>NC_073400.1:10051277-10424402 GCF_028641065.1 Leucoraja erinaceus
TGGGTTTTCATCAATGATCTCCCAGATATTTGCTCTGTTCTTCTTTCCCTCGATCCCAGTTCCATGCCGCTGAAAAACATCCCCACAGCATGATGCTGCCACCACCATGCTTCACCGTGGGTAAGGTATTGGCCAGGTGATGAACGGTGCCTGGTTTCCTCCAGACGTGATGCTTGGCATTCAGGCCAAAGAGTTCAATCTTGGTTTCATCAGACCAGAGTATCTTGTTTCTCATGGTCTAAGAGTCCTTTAGGTGCCTTTTGGCAAACTCCAAGCGGGCATGTCATGTGCCTTTTACTGAGGAGTGGCTTCCGTTTGGCTACTCTACCATAAAGGCCTGATTGGTGGAATGCTGCAGATATTGTTGTCCTTCTGGAAGGTTCTCCCATCTCCACAAAGGAAATCTGGAGCTCTGCCAGAGTGACCATTGGGTTCTTGGTCACCTCCCTGACCAAGGCCCTTCTACCCCGATTGCTCAGTTTAGTCGGGCGGCCAGTTATATGAAGAGTCCTGGTGGTTCCAAAGTTCTTCCATTTAAGAATGACAGAGGCCACTGTGCTCTCCGGGACCTGCAATGCTGCAGAAATTGTTTTATACCTTTCCCCAGTTCTGTGTCTTGACACAATTCTGTCTCGGAGGTCTATGAACAATTCCTTCGTCTTCATGGCTTGGTTTTTGCTCTGCCATGCACTGTCAACTGGGGCCTTGTATAGACAGATGTGTACCTTTCCAAATCATGTACAATCAATTTAATTTACCACTGGTGGACTCTAATCAAGTTGTAGAAACATCTCCAGGATAATCAATGGAAACAGGATGAACCTCTGCTCAATTTTGAGTGTCATAGCAAAGGGTCTGAATACTTATGTAAATGTTTAATTTCAGTTATTTCTTTTTAATTGTTTTGCAAAAATGTTTAAACATCTGTTTTTACTTCTTCATTCTGGGGTATTGTGTGTAGATTGATTATAAAAAAAAAAAAAAGAATTTAATCCATTTTAAAATAAGGCTGTGACATAACAAAATGTGGAAAAAGTGAAGGGATCTGAATACTTTCTGAATGCACTGTAGGTGTCGGGCTATGGGGAGAATGCAGGAGAATAGGGTTAAGAGGGAAAGATGGATCAGCCATGATTGAATGGCGGAGTAGACCTGATGGGCACAAATTGACTAATTCTGCTCATATCCCTTATGAACATAAACCACTTAGATTTGTTGAATTTAGCTTATTGTCCAAGTGGCTGAGGAAGCGTTGCTTGTCATTTTCTTCCTATGATGACATGTGCACTTTGTTCAGACTGAAATCTATCTATCTCTTCTATCTAATATATTAAAACTCTGTGGCTGCCGCCGTCCGTCTGTCCGGCTGCCTTTCTGCCTTTTGATTCGTTCCATCGTGTGATGTCACAATGCCCAATGCTCGCAGATGTCCAATCGGAATGGATTCATTTACATGGACGGCTTCCGGTTGCCTTTCTTCCTTTGATTCCTTGCTACGCCGAAACCAGATGCAGAATCGCCAAGATCTTTTCCATTTCGGTAGAGATTTCACTTTTCTTTCAAAGTATCCGCTCCTGATTACATTTTGTCGTGTTTATGTACACATTTTTAATCAAATCCTTCTCCCCTCCCCTCCCCCACCCCCCCAATATTAAAAAAAAAACTGGCTTCTCACCCATAGAAGCAGCCCCAGCCCCTGGCGGACGTTCCATCGTGTGATGTCACAATGCCCAATGCTCACATATGTCCAATCGGAATGGATCCATTTACATATGCCTTTGCAGGAGCCCCAACCCATGGTGAACGTTCCATTGTGTGATGTCACAATGCCCAGTGCTCAAATACATTCTTGCCATAGAGGGAGTGCAGAGAAGGTTCCCCAGACTGATTCCTGGGATGTCAGGACTTTCATATGAATAAAGACTGGATAGACTCGGCTTGTACTCGCTAGAATTTAGAAGATTGAGGGGGGGTCTTATAGAAACTTACAAAATTCTTAAGGGGTTGGATAGGCTAGATGCAGGAAGATTGTTCCCGATGTTGGGAAAGTCCAGAACAAGGGGTCACAGTTTAAGGATAAGGGGGAAATCCTTTAGGACCGAGATGAGAAAAACATTTTTCACACAGAGAGTGGTGAATCTCTGGAATCAGCCATGATCATATTGAATGGTGGTGCAGGCTCAAAGGGCCGAATGGCCTACTCCTGCACTTAATTTCTATGTTTCCCTCTCACCCCTCTCCCTCTCCCCCCCCATCCCTCTCTCCCCCCCCCCCCCCCCTCCCTCTCTCCCCCCCCCCCCTTCCTCTCTCTCCCCACCCCCCTTCCCTCTCTCTCCCCCATCCACCTTCCCCCTCTACCCCACCCCCTTCCTTCTCTCCCCCCCTGCCCCCTTCCCCCTACCCCCCTTCCCCCTACCCCTCTGTCCCTCTTCCACCACTCCCCGTCCCTCTTCCACCACTCCCTCTACCCCTCCCCCTCCCTCCCTATCCACTCTCCCCCTTCTCTCCTCCCCTTTCCATCTCCTCACCCCTCTCCCTCTCTCTCCCCGCCCCCTTCCCTCTCTCCCCCATCCACCTTCCCCCTCTACCCCACCCCCTTCCTTCTCTGCCCCTGCCCCCTTCCCCCTACCCCTCTGTCCCTCTTCCACCGCTCCCCGTCCCTCTTCCACCACTCCCTCTACCCCTCCCTCCCTACCCACTCTCCCCCCTTCTCTCCTCCCCTTTCCATCTCCTCACCCCTCTCCCTCTCTCCCCCCCCCTCCCCCTCTCTCCCCCCCCCCCCTCCCTCTCTCTCTCTCTCCCCCTCTCTCCCCCCCCCTTCCCTCTCTCCCCCGCCCCCTTCCCTCTCTCCCCCCCGCCCCCTTCCCTCTCTCCCCCCCCCCCCCCCCCCCCTTCCCTCTCTCCCCGCCCCTTCCCTCTCTCCCCCCCCCTTCCCTCTCTCCCCCCCGCCCCTTCCCTCTCTCCCCCCCGCCCCCCTCCCTCTCTCCCCCCCGCCCCTTCCCTCTCTCCCCCCCGCCCCCTTCCCTCTCTCCCCCTGTCCCTCTTCCCTCTCCTCCCCCTACCCCTCTCCTCCTCCGTCCCCCCACTCTTTCCCCTCTTTCCCCCCCCCCCCCCCCCTCCCTCTCCCCTCCCTCCCCCTCTTCCCCCCCCCCTCCCTCCCTCTCCCCTCCCTCTTCCCTCCCCTCCCTCCCCTTCCCCCCCTCCCTCCCCCTCCCCTCCCTCCCTCCCTTCCCCTCCCTCCCTCTTCCCCTCCCTCCCCTTCCCCTCCTCCCCTCCCCTCCCTCCCCTCTTTCCCCTCCCTCCCTCTTCCCCCTCCCTCCCTCTTCCCCTCCCTCCCTCTTCCCCCCCCCCCCCCCCCACATCTCTCTCCCCATCCCCCTCTCTCACCCCCTCCCCCCTGCTCTCCTTTCCCTCCCAAATCTGTCCCGTTTCCTCCTCCTCCTCTCCCCTCCCTCCCCTCTTCTCACTCACCCCCCACCTGTGTGTTTGGGGGGTGGTTAATGTGAGTGTGATGCCGCAGCCCCCCCCCCCCGCAAACGCCGTTGGGGAAACAGACCCAACGGGTCTGCACTTGGTCTAGTTATATATTAAAACTCTGTGGCTGCCGCCATCCGTCCGGCCGGCTGTCTTTCTGCCTTTTGATTGGTTTCCATCGTGTGATGTCACAATGCCCAATGCTCGCAGACGTCCAATTGGGATGGATCCATTTACATATGCCTTTGCACCAGCCCCAGCCCCTGGTGAACGTTACATCGTGTGATGTCACAATGCCCAAAGACATTCTTGCCATAGAGGGAGTACAGAGAAGGTTATACAGACTGATTCCTGGGATGTCAGGACTTTCATGTGAAGAAAGACTGGATAGACTCGGTTTGTACTCGCTAGAATTTAGAAGATTGAGGCGTGATCTTATAGAACCTTATGTTTTTATGTTTCCCTCTCCTCACCCCTCTCCCACCCATGCCTCTCTCTCCCCCATCCCCTTCACTCTCTACCCCCACCCCCTTCCCTCATCCCCCTCTCCCCCCTCCCCCCTCCACACTCTTTCCCCTCTCTTCCCCTCCCCCTCTCCCCCCTCCCTCCTCCCCTCTCTCCCCATCCCCCCCCCACTCCCTCCACATCTCTCTCCCCATCCCCCTCTCTCACCCCCCCTACCCCGCTCTCCTTTCCCTCCCAAATCTGTCCCGTTTCCTCCTCCTCCTCTCCCCTCCCTCCCCTCTTCTCACCCCCCTCCCCCCCCCACCTGTGTGTTTTGGGGGGTGGTTAATGTGAGTGTGATGCCAGCAGCCCCCCCCCCCCCCCCCCCCCCCCCCCCCCCCCCCGCAAACGCCGTTGGGGAAACAGACCCAACGGGTCTGCACTTGGTCTAGTAACAATTAAAATTATAAACATTTGAATAAGGTCAGGATGTTTTTATTTCATTTTTGTGGGGAAGTCCAAGTTACAGTTTTTATGTCGATCAGAAATGAACGTTATTTAGTGTCATAAAAAATGTTCAGACATTAAATATCACCTGATGCTGTTCTGGTATATGTGCTTCCATGTTTACCTCCAACCATTATTATTCTTCTAGATGAAAATGTGGGTTAGTAAAGTTAGTAAACTCTAAACTAGATTTATCACCCTAAATCTCTAACCTTTTTTTTCTTCTCTACATTTAAATGCTTCTTAACATCTAGCTGATTAAGTATTTTCATCGAGCATAATGTTTGTTTATGTGGTTAATATCAAATTGTTTGACAACATTTCTATGAAGCAGAGATCTGTTTAGATGCATTGAAGTATAATTATATAAATAGAAAGCAAAATACAAATTGCTCAAGGAACTTGCCAGTTTGAGCAGCATCCGTAAGATGAAAGGACATGTGGTAAATATGTTGTAATATTATACATACAAGTTATTGTTTGAAGACGATCTAAAGGGTTTGATTTGTTTCTTCCAGCTCGAGGGAAGGAGAGAAGGAGATATTTCTTTTCTCTTAAACTATGACCATAGTTCATGATTAGTCCTGTTTCAGTAATCCCTTTAAATCAATGCTCTTCATGTATCCTAAATAGTGAGCAGGTTAAAAATGGGTGAAGTTATAGTGGAGTGTGACACAATTTTGATTTTGTACCTGACTCTTCTACCCACCTGGAAATGATCAAGTCTAGTAAAAATTTAAAGTGCCATTCAATGGTTTGTAAATTACTTCAATTTTTTTGAGACTTGATCATTTAAATTACCTCTTGGGATGTTCTTTTTGAACTCTTGATCTGTAATGATCCTAAAGCGACTATTACAAAGCAAATGCTAATTGAACAATTTGAGTTACTAGTTCTTTTAATTTAGGAATGTAAAGTAGTGCAAATAAGGAACTTGGTGTGTGTACTTAATGGTAGCAGACAAATTAATGCTTTAGGCATTTTGCTGTTCAGCCATGATTGCATTGTCATCCTTGGGTGTCTCTTGTCTTCTAAAACGTTTTTACAGTAGTATCAATTGCTAAAGCACGACTTGGAGCATCTCCTAAATCTTGCTTGGAATGGTTAAGGAAGAAGTATGCGTTGAAGTTTTCAAGGTAACATATATATCTGTTTTTAAAAAACGTCGTAAAGACATCTATCACTACAGATTCATTGAGTGCAATCATTGGAAGAGTAAATTACTTTAAAATAATTGTTCAGAATTGTTTTTTTACTATGTGCATTGAATATAATCTATGGGGAAAACTAGTATGCAATTCAAATTGAATCCATTTATAACAATTGGCTGCAGTTCCTGCTCTTAATGGGCCATTTGTGAATTAAATTGTTTTATTGTGTCTAGCAACTAGGAGCAGTTATAAGATTTCTTTAATGGCTGCATTTGAAATTGAATTTTGCCATTGCTTAAATGTGTCGATTCGATATTTACATTCATTTATTTTAGTTGAACATGGGGTGGGTGGGAGAGGGTACTTCTGATTGAAAATGGATGAAAGGAATAGGTTTTAATTGTCGTTATTCAGTTGAGTAGAGTATCCCCTCTAGTCTGAATACAGAATAATTTGGGAGTGATGCAGGTATAATGGATTAACTTTTTATACCGTGTGTATGGGAGTAATGGACTGGTTTGTTAATTAATTGTAGTTTTAAAAAAAAAAACACACCGTACTGGAGAAACTCAGCAGATCAGGCAGCATCTCTGGAGGACATGTGGAGGCGATGATTTGGATCAGAGCCTTTCTTCAGAACTGCTGAGTTAGTCCAGCACTCTTGTTTTTCGTTTGGTAAACTGGCATCTACAGTTCCTTGCATCTCTACTCTGCGTTGCTTGATGGTACCAAAAAATATGTTATATTTTAGCATTTGGTTGATGAATTTAAATTTCATTTGAGTTTTTTCACAAAATTGTTTAGTTTATAGTTATAGCATAGAAAAAGGCCATTTGTCACCAACCATCATTCATACTAGTTCTGTTATCCTATTTTCAGATCCATACCCTACAGATTAGAGGCAATTTACAGATGCCAATTAAGTTACAAATGAACAGATCTTATGGATGTGGGAGGAAAATGGTGCACTCAGAGAAACCATGTGATCACAGCGAGAATGGGCAAACTCCACACAAACACCACAAGATCGAACCTGGGTATTTGGCATTGAGGCAGCAGCTGTGCCACCCACAGTGTTATATTTTTAAAATACAAAAACTGTATTTTTGGTTGTAAATAGTGATATTAGCAATAGCTTCTGGTAAGAAATAGACTGGAAAATGAACAGAATGATGATATATGATATTTAACCAAGAGAACTGTTGGGAAAATAACCCATTATAAAAATTAAGAAGAGGCAAAATAAACTAGATGACACCATTTTCAGGAAGGTACGGGAGCAAATACATTGGGAGTCTGGGTTGTGTACAAGTCTGGAAGAAATATGAGGAGGCTGTCAATACAAACTGATATTTGATTTTATAAAATCTATATTACTAAAACTCTGTTCGTGACTGGTTTTGGTGATCTGTGCTGTGATTTCCGAGAGAACGCCGCCACCTACGGCCGTCATTTTTGGCCACCTCGCTCAGAGCCCCCCTCCGCCGTATGGGTGCCGAGCATTTTTCCCGTCGATGAAATATGACAGAGATATTAATTATTTTACAAAATTCTCCATTCTCTCTGCTGCCCCCGCTGGCAGCAGGGGGGGGGGACTATAAAACCAGGAAGTGGTGTGCCTCAATCAGTCTCTGCAAGTGGTGTGCCTCAATCAGTCTCTGCAAGTGGTGTGCCTCAATCAGCTATGAATTTCACTGACAAATGTCTACAGCACTGTGAGTACCCTTAATTTGGTTTGAAAATGAAAATATGGTTAGAGGTAAAAAAGCACTGTCTGCAAATGGTTGTTTGGGTTGAAGTAAAAAGGCACTCTCTCTCCTCCCCCCCCCCCCCTCTCCCCCCCCCCCCCCCCCCCCTCCCTCCCCCCCCCCCCTCTCCTTGGGGAAAGAGCTGTGAAGGTCTGGAACATACTGTCGGAATGGTTGGTGATAACAGGTTCTCTAATTTTATCAAACTTATGTTTTCATTCTGAGACGTATAGTTATGAAAGCTTAATACAAAATATTGGCATTCACAATGAAAAGCTGGTCCATTTCCTTGGAGAATACAATTTAACGTGTATTCACTATAAATGGATGTACATGCTTTATCTTTCTCTTAGTTTGGTGATATGGATTGGTAATCCTATTACTTTTGTGACAAAATCTCTGTGGCCATCCACATGCAGCCATTTCCATAATCATCTCAAGATGTTGAACTTGATCAGACAGATGTTGAAAATTTACAAAATAAGGTCATAGAGATATAGCGTGAAACAAGCTCTTTAGTTCTACTCATTCATGCCGACCAAGTTGTCAATTTGATCTGGTCCTACTTGGCTGGGTTTGGTCCATATACCTCTAAATTTTTCCTATCTGTGTGCCTGTCTAAATGCTTTTAAATTGTAATTTTACCTGCATTAACAGCTTCCTCTGGCAGCACAATTCATTTACCCACCACCGTTTTTGTGGAAGTAATTGCCCCTCGGGTCACTTTCATATTCTTCCCCATCACCTTAAATCAATGCCATCTAGTGGCCATCACCTATCTTGCTTTTATATGCCTCTGCCAGCTGATCCCTCAACCTCCCAATGCTCCAGGGAAGAAAGTCCCACCTATCAAGCTTCTCCTTATATCCGGTCCAACAATCCTGATATTATCCTTATGAATGGGTTTTTTCTGCACCATTTCTGACCTATTCCTTCTTATGGATACAGCAACCAGAGCTGCACACAGTACTCCCAAGTGTGGTCTCATCAATAACTTTTTTTGTTTTAACATGATGGCTTAATTCTTGTACTCACTATCCTGACCGATGAAGGCAAGCTTGCTAAACATGAGCTCATGAGCTGATCATGACGTAATTGTCCAAAAGCTCAGTTTATTGTACAACTGTTAAATTTTGTTCTAAAAAAAAAAGGTATATCTTTCATACACACAGGTAGTTTTGCACACTAAATTCAATATGTATTTTGATTTTTCCATTTGTCACTCAAAATATTCAGTTAAGTGTTGTTTCCTTGATATTCAGTAGTCTTGATAGAATCAGCGTTCATCCCTCTTGTGCTTTTTAACAATGTTGCTACTAGTTTGATATACAATGCGTGGTTCATAATTACACTTCTGCTTTTTTTCTGTCTATATTTAAATTGAACAGACTTATTTGGTTTGAATGCATCTTTTAGATGTTTGCATGTAGCTTTGTAGCAAAGAATTACCTTATTGAATACTCTTCATGCCTTGTTGTACTATTTTTAATGTAGGCTGTTTAATTCTTATCCTATCAAATTTTGCCTAATTGCAGTTATATAATGGTCATGGTTCCCATTATTAGTTGCTCATTAAGCTTCCCAAATTTTGGTTTGGCCAGTTTAATAATGTTCTAATTTATGCTGGTTGTCCTCGAAGCCTCTCATCTGGAGTTTTCAATAGTAAACTTCCAGTTATGCAACCTTTGGAGTTAGTTACTTGCATTCATATAGGATCTACTGTTTGGTTGTGAAATATTTTCCACTCACTGCTTTAATCTGATATTTTATGAGTATTGGTAGTGCAAAATAATGTGTAAAGATCTGATAAATTAAATGTAATAGCGAAAATGTGAAATTGGCCATTTTGGCTAGAACATCTTTTACAACAAAGCATATTATCTCAGAGTTTGCAATGAGTTGGCAGTGTCAAAGTCAAAGATTACCATTTGTCGGTACTCCAACTATTTGGGAAAATTAACAGAATATTATCAATGAGGGAAAATGAACACAATGGCAAAGAAGGCTACGTGCCACTTATGTAGGGCTTTGATAAAATTATGTCTGGAGTACTGTACAGTGTATTGGTCTCCATATTGAAAACAATATGTAACAACATAGTGCCAGAGTGTGGGCTATTCTGTGTGCTGGCCCCAAATCATCCATTGAAATTGGTTCGTTTTTTTCAATTTCTGCTCTGTCTGGCTTTGTCCTTCCTCTTTTGCACCAACTGTTGCATGTGTATGGTTTGATTGTACTTGTGTACAGTATGATTTACCTGGATGGTATGCAAAACAAAAGTTTTTCACTGCAGCGCAGTACATGTGATAATAATAGACCAATAAACCAATGCAGTAAAGGTTTACTCACTTGAATGTTCCTCGTCGTTTGCGGAAAGGTTGGACAATAGGTGCAGGAGTAGGCCATTCGGCCCTTCGAGCCATTCAATGTGATCATGGTTGATCATCCCCAATCAGAACCCCGTTCCTGCCTTCTCCCCATATCCCCTGACTCCGCTATGTTTAAGAGCCCTATCTAGCTCTCTCTTGAAAGTATCCAGAGAACTGGCCTCCACCGCCCTCTGAGGCAGAGAATTCCACAGACTCACAACTCTCTGTGAGAAAAAGTGTTTCCTCATCTCCATTATAAATGGCTTGCCCCTTATTCTTAAATTGTGGCCCCTGGTTCTGGACTCCCCCAACATCGGGAACATGTTTCCTGCCTCTAGTGTGTCCAAACCCTTAACAATCTTATGTTTCAATAAGATTCCCTCTCATCCTTCTAAACTCCAGAGTGTACAAGCCCAGCCGCTCCATTCTCTCAGCATATGACAGTCCCGCCATCCCGGGAATTAACCTTGTAAACCTACGCTGCACTCCCTCAATAGTAATTATGGCGGCAGGCGCGGGCACACCGCGACACCCTGTGTCTCCCTTTCAAGGGAGATGCTAAAAATGCATTTCGTTGTCTCTGTACTGTACAATGACAATAAAATTGAATCATTTCATTTCATTTCATTTCAGCAAGAATGTCCTTCCTCAAATTAGGGGACCATAACTGCACACAATACTCCAGGTGTGGTCTCATTAGGGTTCTGTACAACTGCAGAAGGACCTCTTTGCTCCTATACTTGACTCTTGTTATAAAGGCCAACATGCCATTCGCTTTCTTCACTGCCTGCTGGACAAGTTAGCCCTATATCTGCTGTAGTTTAGGGGAGTGACAGGGCCTTGATTGGAATGCAAAATCTTGTGGGGTCTTGGCAGGGTGGATGTGGTGAGGATATTTACTGTCTAGTAAAAGGGTCAGGTTTTAAGAATAAGGGGCCAAATTTTGTACAGATGAGGGGGTTTTTTCCCCGTGGTCATGATTTTTTAGAGCAATCTTAAGGGCTGTTTAAAGCAGAATCTATAAATATTTTTAAGGCAGAGTTAGGCAAACAAAGGGATATACAGTTACTGTAGGTTGATACAAATATATAGTTGAGGTTACAGTCAGTTGAGCCATGATTATAAATCATGAGCATGCACGTTGGGCTGAGTTGCCTATCCCTATTTTGTTGTTACTCTTTTCATTTAACTTCTAACTCTGTTCCATTGAGTGCAAAGCTTTGCATAGTTAGTTATACAGGTGCACAACCTTTTATCCGGAGTTCCAGAAACCGAAAAACTCCGAAAACCGGCCATTTTTTCCAGGATGTCGTCTGCACACCAAAGCTCGCGTTTGGCGCCAAACTTGACCCGAAACGACCCACGGTCAACCCAGGTCTGTACTACTGTAGCGGCTGCCTCCTCCCCGGAGACCGGGGAGACACTTAAACATCTGTAAATCATTGCTTAAATTTTAGTCAGTTAGTTTGGAGGGCTTTTATGTGAAAGGGGGGGGGGGGGTGAAGGGATAAACTTTAATTCTTAGTCCCCTACCTGGTCGGAGAGGCGGGGAGCGGTCAATGCCTTACCGGGTCGCCGTGCAGTAAGCTCCGCAGCGCTGTGGCCGCCAACTCCCAGCTGGGGCTGCGGGCGCCCGGCCGCGGGCGGCGCCGGTTGTAGCTCCGACCCCGGCAACTCTACCCCTGGCTGCGCGGCGCTCCAAATCCAGCGCCGCCCGCGGCCGGGCGCCCGCAGCCCCAGCTCCGCGAATGTTGGGAGTCGGCGACGTCGCAGCGCTGGGATACCAGCGGGGAGCGGGCAATGCCTTACCGGGTCGCCGTGCGGTAAGCTCCGGAGCGCTGTGGCCGCCGACTCCCAACATTCGCGGAGCTGGGACTGCGGGCGTCCGGCCGCGGGCGGCGCTGGATTTGGAGCGCCGCGCAGCCAGGGGTAGAGTTGCCGGGGTCGGAGCTCCAACCGGCGCCGCCCGCGGCCGGACGGAGCCCCCAGCTCCGCGATGTTGGGAGTCGCCGACCAGGTAGGGGACTAAGAATTAAAGTTTTCCCCTTCACCCACCCCCCACCCCCCACCCACCACCACCACATAAAATCCCTCCAAACTAACTGACTAACATTTATGCAATGATTCCCCGGTCTCCGGGGAGGAGGCAGCCGCTCCAGACTTTTCAAGCCGCCTGCGCTACCTACCTAATCTACGCTAAAAATCTTCCATTCGGAAATCCGAAAATGTCCGAAATCCGACAAGTATCTGGTCTGAAGGCTTTCGGATAAAAGGTTGTGCACCTGTACCAAAAATGTTTGTTGTTAACTAGATGTATTGCTATTACTTGCAAGCTTCTTGACGATTGATCTTATTATGCCAGATGCATTTTGTTACAGATTTCTTATTTGTGTATATTCTGTCCTTCTAATTGAACTAATGTCATATTTAAAATTACCAAAGGATTGAAACAAAGACGAGAGATCATTCTTTTTTACAATGTCAGAAATTATAATGGAAGTACCACCTGTCCATAACATATGATTGTTATCCAACTAATGTGGTATATTTCTATGTAAACATTTATATGGAATGTGCAGCCTTGATGCAAAGTTGCATTTTTTACTTAGAAAGTGAAGGGTAAGTGCTTTAGCATGTAATAGGAAAGGTGCTGTAATAGAAATGAGTATTTTAGTTTTTGGTCCTCCAAAATATTCCAAATGGAATTTAAACTGGAGGTGGCGGAGGGTGGACTTAAGCAAAAAAGGATTCTTGGAGAAGAAGAGCTACCTTAAATTTAGTTGCATCTGTTTGAGTAACTCTGGTAGGGTGAAGACTATTCCATGCTTTAATTGTGCGGGGGAAGAATTAATTGCTGTCTTGGTAGCTGGTATTTCAAATTTGATCGAATGCCCTCGTCTGCTCCCAATAGGTTTGGGTTTGGTGTGGGTTTGGTAATCTATGTCGAGCTGACCATTTAACATTTTGTAAAAACAGGTCAAACTGTGAGCTTTACGTCTGTCTTGAAGAGGGTTCCACCCCAGTGAATTCAGAAGTTTGGTAACACGCGCTTCTCCCTCTAACAAACGACTTTATAGTGTAGGAAAGAACTGCTGATGCTGGTTTAAACCAAAGACAACAATAAGCTGGAGTAACAGCGGGACAGGCAGCATCTCTGGAGAGAAGGAATGGGTGACGTTTCGGGTCGAGACCCTTCTTCATCTGCTTTATAGCTTTATATGGTTCCTCGTATGAACAAATCGTTTTGCCAATAGGTGGGGGTGTCGAGCACAGTAATTGCAATTGTCCTGCAGCTGCTGCTGCCTGTGTAATTGTGAACAAATTAAGGGCAGCTCTCACATTAAGTGGCAGGTTGCGTTCATAGAAAATAGTATTTTCTGTATTGCGAAACTGCATCTGCAAATGTGTTAAGAAACCTGTTGAATTCTATTTCATTTTTACATAAATTCTTTGAGAGCAAATTATATTCCGTATCTCAAATGTTTGCGTCACTTTCTGTATTTTTACCAATTTCCATTGTTGGAATGAAAATGTGGGGTTTGCCTGCACTCTGATCGAATCAATTTCTTCAGCCGTCACATGTGAATTGTTGACGGTGCACTCACAAATCATTTTCAAATTTAATTTGTGACGTGTCACTGTCATGCCAGATTTATATGTTTATCAGTTCTATTTCCTCTTAATAATTTGTTACTGTATACACACTGTACATCCATTCTGTGCCAGCAGGCCATGTACAAACTGACTCTTGCTGTCCTAATGTAGAAACAAAGAGCTACATATGATGGTTAATACCCAATAGGGCACAAAGTTCTAGAGTAACTCAGTGGGTCTGTTAATATTGGCTAAATTAAAGACACCATAATGGATCCCTGCACTTGTCAGAATTGCTTAACCCTTGTCAGCTGAACTTTACAGGCTTTGATTGGCACCAGCCAGTCTAGGCTCAGACTGATATGCAGGATGGTAAGGGGTCCTGGTTTTCTCCATGTTTCTCTTAAATATAGTGGTTTTGCAAACTAACCTTAAATGCATCATTTCTATTGGGCTGCTGCAAAACATTGTAAAACAGTATAGGGTGATTTCACGAAAGGTCACTGGAGCGTAGATCCGCGCCCACGTGACTGAAAATTTAAAGTGGAGTACACTCGGTACTTCTGGAGAAGTTGTTTGAGCCCAGGGCACATGTTTCAATGTTTGTTCTTGTTAGCTTCCTTCGAGAGCTTTCTTATACAATGTATAAGCTGTTGTATCATTGGGTTAGGGGAATGCCTGTGATGTATGGGGTTAATCGATATCTGTTATTGGGAGGGAGACCACCTCCATGTGGTTCGGCCCCTCGAGGTCCCCGGACATATAAAAGTCCGCGATCACGAGGCTCATCGTCGATCTTCTGGAAGAACGCTTGAGACTGCGTGAACTTCTGGAGTGTCTCTGTCTGAGCAAGACCTAGAGGGCTTGAACAGGCAGACACGGGGATCGAACCCGCGGTGGGATAGGTACAGTAGTTGAACTGTAACTCTTTTTTGGTAAAATAAAATTTAGTTGATTCAAGTGCTTGATTCAGTGTTTTTACTGAAACTAGACTGAGGGGGAGCTTAGAAACAAACAATTATCAGGTCAAGCAGCATCTATGAAGAACATGGATAGATGTTCCAGGTTGGGACTCTTCTTCTGAAATGTCTCCTATCCATGTTCTGCAGAGCATGCTGCCTGACCTGTTGTGCTACTCTAGCACTTTGTGTCCTTGTTCTAATTTCATTTATATTTCCCTTGAATTACAATTTCTGCACAACTGAGAATGTAGATGGACTTCATAAAGATTTACTGATCATCTAGCTGAAAGATTTGGCACTTAGCTCCTGTTTCGGCCATGATAATTTGCTTGGTTTCTCAACAACTGCCAAACCTGATTGGTATAATTTTTCCTTCAGTGATAGTTTCTATTATGAATAAAGCTTTTGCTCCATTATTTTGCATACCATTCTAAATAGGCCACAACAGTGTTGTAATGCTAATAGATTGCAAAATCAAAACTTGAGGGCTTAGCTTTAAAGCGAGATGGGCAAGGTTTAAGCATAGAAATGAGTTGAATGGGCTACAAAGTCATCAGTTGTGTCCTATGTATTGTATGATAGTGAGTGCCAGTCAAAGTTAAATTGGCACTTGGAGGGATTTGTGCCAAATGAGTAGCTTGTTGAAGGAAATGAATTTTATACCTACATTTATTATTACTAGATACACACAACTTGGTTTGGTATTGCTCTGCTCAAAGACTGCAAAAAAAAAAAGCAGAGTTGTGGATGCAGCACAGTTTATCAGACAAGCCATCCTCCGCCTTCTTGCCCCATCACTTACTCTCCACCCCCCCCCCCATCAACTCCATTCACTCCATCTACACCACATGCTGTATTGGGAAAACAGCCAACATATCAAGGACCATTTATAGCAGGATAATTTCCTCATCACTCTTTCATTTGGCAGAAGGTACGAAAGCTTGAAAAAACATAGCACGAAATTCACAAACCACTTCTTCCTCACTACTATCAGACTCTTGAATGGCCCGATGAATTCACAATCTTCCAGTCTTCCTTGTTGCAGCCTTTGCACTTTTTAAAATCTGTCTCCTCTGTAGCTCTAATACTATATTTTGTACTCTGGGTATATTTCTCCTTGTATTACCTGTTGTACTTGTATGATTTGATGGCGCCTGCCTGCGGTGACTTTTGCGGAGCTCCGGAAAAGAAAAGGCTCAACTACAACTTCCAACAACTTACCTGGATCAGAAAAACGACAGAAATCGGTGCAGTTTCGGATAAGCTGCTGGAGCACCTCAAGGTTCTCGCAATTTTGCGATCTCCCGCAGCTGCGGGAAATCCGGACTTTAAATTTTCCCACGCTGGCTGTGGAACTCCTGACCCGACTGTGGATCACAGGTACTGTACCTTGAAACCCCGGGATGACCCCCAGAGCCGACGGGCTGGATCTTCCAGGAACAACGGAGCTGGAGCTGCCGACTTTGAGGGAACCCCTGTTCGTTACGGAGCTGGAGCTGCCGTCTGTGAGGGAATCCCTGTTCCAGCGCAGGTCCGCAGAAACAGCAGGTACAGCAAGTACAGTACCTGGGAACAAAGGGGAAGCCTCCATTATGTCCGGAAAGGTGGCCGTCGGGCAGGACTTCAGGTCCGAATGAAGCGCAGGGTCCTTCGGCCCCCTCTCCCTACTATCCTACTGGCTAATGTACAGTCCCTTGAAAACAAAGTGGAGGACTTAAGGGCATGACTGCTTTATCAAAGGGAGCTGAGGGAATGCTCTGTGTTCTGTTTCACAGAGACATGGCTCACCCCCAGCTCCCCTGAAGGGTTCTCCATCCACCGCATGGACCGTACCCTGGCATCTGGGAAAGGGAGAGGAGGGGGCGTCTGCCTCATGGTCAACTCTGCGTGGTGTTCAGACGTGACAGTCCTGTCCAACTACTGCTCTCCACACCTCGAACATCTGGCGGTGAAGTGCCGTCCCTTCTACCTCCCAAGAGAATTCACCTCCGTTATCCTGACCGCGGTCTACATCCCACCCCAGGCAGACGTCCGTCTGGCAATGGAGGAGCTGCACACCGTGGTCAACAAACACCAGACGTCTTACCCCGAGGCATTTACCACCATTGCTGGGGACTTCAATAAGGCGAACCTCAAGAAATCACTCCCCAACTTCCACCAACATGTCTCCTGCTGCACCAGAGGACCTAACACCCTCGACCACTGCTACACCACCATCAAGAATGCCTATCGTTTTTTCCCTCGCCCTCACTTCGATAAGTTCGACCATACCGCGGTGCTGCTTCTTCCTGCCTACAGGCAGCAATTAAAGAGCGCACCCCCAGAAGTGAGGACAGTACAGAGCTGGTCGGGGGGGGGGGGGGGGGGGGGGCAGAAGAACAACTCCAGAACTGTTTGGAGTCTGTAGACTGGGCAATGTTCAAGGACTCGGCAACGGACTTGAACGAATATGCCACAGTCGTTACAGACTTCATAAAGAAATGTGTGGAGGACTGCATCCCTACAAAACCCTTCCGAGTTTCCCAATCAGAAACCTTGGATGAACTTTGAGATCCGCACTCTCCTGAAGTCCAGACACAGGGCATTCACCTCCAATGATACAGTGGCCTACATGAAGACCAGATACGACCTTGGTAAGGCCATCAAAAAGGCCAAAAGACTTCTGCTCCAAACTGGAGGACGAGACAGATGTTCGGCAGCTGTGGCAGGGTCTGAATGCAATCACCTCCTACAAGGCAAAACCAGGAGGCAGCTCGAATGCCGGTGTAACATCAGTTCCTGACGAGCTCAATGTGTTTTACGCACGCTTTGACAGGGAGAATACTGATGTGCCTTCCCAATCCCCCATTCACTGTGATGGCATTTCAGTCTCAGTCACAGAGGCCGATGTCAGGAAATCCTTCAGAGAGGTGAACCCCCGAAAAGCACCTGGTCCTGATGGTATACCCGGTCGTGTTCTAAAAACCTGTGCGGACCAACGGGCGGTAGTTGTTACGGACATTTTCACCCTCTCACTTCTGAGGTCTGAGGTCCCCACCTGCTTTAAAAGGGCGTCAATTATACCGGTGCCCAAGAAGAGTAAGGTGACGTGCCTCAATGACTATCGACCAGTGGCACTAACGCCCACAGACCACAGTCTGTTCATATTGGTGGAAATGTGTCGGCCTCGATAACATTCAGCACGGGAGCACCTCAAGGCTGCGTGCCCAGCCCCCTGCTGTATTCACTCTATACCCATGACTGCGTAGCGAACCACAGTGCGAACTCCATCATCAAGTTCGCTGACGACACCACTATTGTGGGGCATATCACTGATGGGGATGAGTCGGAGTACAGAAGAGAGATCGAGCAACTGTCCATATGGTGCCAGCGCAATAACCTGGCCCTCAACACCAGCAAAACCAAGGAACTGATTATGGACTTTGGAAGGAGTAGGAGGGGGACCCACAGCCCCATTTATATCAACATGGTTGAAAGGGTCAATAACTTCAAATTCCTGGGCGTGCACATCTCTGAAGATCTTTCCTGGTCCGAGAACACTAATGCAATTATCAAAAAAGCTCATCAGCGCCTCTAATTCCTGAGAAGATTACGGAGAGTCGGATTGTCAAGGAAGACTCTCTCTAACTTCTACAGGTGCACAGTCGAGAGCATGCTGACCGTTGTTGGAGCCAGGAGCCTGAAGACTGCAACAACCAGGTTCAGGAATAGCTACTTCCCCACAGCCAGCAGGCTATTAAACCTGGCTCGGACAAAACTCTGATTATTAATAACCACTTTCTGTTATTTGCACTTTACCAGTTTATTTGTTCATGTGTGTGTATATATTTATATCATGGTATATGGACACATTTATCTGTTTTATAGTAAATGCCTACTATTTTCTGTGTGCTTAAGCAAAGCAAGAATTTCATTGTCCTATCCAGAGACACATGACAATAAACTCACTTGAACTTGATTGTACTCGTGTTTGGTAGGGTTTCATTGGATAGTGCTCACACACACCTTTTTACACATGACACATACCAAAACTAGCTGCATCACTGTAGATAAATATTTTGCCTGTTTATTCCATTTGACTCTTGTGCACATTGTGGAAGATTACGCATGTTGGAGGCGAATGGCTTTTTATCTGGAAACAAAATATATTAAATGCACTTTACTGTCAACTTGTAGATTGCCAGCATTTACGTTTCTATCATTAACATCTATTAATTCGATTTTTTACAGGCCCACTTTACCTCCAGCATTGTTATTAGTAATTATGTTATTTTGCCATTTAAAGGCTGGAGAGACTGCATTGCTGTTTCTGTGCGATCTCGGGCAAAACCACTGATTATTGTTGTTCCATACCTGAGGTTTCTTTTTAATTTACAGGTCTTGTGCCTAAGATGAAACCAAGGTACCATGTAAATTATGCTATTAGGCAATAGGTTCATGTTGGGATCAAATAATATGAAACGTAAAACAGGTGCAGGAGGAAGCCATTTGGCCCTTTGAGCCAGCTCCATCATTCATTGTGATCATGGTTGATCATCCACAATCAGTAACATGTGCCTGCATTCTCCCCACATCCCTTGATTCCGCTAGCCTTTAGAGCTCTATCTAACTAGTGAAGCACTTTGTTAAATTGCCTACACAACAGCTGACTAAACCTGAACAATCAAAAATGGCAGTATTACAGTGAGGAATATGATCAAACATTTTTGGAATAAAAATGGAATCGATGATCCAGCTAGTACTATAAAAAATGACCAAAGTATTTGTTTGAAACCAATCTCGGAGAATGCTCAGAACGCACAGGAATTATGTCTCTGGAACTTGGGTTATTCCATGTGGAAAATTCTTCAAGTGTTTCAAAGTGCATCTAAGCTTTAAGTACTGGGAATCTCTGAAAGTTGTCCTTTGAATTTTACTTAAACTACATATTGATTAAATATAGGCCTAGAAATTACAGAATATAATTTAAAAAAATGAGTGAGCCAAATAACGGAAAGTGAAAGTCATACAATCGATATATTTTTAGAATGCAAATGATGCTGTCCTCTTGCTTGTAGATTGTAGCCACATAATTGTGTATCTCACTTGGTTTATACAAAGTGAGTATGTGTGGTTTTTACTGTGAGAACAAGAATTTTATTATGCCGAACAATCATGCAGTCTGAAGAAGGGTCTCGACCCGAAATGTCACCTATTCCTTCGATCCATAGATGCTGCCTCACCCGCTGAGTTTCTCCAGCATTTTTATCTACCTTCGATTTTTCCAGCATCTGCAGTTCTTTCTTAAACAATCATACTGACTCGTACCTTTATGGTTATGTATGACTAGCTGTAGTGCCTAAAGGGAAAATATAAACTACAACACAGTTTGCCTTTTATCCTTCAAGCTATTGAATTGTTTTTTTTGTGGTATCAACAAGTGGAATAAAAACCAAAGATGGATTGAAGTTAAAGTCTTAAGATTGAAGGCTTTTCAGATCAATTGTATGAATTTGGAGAGGCGGGTGACAATTATTTCATCTCTGAGATTTAGATGGGTTTTCTAATCTCATTGTTTTACTTTGTATTATAAAATCAATTAAAGTTTTTTTGACTTCTACCATGTTTCTTTGACCCATACACTATAGGTCACTGGGTCATAGGGCTTGACGCACGGAGCCGCTCAATCCATCTGGAGGACATCCGTAACTTACGGTATATGTTATTAATGCAAGAAACGCGTACTTTCCTACCTGTTAAAACCCGCCAAAATTTTGTGTATTGTGGAAGTCGGGGTAAGTGTGAGAGACATGTACCCAACTTCAGAATTCCAAAAGTGAATCGAAATGAAGGTAAAGAGAAGCAAGAGCTGAATGGAAAACAGCAGCTAAAGTGCGTGTCGAACAATGGCCTTGCAGATATCGGAATTGAAAATATTGGGAATTATCACGTTTGCTCACTGCATTTTATCAAAGAAAGGCATTATTTGTGGGGGTTTTTTTATTCCTTTGGTATCTAAAAAGTCTCAGAAGTGATAAATCTGGCTGTAAATTTTACTTCAGATGCGTTTTTATTTTGTATGTAAAAACCCACGTGAGAACCATGGGCGATTTTCAAAAAATTTGCAGCCAGATTTATCACTTCTGAAACTTTTTAGATGCCAAAGGAATCAAGAAAAAACACAAATAATGCCTTAGTTGATGAAATGCAGTGAGCAAACGGCCAATGTTCGCCAAGCACTCTGGCTGTTGTTGTCCCTTCAGCTCTCGTTTCTGTCTACCGTCATTTCTCCTCACTTTTGGAATTCTGAAGTAGGCTAAATCTCTCACGCTTATCCAGATTTCCATAATAATTTACAGCACATAAAATGGCCATTTCGGTGTTTTTAACGGGCCCGCTACGCAGGAAACGATGGAAGTACTTACCTGCAGTTCATCGCGTGTACTCCACTTGGAGTAGCGTAGCAACAGTACGGGTCATGGGTCGTGACCCGACTGCTGTGAGGACCTCCCTATTGCAGTAGTCCTCTCATTCCCAGACTTAACTTGTCTTGTCTGGAATTGGGTTTACAATAGATTGAGTATCTCAAATAGCAGCATCATACTGGATGATGTTCTTACAATATGATTTGCATATCAAAATGAAGTGTTCTGATATTTGGTTGAGTGTTAATTGTATAATGGTCATATTGAAAATTCACTTTTGTGATATCTTCATGTTCAAATTTATTTACGTAATGTTTTAAAATAAATCATATTTTCATATTTACCAATATACTGCAGTGACTATATTTACTTAACTTTTTAAATTGGTGAACATAGCTTTATTAATTAGTTCAAATAGTCCCTAATGAATTGTAATGGTTTCTGTCATCCCTAAAACAAGCTTGGATCAGAATATAAATAACAATGAAGAAGGCAAATAAAGCTTGAAGGAAAAGCAGCGGAGGAAGAGGGATTGATTCAAACACAATGCTAACAAGGTGAATAAAGAATACAACATATCTCAGGAAATGGAACTATTGCAAAATTTTACAAAAAACTTTTGAGCTCCCTTTCCTATTTTTATTTTAGCTGAGTAAGCATTTCACATACAAGAAATATGAAATAATTGTTTGCAAAGGCTTCAGACATATTTTGGAAATATTACATTCTTACCTGTAAACTGAAAACTTGGACATAACTAAAGTAACAATAGAATGTGTGCTGAAATCAAATGTGAAACAAAATTGACCGTAAGAAAACATTTAGACAAAATGTGCAATAAATTCCTTGTAAAATTAGTATATGGTCATGCTTTCTTCATTCCACCTCCATTGCATCAAGCTAAAGTTTCAAGTAGTTAGTTGCCGAGTTTGCAAGTGATTTGCTGTAACTCCACTGTGAAGACTTAACCAAATGCTGGTTTATTGCTAGAGTAAAATAATTCTATTCTACTGAATACAATATAGTTGAAAGGCAAAACATTTTCTGATTTGAAACTAGCTGTATCCCCTCTTCCATTATCGATGAGGCTCTGACTAAGGTCTCCTCCATATCCTGCAGCTTCGCTCTTACTCCCCTCCCCCTATTCGTAACAAGGACAGAGGCCCCCTTGTCCTCACCTACCATCCCATCAGCCATCACATACAACATATAATCTAACAGTTTCGCCATCTCCAACAGGATCCCACTACTGGCCATATCTTCCCATCTCCACCCCTTTCTGCTTTCCGCAGAGACCGTTCCCACTAACTCCCTGGTCAATTTGTCCGTTCCCACCCAAACAACACCCTCCCCGGGTACTTTGCCCTGCAACCGCAGGAGATGCAACACTTGTCCCTTTACCTCCCCGCTCGACTCCATCCAAGGACCCAATCAGTCTTTCCAAGTGAGGCAGAGGTTCACTTGCACCTCCTCCAACCTCGTCTACTGCATCCGCTGATCCTGGTGTCAACTTCGCTACATCGGCGAGACCAAGCGCAGGCTCGGCGATCATTTCGCTGTGCACGTCCGCTCAGTCTGTAGTAACCAACCTGATCTCCCGGTTGCTCAGCAATTCAACTCCCCTCCCATTCCCAATCTGACCTTTCTATCCTGGGCCTCCACCATTGTCAGAGTGAGGCCCAGTGTAAATTGGAGGAACATTACCTCATATTTTGCTTTGGTAGTTTACACTCCAGCAGTATGAACATTGACTTCTCTAATTTCAAATAGCCCTTGCTTTCTCCCTCCTTCCCCTCCCTCTTCCCAGTTCTCCTTAGTCCTTTCCCCCTTTCCCCCTCCCTCCCTCACCCACAACTCTCCCCTCCTCCCCCCCCCCCCCCCCCCCCCCCCCCCCCCCCCCCCATTTCTGAAGAAGGGTCTCGACCCGAAACATCACCCATTCCATCACTCCATAGACGCTGAGTTACTCCAGCATTTTATGTCTACCCTGTATATATTACCGTCTTGTTTTCTGCCCCGCCTCCAGTATCCAAATACAATTTCATAGGCATTTGAGTGTGTAACTTATTTTTGAACCTTTCCTAGTTTTCATCATCTTACGGGAAACACTTAAAAATATTGTTTAACCTTTGGCTTTCCTGCTAGGCCATAATAAAGATGGTGAGATGGGGTGAAATGTAATCACGGAAAATAGGTTCATCTACTTGCATTCTGTTTGCTACATCATTTGCTCAGAATTGTCATAATACCAATCATATGCCGAAGTGATGTTGAATTAGCAAAATGGAAATTTAGTGTCCACTTCCAGGTCCAAGCTGCAAGCTCTTAATCTGGAAAAGTGAGTCTAAATGGCAAATGGAGAACAGATATTAATCTTCATGTTATTATCAGTTGAATGTCATACAAGCGGAGCAATAGTGATTCAATACTCGTGTTTAGTATATACATTAAGAAAAAATCACCTTTGAGATTTTTGTGCTAACTGGTCAGTATTTGTGGCTATCTTTCGCATTACAAGGTACAGGTGCACAACCTTTTATCTGAAAGCCTTGGAACCAGACACTTTTCGTAATTCAGAATTTTTCGGCTTTCGGAATGGAAGATTTTTAGCGTAGATTTTAACGGCTGGCTCAGTGGTAGAGTGCTTGAACTCATATCCGCAAGATCGCGAGTTTGCACCTAGATCCCGGCAGTTACTCAATCACGAGTTTGAGTCTTCAATGTAGTTTTTTCTTGCAGAATAGGAGGGAATAGGGAGGGTTAGGCTGGGATCATTCTCTGCGAGATGATCTTAGTGCGGGAGACAAGTGTAGGAGAGGTGTACTGACTGTGTGGGCAGAACTTTGGAAGTGATTGCCCACCATTCTCAAAAGCTGCTGTGTCTCCCTGTCCCTCCAACTCCAGAGGAATCTGCTCCCCAATGGGCCCCTACGGCGACAAGTGGCAGTTCGCCCACAGCCCGAGCTGCGCCACGCCAAGAACAAGGCGTACCTTGCACACCATCAGCTTCTGCCCCTACAGGGAGCGTGTTCCTCTGGAGTTGGAGCGGGGCGGGCTGGAGTTGCTGATCTGGGATCTCTGTGCTTGCAGTGGGCCTGGAGGTCGGTGTCCCGATGAGGGGGCGCAGCTCGGGCTGTGGGCAAACTGCCACTTGTCGCCGTAGCGGCCCATCAGGGAGCTGCTTCTGGTGGTCCTGACGTCTCTCAGCTCCGGTCCAGGGGGGTGGCTGGAGACGTCAGGACCAACAGGAACCCGCTCCCCGATGGGCCGCTACAGTGACAAGTGGCAGTTCGCCCACAGCCCGAGCTGCGCCCCCTCATCTGCAACCCGGGTTCCTCTGGAGTTGGAACGGGGCTGGGCTAGAGTTGCTGCTGGCTGTGAGTCTCTGGGATCTCCGTGCTTGCAGTCGGTGTCCCGTTGGTCCTGACGTCTCCGGCAACCCCCCTGGAATGGAGCTGAGACTGGGAACTGTACCGCCCTTGCCCCCTCCCTCTGCAACTGCAAACAACCCCACAGTTCCCAGTCTCAGCTCCTGTACAGAGGGGTGGCCGGAGACGTCACAGCCCGAGCTGCGCTCCCTCATCCGCAACCCCAAGACCAAGACGTACCTTGCACACCATCAGCTTCTGTCCCTACGGGGAGCGTGTTCCTCTGGAGTTGGAATGGGGCTGGTCTGCTGCTGGCTGTGGGTCTCTGGGATCTCCGTGCTTGCAGTGGGCCTGGGGGTCGGTGTCCCGTTGGTCCTGACGTCTCCGGTGACTGGCACTGACCTGCTGGCATCGCCTACGTGAAGACAGTGCAAAGCCCCCGCGCTGGTGCAATGGGCGGGGAGCTGGAGAGGGGAGGGAAGGGATCACACACATGGCCGGGAAGTAGAGGGGTGTAGGTGGGGTGAAACTGAAGGGAGCGACAATCTGCTGCTGCCTGCCCGCTGAGTTAAAAAGTTCCCACGCAAGACTCACGATACACTGTGTATCGTGAGTCTACCGTGGGAACTTTTTAACTCAGCGGGCAGGCAGCAGCAGATTGTCAATTATTAACTCTCCCGCGCAATATACCCTCACCTTCTCTTTTATGAATGGGGATTTAGTTCCCCTTTCTTCGAGGATCGACCGAAGGTTCCGCTGTCACCTCTACGGGCCGCCCTCGGTGAACGTCTTCAAGGACCGAAAAAATGTCCGCTATTCGGAGCTTTTCGTTATTTGGAACTTCGGATAAAAGGTTGTGCACCTGTACTATCTAATGCAAAATGAAGTAGAATTGGATGTGCACATGCTTAAATATAATCATTACAAATGAATTCCTTTAGTGGAAAGGCAGGCAATGATGATCAAAACCTCAGTAGATATTAAATTATCAACAATCTAAAGTAAATTGGGTAAATTAATTTAACAGCATAAAATTTGTGCCAAGGACATTTGTTATCCAAATTCAGAGCCTGCAGAAGAATCCCGATCTGAAACGTCACCTATGTTCTCCAGTGATGCTGCCTGACCAGCTGAGTTACAAGGAGCAGTTTGTGTCCTTTTGTCATCCAAATTCTCCTGTCTCTTAATTTTTCCCAAAATGTAGTTCAACATTCTTTCTGAAGTAGTGCTTAAGATCCAACTTACCCAATGTCTTAATCTTTTTATTGTGAGATCATCTGTCTCGGATATATGGCATTTTGTAAAGTAACGCTAGACAGTCATTGTGTCAGCTTTTGAGAATACAATATCTTTTTGGTGATCACTGTTATGCCCTTCTCTATTCCACTCTATTACAATATTTTTTGATTTGGGTTCTAATGGTATCTAGCAACCCGTGGAGACAGTTTAGTTTATTTCAATGTGCTCTTTCACTTTATTAAGTCTGGTATGAATTAGTATTTACCTACGACATAGAAGGAGGCTGTTTTTTTGGCCCATTTAGTTTATGCTGGATCTTGAGACTATCATATTCTCCCATGTTCTACATTTGCTCCCTTTCTCTACTATTTAATTTATCACGCATTGCCATTAACACCCGCAATTCTCCAAGCACACCAGGAGCAATATACAGGAGACAATTGACTAACAATCAGCACGTCTTCAGTATTTCGGAGGATACGTTCGTCAATAACTCAGTTATTGCGAGCCTACGGTTTGATCAGCAATTTTCACTTTACAAGTTTTATACAAGTGATTTTTGATTTAAATGGAAAAGTACATTTATAGTGGGACATTCAGAAATCTCATTAGTACCTCATTAGTTTCAGAAAAAAACTATCTGTTGTGTTAACTAGGAGATGAGTCTGTGAAAGATGTGCTGCACCAAAGTTATTTTATATTTAAAAAATATGCTGATTACAAATTGTTATGCTGTTTTTATTTTTTGGATTGTTTCACACGAGAAATAACATTTTTGGTAAGTGGCGATTTTATGACAGCATTTTGAAGAAATGTAATGCTGAGCAGGTATTTGTGAACAGAGTAAATACATCATCTGTTTTTCAAAATTTATGAATATAATTCCTTTTGCATTCTCCTTCCGTATCCCTTAGGGCACCTGCGGAACTCTGAATATGGAAACTGCATTGTACATCGCCTTCATTATTAAACCTGAAGAGCATAGAACACTGAGATGAGAGTTGAGGAGTAGTGAAGAACATTTCAATGGATTACACATATCATTGAACAACCATTGTGCTATAAAAAATGTAGTTGGGTTATATAAGCTCATTAGATTTTTTTCTTTTTATATTTTTGTTTAAAATACTCAGTACAATGCTGGTCTATTATCATAAATGATAGGAGTAAGATTAGGGCATTCGGCCGATCAAGTCTACTCTGCCATTCAATCATGGCTGATCTATCTCTCTCTCTCTCTCTCTCTCTCTCTCTCTCTCTAAACCCCATTGTCTGACTACTCAGTAAGTAGTCAACACCTAGCTCCCTAGAAATTCAATGGAGCATTGTTTCTGGTGCTCCCCAAAAATTTGCAGGCTATACTAGTAAATCTATTTTAATGCTCTATACCACCTTTTTTTTAAAAGTATGAATTAATGTGAATAACTTCCAGTAGACTGGAAACATCTGCCAGTCTTGCAATTAAAGTTCTGTGTGTGCTGGATTATAAGAGTTTTATTGCATTCTGTTACATTGTTGTATCTTAAGATTGTTCGTTAGGAAAATTCACTATTTATTTATTTACCCCAGTTTTTCAAGAAAATTTTGAAATTCCAGCAGGGATTTTTTATTTTTGAGATCTCCCTATATAAACCATGAAGCAAAAGGCTTACCTTAAAATGGCTTGTTTTTATGACCTCACTGTGGTTTGTATTGGTAACAATGCTAGAGTTGGAGGGGACAAATGAACAAAGCAAAAAAGAATGGTAATGGGATAAGTAAAATAACAGCATATCAGTTTGGAGGAGGTGTAAATGGAAGAAACTTGTGAAATTGTAAAAGGAAAATATCATTGCAGGAAATAGAAGGTGCTGATTTTTAGAAATAGTTAAGCCTAAATATGCAGGCTCCAATATGCCTATTTGGGAGGTGCGAATCAAGTATATTTTTCCACATGGCTTTTCCTACTTTCTGGATTGAAAAATTGTATGTTAATGATCGTACATACTGCTGATAGTAGTGTAGTTTCATTGTGCCAAAGGACAGTTGTTAACATTTGTCATTGTAACTGTACTTCACTATAGTCATGCTTGTGACAATAAACTCGAACTTGATTCTGGCATACAGTCTTGTTAGAAGGTAACTTTTAGAACTTGTTTTGATACACTCACTCTAAAAATAGATTGACAGAGACATTTTCAGTTAAACATTTTGTTCTTTCCTACTGTGCTATGCAATTTTGTACTGTATAAAATCCTTGCAATGGACAAAATCAGTTAAGATTATTCTGCCACGTGATGGCTACTCAGTCCTTCAGCAAGTCTTAATTCCACATTCTGCAAGAGTGTTGGCTTTTATTCAACAATTATTTTTTAGTAGAGGTGCAAAAGTGCAGTATGTGTTTCGATTAGCAGTATATTAATTATAGTAATGCTAATTGAGACGGTCCTTTTTATGGGAAAAATAGTGAACCTATGAGAACTAAGATTGAGCACCCTGCTATTAATGGCATGCTGTAGCTGCAAGAAAATCCATCATGTAGAAGAGCTTTAATGAGATAAAAAACTGGTTGCACCTTGCCAGAATTTCAGTCATGTTCAACAAGAGAAGCTTTAAGTGTGAAATAAAAAGATGAATGCCCATCTGCTCTAAATGTGCATTTTCAATAAAGGATATGTCTGATAATAGAACAGTAAAATTCAGCGGCGACCAGAAAGACGCTACGACTCTTTTGGCGACTGAGAATACTCACGATACCCTGGTGACATGTCACGGGGTGAAGCCTGTATGGTTGTGAGTAGTCACCCAAAGAGTTGTACCTTGTAGCTGGATCCCTTGGTAATCCCAGTAGAAAGAGTCGCAGCTGAATTTTCAACATGCTGAAAATGTTCGGCGACCCTGTAACGACCTATGACCGGTGCCGGCAGTCACCAAAAAAGTTGTTTAAGTGGGACTGGCCATTGTCATGCCACCAAATAATATAAGAATAAGAAAATGAAAAAATATATATTTAAATTTTTTAGTAACAGTACAGGGGGGATTTTACGTACTTTCATTTTTAATCTTAGGCAGTTGTTATAACAAATTGGACCACTAAATATTAATTCAAATACAAATTTGCTATTTTTGACATTTCTGTTTTTGTTTAGTAGGTTAGCAGAGTAATTTCAGAACATGACTGAAATTTCAGTGCCCAGTCTCTCAACAAGGTACCAGTAAAGGACAGCTGTGGAGAAGCAGTGTAACTCGGACAGCAATTTTCTGATTTTGGTATTTTCTCTCTTCGTATGTGGATTAACAAACTTTCTGTCATATTTACTGCATTGTAAAAATGAACACCAATTGGCCTTGAAGTGTAGACTCTTGACCAATGTTTTGATATTCATGTGATGAGTTTTCATATCGTAGCCCTCAAATCCTTTGGATAATGGCAGATAAATTGTTCTGTGCAAGTAAAAATTAAAAATGGTGAAACCATACCTCAGTTACAAAGCATTGATTGGAATCTTTCTTTTTCAAAACAATTATTTTTAAAATATTGTTCCTGGACCACTTTCTAGATGAATAGTTCTGATGCAAGGTCATTGCTCTAAGCATTAACTCTGGTTCTCTTTCCACAGAAGCCACCCATCACCTGGAATCTGTGGAATTGATTGCCACAGATGACTGCGAGGCCAAGTCTTTGAGTATTTTTAATGTGGAGGTTGTTAGGTTCTTGAGAAGTAAGGGCGTCAAACATTTGAGAGAGATGGCAGCAGAATGGGGCTAAGAGGGAAAGATGGATCAGCCATGATTGAATGGTGGAGTAGTTGGGTTGAATGTCCTAATTCTGCTAAGACATGAACTGGGTATTTTATTTTTCTATTTATAACAGAAATTGGTTCATTGCATCAAGTTTATTGTTGAGAAGCTACTAACTCTGCATTTTCTTGTAATTGGATCGGCATTTACAGATTTATTTGCCATGATTTTTGTCATCTTCAGCGTTTTGAGCTCGCTGCAAGCAATTTTTAATTTAACAATAGTCATATTTTACTTGAATCTGACATAGTATTTAATAGGTTGAAAAGATTGTGAAGAAAGTCTCGAAGTCCAGATTCAGAATTAATTTTCCTTCAACCCGCTAAGTTCTTCCAGTTTGTTTTTTTGCTCCATTGTGATCAAATTGATTCTGCAGCAGTATCATTGAACATGCAAAATAGATGCATATCAGGATTTATGAAAAACCATCAACACAGGTTATCTGGTATGATTACCAAGGGAATTAACAAGATACCACTGAATGAAATCAATACCAAAATTATAATACAAAAAAAAACGCAGAGGAGTGAATAGTTAGAGAAATAATCACAATATTATTTTTGAACGCGAATAAGCAAACAAGCCAAATCTCTCAAAAATGCAAATGAATTTGAACAGCAGGGTCTAGTTCGTGCTTTGGTTGCCATGAAGTTGATTTTCAATTGATAGAATAACCACTTCTTGATGGAATGATCTCCTGAAAGGATAGTTTCACACTTGATGATCTAACTCAACTAGGCCACCAAGCAGTTTCATGGTAATTGCCCGTACTCGGGACCTGTTATTCATGATGAAATATGGAAGCAAATAATAAGAGAAGATGCACGAGGTGATTGTTCATATGGATTAGAAATCTATCGTTCATGATTGACAAGTGCCCTGGATTTGAAATATAATTGCATTTAATGCAAAACACGAAATGTGGATAAGATTGAGGCAACCATGCAATTCAAAACATCTTAATTAAACTTATCAGATAGGAGAGACACTGATATCAAGTACAGGATATAATAAATTAGAAAGCATCGTGAATTCAGTGGATGGTAATGACTGAGAAAGTTTTGCAAATGATTGGCTGATATAATAATCAATGAACCTGACATTGATGAGATAAACACAGTAAATGCATGCTAACAGAAGACACTAATGACTTCAGATGCTGAAATCTGGGAGCAAAATATAAACCTCGAAGAACCCAGATTCTTGATCCGAATTGTTGACCGGACCTTTGCTTCTACCTAACGCATTTTTTTCTTCCAATGTTTTCTTAGATGCCTGCTAATTGTATAGCTGACATGCTAAACCCCACATATTTTATTTATCAAGACTAAGCATTTCCATTTAGACTATTGAAGTCATGGGAATGGAATTTCAGAAGTGGATTACAACATGCTACTACAACCGAGTTGAAATTTCAAATCATTGAATTATGTGCTCATAAGTGAGAGGAGCAAAATAAGGCCATTTGGCCCATTCAGTCTACTCTGCTATTCGATCATGGCTGCTCTATCTCTCCATCTTAACCTAATTCTCCTGCCCATAACCGCGGTCACTGTACTAATCAAGAATCTATCTGTCTCTGCCTTAAAAATGTATGTTGTCTTGGCTTCCACAGCTTCCACGGTTCTGAAATTATATGGAGCAATTTCCAAAATCAGCAAGATAAATTTTAAACCTGTTTATGGCTGAATTTCTAAAATACATTAAATGACTTTGTGATAGTTTGTGATACTAGTGAGAGAGGGGAGGCATTTATGCTATGTAACAGAATGTATATAGCCAATAGATTGTCAAAATCATACTAAAGTTTCAAAGAGTGAGCTGTCAATGAAACCTTGTAATATTTTCTTTTTGCACGTTTTGTTTTAGTTACAAGTCCATGATGCTGACCATAGAGAATATTTACTCAATGAAGAATTTGTGTATTCCGCAATAAAACAAGCAGATCTAAATGGGGAAGATTACCCCTCTTCTTGCCCCACTAGCTGTGTGCAGTTAATGATTTTGGGACTGGTTCAGGAGTGCTTTTATGCACTGTAATATTTTCGGGATCTTGAAAGTGAAATAGAATGCAATTATTTTTTTCCTCTTCACTTGTACTGTTGAATTCACACATACAGAATCAAGTTGGATTGAGGAATTGTATTTATTTGGCACTGTTTGCTTGTCATGGAGATTTGTTTTAAGTTATTCAAAAGCTGCAGTGAGAATCATGGTTGTAGCATATGGTCTATTCTTTATTTGGAGGGCTGAATGTCTATAATTGCATCCAAATGTATCTGTAAATTTTATGTGGAAAAAATTGACCAGATTTAACCATTTGACATAGCTCGTCTTTGGACATATGTTTGTGAAAATTCAAAAAACTGCGAGATGTTGCCATGCTGCTTGTGTGGGAAGGTGAAACATTTAACACTTAAAAGTAAGCAAGATCCAGAAAAATGAACTGAGGAAGGATGCAGCATCTCTGGAAAAATAGCAGTGCTGCAATCATTTTCACACTTTATATACAGCCGTTTTGTTCGATGTATTCATGGCTTTTCAATTTGGAAAATTCACTTGGTCAGTAATAAGCAGGAAAAATCAGCTGGATGTCCAGTATCAATGAAGGAATGTATAATTGCAGCCCTAATGTGTTCCAAAATAATGCGGGACAAGCAGCATCTCTGGAGAGAAGGAATGGGTCGAGACCCTTCTCCAGAGATGCTGCCTGTCCCGCTGAGTTACTAAAGCATTTTGTGTCTACGATTTTAACCAGTATCTGTAGTTCTTTCCTACACTGTTCCAAAATTATTTCACATTGTTTACAACCTAAGTGATCTTAAAAATTGAGGCTACAGTTAATTCTTGATGAAACAATATTTATCCTCCAGAGCTGTGTTTGCTGTCAAGGCAACAGTGTGGCTTGGAGCATCACCATCATTCAAGTGCAAATGCTTCAGCAACTTCAGCCAAAGTGGATTGTCTGATTAAATTGAGAAAGGGAGAAGCCGTTTCAGAAGACATTGGCTTGAAGAAAATGGCAGTTCCTTGCATCCTTAAATATTGAATGGCAAGTTTCTGTACCTGCAAGACATATCAAATAAAGGCTAGCGTCTCATTTCATTGGAGAATGCTGAACCTTTTGCTTTGCAAGCTCCTACAACAGGTTCTGCAAAGTATCTTCTAAAATAAATGGGGAAAGGCAAATCTAATGGATAATGGTTGCTGTTTGCTGAAGTTTGCTCATTGGTCAGAAAGCAAAAAGATGAATTAAATGTATCTTTTGCAAGTGAGAAATAGGCACTACAGTAAGTTGGTCACCGATGATCATAAATAATATAAACAATTTGGCTGAGGAGACCAAATGGCATAATTCCAAGGTTTCAATTTCTACACATCAAGATGGAATTGAAGTAGAGTAAGATGTAAGAAGGCTTTTAAATAAGAGCTGAGGGAGGAGCAATAATTTCCCTCCGACTCAATCTCTCCGTATAGCTCAGACCCTCTAGTCCTGGCAACATCCTCATAAATCTGCTCTGAACCCTTTCAAGCTTGACACTATCTTTCCTATAATATGGTGCCCAGAACTGAACACAAAATTCTAAATGCTCATCTCACCAACGTCTTATACAACTACAACATGACTTCCCAACTTCTATACTCCTTACTCTGACTGGTGAAGGCCAATATGCCAAAAGCCTTTTTGCCACCTTATCTACCTGCGACTCAACCTTCAAGGAACCATGCACCTGTACTCCTAGATCCCTCTGCTCAATAACACTCCCCAGAGGCCTACCATTCACTGTGTAGGTTCTGCCCTGGTTAGACATCCCAAAATGCGACACCTCTTATTTCTCTGTATTAAATTCCAACACCATTCTTCTGCCCACCTGGCCAATCGATCAAGATTCTGTTGCAATGCTTCACTATATATTTAAGAGGGTTAGATGTGGTCCTTGTGGCTAAAGGGATCAGGGGGTATGGAGAGAAGGCAGGTACAGGATACTGAGTTGGGTGATCAACCATGATCGTATTGAATAGCGGTGCAGGCTCGAATGGCCTACTCCTGCACCTATTTTCTATGTTTCACAACCATCTTCACTAGGCAAAACCACCCACTTTGGTAAAATCAGCAAACTTAGTAATCTTGCCCTGTATGTTCTCATCCAAATTCTTGATGTAGATGACAAACAGTAACGGGCCCAGCACAGAATCGTGAGGCACACCACTAGTCACAGGCCTCCAGTCTGAGAAGCAACTTTCCACCATGAAGCCAATTTTCTATCCATTCAACTATCTCTCCTTGGATCCCATGCGATCTAACCTTCCAGCACAGCCTACTATGTGGAACCTTATCGAATGCCTTTCTGAAATCCTTGTATACCACATCACCAGCTCTGCCCTCATTGATCTTTTTGGTCACGTCTTCAAAAAACGCGATCAGATTTGTGAGACACGACCTCCCACGTACAAAACCATGCTGACTATTCCTAATCAGCCCTTGTCCATCCAAATGCCTGTATAACATATCCTTCAGAATACTCTAGTAACTTTCCAAACACTGATGCTCCCTGATTTATGATGCTTCGACTTTTACAATATTTCGATTTTACGATGGTGCAAAAGAGCCGCAGCTCACTTCCACATGATTAAATTGCACCAAATGCAATTTTGACACTATTTTTGATTTATGATGGGTTTATTGGTACGTAACCCCATCGTAAGTCGAGGAGCAGCTGTACAGATGTTAAGCATGCTTTGAAATGGCGACCAATGACACGCCAACATGAACTCCCTGAGCCCTCGATGACCTTGTAATCTCAGTTCCTGAAGCCCACATCAGACATTGAGGGCAAATCCACATAAAACATAACACATCTGCCCAAGTGCCAAAGACCCATGACTCCCAACTATTTAAGGACATCTCTTCTGTTGTCTGAGGTTCCCATCTGTTGTTAAAAGCCAATTATGCCCAAGAAGAACAAGGGGGCTATCCAGTAGCACTGACACCAACTGTATTGAAATGTCTTGAGAGGTTGGTAATGGTGCAATCAACTCTTGCCTCAGAAATGACCTGCATCTATTGTCACAACAGTTCATCAGATGATATCTCACTGGCTATCCATTCTGCTTTAGACTATCTAGGGTACAGGCACACTTTGTTCATCGGCTACAACGGAGTTTAATACTATCGACCATTTCAAACTCATCACCAAACTCTGTGACCTAGGCCTCATTATATCCTTTGCAACTGGATCCTTAACCTCCTCATTTGCAGACCCAGTTAGTATGGATTGGCAGCAACATCTCATTGACCATGAATACAAATGCACCTCGGGGCTCCATGCTTAACCTACTACTCTCTTTACAGCTATAACTGTAGGCTAAGCACAGCTCCAAAGCCATCTACAAATTCCCTGTTGTTCACCGAATCACAAGTTGAGATCAGTCGGTGTACAGAAGAGAGACAGAACATTTCATTGATTGGTGCCATAGCAACAAGCTCTCTGTCATTGTCAACAAGATAATGGAACAAATTGTTAACTTCAGAAAGGGGAAGCCTGGAGTCCACAAACCAGTTATATATATATTCGGTTTTATGGTAGGAAGCAGAGAGTGACGGTGCAAGGTTGCTTTTCACATGAGCAATTCTTGATTAGCAGTATGTCTTGGGTCAGTGCTAGGTCCATTGTTAGCTACATCAGCAATTTGCATGAGAATATACAAGGCATAGTGAGTAAGTTTGAAGATGACACTTAAAAAAAGTGATATGGTCAACCGTGAAGAAGAAGATATTCTTGATAAATACAGTCCGACTTTTTTTCCTAATATTTTTGCACTAATTCCTTGGTTTTATTGCAGCCTTTTCACAGTCTTGGACACTATATACAATTTATGTACAGTTTATGTTTGTGTGTGTTTTTTGAGTCTGTGTCTATGAAGTTGCTGCAAGCAAGATTTTCGTTATCCCTGTATCTCGTCATATTTGTGCATATGGCCATCAATACTTGAATGATACAGAGGACTGTAAAAATCATAGCGATATATGGTAGTTATTTTTCTAAAATCAATATACAGCGCAGACAGGAAGTGGTCAAGATGAGGCTTTTAGTTAGATAGATAGATAGATAGATAAGGTAATTGAGAGCCAGAAAGTGGCATGGAGCTAGCTTAAAGGAATATCTTTGTGGCCTCCTACATTTATTTGTTTCTTAGACACTAATTCTTATTCTTTGATATAAGAATAAGGAAACCTTCCATCCTTTACCTATAGTGTACCTATTGGAGACTTCTTGCAACTAGTGCATTTCATGTTTTTTTAAGCATCTGCCGTTGAAATGAACCAAAAGTTAGAATGATTTAATTGGTCAGGCAGCAACTGTGAATAAAGAAACAATCAAATGGGCAGACTAGTATGATGGTTAACTAGCAATTCTGTGGTTAACACGATGCCCTGTTGCAGGATGTGTAGTAGCATTTCTTTATTGCAGTATTTTTCTTTAGCTCAGTTTTTTCAATTAACATGTCAGAAGGTCATCAGTAGATTTTGTGATCGCTTCTTGATGCCTGCTGACTAAGTGAATAGTCCATTACACTACAGCTCACAGTCCATTACACTACAGCTCACAGTGTAGTAATAACAGATTATTATGTTAGCAGTTGCAGTGGTGACAATGGTGCATGGTGGATTGGTATAATCTAGTGCAATTTATGTGGGTTGATCACATTTCACAACGACTGGGAAAAGTTAGTTAAAGCAAGTTTTAAAATTCAGAGAGGAATGGTGGGATAGAAGAGAACATCAGCTTATCATAGATTGGAGGACGGGATGATAAAGCTGAATGAAAGATTTTACAATTGGCATGTCTTTCTCCCTCTCTGCAAATATTTCTTCCAAATTCACATTTGTACCCTGGTAGCCATCTGTCAAAGTGTTTAACTAGTGCTATCCTGTTAATCTTGATTACTGCTTCTGTGACGACCTGTCTCTCTTACCCCTGTGTGCCAGCTCATTGTTCCTCACACTGCCAGCTATGTCACCACCTCCCCACGTCCTTGCCATTTGATTTAAGACTGGGCAAAGACTAGCCAGCTGGCACTCATGTCTTTGTGACAATCCATGTTATAGTTGAGACGTGATCTAAAGATTGATATTGTGGCTGATCAAATTCATTATTTTCCACCATTTGGCCTCTCGAGATGCTGCTCCTTGACTTGGTCTTTGTGTAATCCTACATGAATAAATAGGTCAATATGGATAGACAAAATTTTTCACATCTTGGGTGAATGGAAATAACCCTCCTTTGGGTTTTGAAGGACTTTTTGTGAAATATCCTTTAATACTGCAATTTCTACGTAGCTCGGACATTAAATATGTCATGCAAATCCAAACTCTGACCCTGAACTAACTTCAGGGCAAGACATTGTGCTTCCTAGACTTCACTCACCTAAAAGGTTTGATACTGCATGGTGCCTCATGTCATTGTGTCTTCAAGATCGTCCTTAAATTGAATGCACAGAGATGCAATTGACATTCAGATTGCTTATGAACTTATCCAAAATTAACTGTTGAAAGTGCAACCAGGCATCCTGAATCCTAACTATTTAAAACCATGCTTGTATAAATAACCACAAGCAGAGTTCTTTCTAAGCAGTATAACCTCTTGTGTTAAGCTGTAACTCAAACCAGCAGCAGCAGACTAACTTGGAAAACAAGCTTATGTAGAAGAAAGAAATCGTGAACACGTTTAAGGATAATGCAGGTATTAACTGATAAAACATCAGGTTTTACACATAATGCACTTGTTTTCTCCCAGAGGGGATGTTACTGTTGTTTTGCCTTTATGAATCTTTGTTTTGCGAATTCATGTAGTGGATTATTATACAAATTGTGCTCAGATGCATACTATTTTCAAATTGGCTTCCAGTTTGTTTGCAAGTGTTTTTAAGAGTTTTTATATGCAACATATCACTGTGTTGTAGTTTGTGGTACTGTATTAAGACAATACAGTCTTGCCTAGTAACATAAGTTTTCAGGGATGTGAGGCCTAGAAAATAACAGGGTTTCCCAGATTCTTGATTTAGTGAAGATGTATTCCAAAATCAACAATCCTTTTAAATGGCATTATGATTTTTTTTTTTTACTGTGTCTATGAAGTCCATACAACCAACTAATCAAAATCTTAGCACATAGAAGGACATTTCAGAGACAAGCAACATAGGGGGGAAACCGATATACTGCTGAGAAGTTCTATAATCCTTTTTAAGGTTGGAACCACTAATAACCAAATGTCTATTTTTGTAATGATCATATTTTATTCATTGTGAACAATCAAAAAATGTTAATGTGGAACTAGATGAAAACATTCTGATATCAGTGCAAAGATGGTCCATATTAGGAGCAGGTCAGTGGGCTATAATGTCCTGCAGAATCCACTAGATGTTGCTGTGAATGCCAAGCGGCTTGCATGCTCTCCCTTTTGAGCAAGTTCTCCAAATTAGTTGTGGTATGTCGGCAAACGCATTCCACTGTGGCTGTGAGAGATCCCACGCATTCAAGTGGTGGGATCACTCAGCCAGTTAAGCCATGCCCTAGGCTTACCTGATGTCAAAATAGTTTGGAATGTTTACCAATTTCTTTGACAGTCATGTTGAAAAAATATTGTTTAAAATGTAATACCTTTTAAAATATTTAAAGTTATGGTTTTAATATTTTTTATTATTTTATACAATTTTTTAACAAAACAAACAAAAAAAACAAAGAAAAAAATAAAAAATAAAAACTGAAAAGACAACAGGAAAAAAAAAGGAAAGGAAAAAAAAAATAAATAAAAATAATAATAATAAAACAAAGCCGCCAGACATAACAGTATTGGTACAATCCACATGGTGCTACACAGTCATGCATTGCAAAAGCAGAAGTAAAGGTCACAGGACTACATCACTGCAGATAATATGAAATTATTGGACTTTGAGATGGTTGATAAATGGTCCCCAAACACTTAAAGTTGTTTGGTACCTTGGAGTTGTAGAAGCGTATCCTTTCCATCTGTATGATTATTATCATTTCATTGAGCCATTTTTCGAAGCAGGGGGTTGTAGATGATTTCCAGTCTGTTAGGATCATTTTCTTGGCTGCCACCATACCAAGCATCAGTGCTTGTTGTTCTTCCTGAGACGTGAAGTACAAAGCAGTCTCTGAGCATCCAAAAAGTGCCAGTTCTGGATCAGGGAGAATATCTTTTCCATAGACCCCAGAAAACCACTTAAATATTTTAGACCAGTATCTTTGTATATGAGGACAGAGCCAGAAAATATGTGTTAAAGAACCATCTGCACTTTTGCATCTGTCACATAATGGAGAAATAGCAGGGTAGATTCGATGTAATTTTGTCTTTGAGTAATGGAGTCTGTGGATGACTTTAAACTGAATCAGTTTATACCTGACATTGATCGAACAAGTTTGGATTCTGGTCAGACCTTCATTCCAAGTGTCGTCAGACACCTCAAAATTCAGCTCAGTAGACCAGGCTTCTTTCAGATGGGTAGTGGATACAGAGGTGGTGAATAGACTCACAAAGCGAGATATTAGATGTTTGGAGTCTGGAGGAAGCTGCAGGAGCTCATAGAGTGGGCAACTGTCAGGCATGGTTTCAAAATTTGTAACTTGATCTTTAACGTAGTTCTTAATTTGGAGATAGCGAAAAAAATGAGAGTTGGAAAGGTTAAATTTTGATTTCAGCTGATTAAACAAAGCTAACTTTTTGTCAATATATAGATCTCTGAGGATCGCAAGGCCCTTGTCCCTCCAGACAGCAAACACCCCATCCGTCTGTGATGGCAAAAAGGAGTGGTTGTGACATATGGGAGTGTAAATAGAGACATTTGACAATGACCTGAAACTTCTTATCTGATTTAAAATTCGAATAGAATTTCTTAAAATGAAGTTCTCACCAACCAACTTATGTGGGGATTCTGTTTTGGAAAAAAGCAAAGTACAGAGGGAGGAATTTTTCACTGCTGTGTTTTCAATGTTTAGCCACAAAGGGGTATTATTATTATTATCCAAAGGTTCATTTGGGAATCCCCATTGCCAGTAAATCAGAGCTCTAGCATTGGCTGCCCAATAGTAGTGCCTAAATATAGGAAGGCCCATGCCTCCCTCATTTTTTGGCTTTTGAAGATGTGCCTTTGATATACGGTGGGCTTTATAGCCCCAAATGAATGGAAGGATAATGGAGTCCAATTTTTTTTTTAAATGATGAAGTAAGAAAAATTGGAAGATTTTGGAATAAATATATGAATCTAGGAAGAGACACCATCTTGATAGCGTTAATACGCCCCACTATAGACAAGGGTAAAATCCTCCATTTCTCTATGTTCAGTTTTAACTTTGTAATCATATCAGCGTAGTTGAGTTTGAATATAAGTTTGGGGTTTAGGGGTATTTTGAGTCCTAGATATGTAAAATGGTCATATACTATCTTAAATGGTAGAGCCTCAAGAAAATCTGAATCTATATTGTCTGATAAAGGCATGAACTCGCTCTTACTCCAGTTGACTGTGTATCCAGAAAGCTTGCCAAATGATTTAATAAAATCTAACAAGGGAAGAACAGAGGCTTCTGGATCGGAGAGATATAGTAATGTGTCATCGGCGTAAAGCCCCACACGACTTTCCACATTCCCCACCTTTATACCCCTGATGTTTGGGTGACTCCTGATACTTATTGAGAGGGGCTCCAGAGCAATATCAAAGAGTAAAATATTTAAAGTTATAACTAATTATTTTTAGAAAAAGCAATTTCAATACATTTGAAATAAAATGATGTGAAGCTTGCCTTTCTCCCATTGAGATAAATGGCGTTGCTAAACAACTGTCTTTCCATTGTCATTGCTGGGAAGTTTGACCTCAACTGCTGCACACCACATTGAACTCAACATCACCATGCAAATAAAATGATGATGACTGTGCACTTGGATAGTTTGGAAAGTCCTGGCTTCAAAAGTGATTCCCATTGTCAGTCACTATTCGCACATTGAAGAGGAATATGTTTCTCACTAAAATAAAAAGGAACGGTTTTACACTGGACAGTTAGGATTGTTAATTTGGTCATGTTTTGCCTTGAGTCCTGACAAGCAGCTGCATATTCATTGTGCTATGGATCATAATTTTATATTTTAAATACTATTAAGTCCTGGAAACCCAAGCCGCAATACACATACGAGTGGCATCTCTGAAAGAGAAGCCGTGTTCGTGTTGAAAAATACAACATCAGAAAACTGGTCTGATGTATTATTCCAAAAACTTCCTCAATTAATTTTTGGGTTTTTTGCAAACTTGATGGATCTGTGCCAAATTGTTGGCATTTACCATGTTTTTACAGTGCAAGTTTGCCATCTAATGGGAATAGGAAATTATTTTAAGGATACAGGGAGGACATTTAAATTCAAGAGAACTCTCACTTTGTTTTGTCAGCTGCATTCACTTTTTGATTGCTTTTTGATGCAAAACAATTGGGATATCTGGAGGTCTATAGATTTATTAGTCTAATCACACCACTGCTGATTTGTTTTTGGCAAAAAATTTAATTGCATTTTTATTTAAATCAGCAAGATTTTGATTCAAACATACCTAATACAAAAGCTGGTAGACACAAAATGCTGGAGTAACTCAGTCTGAAGAAGGGTCTCGACCCGAAACGTCACCTATTCCTTCTCTCCAGAGATGCTGCTTGTCCCGCCCGCTGAGTTACTCCAGCATTTTGTGTCTACCTTCGATTTAAACCAACATCTGCAGTTTTTTCTTACACATAATATACAAAAGCTGGCTGGATCAATAAGGATGAGAATTTTAATTAATTTGTAATGATGTCCACATAAATTGGGTACTTAGTCCTTAAATGCCATTTGACCGTAAGTAAATGAGTTTAAAAATGCAATTGATGATTAGGTAGCCTCTGTTTGGCTAAGGATCAAGGCAAATAATCAGTATACAAGTTAGAAGATTTACTGTAGCTTTGCTTGTTAAGTTGTCTGCTGTGCTTTGTATTCCGTTTTCTAAGTGCGAGTCAGCCTTTCAGGAATGGCTGTAAATTCTATTCATGCCATTACTTCTGTGAATCTGTGTGTTTCAATTGCACCAAACGATACCATTCAGATAGAAATAAAGTGGAACGTGTGAAGTCTCTCAATTGTAGGTGCCTTAAAACTCAATTTTGTATTATGGTCAACAGCCATGATGAGTGGAAGTGGAACATGTGCAAGCATTTTTTTTCTTCCTGATACTCATGTTGATGTTTGACTGCGAAGATGTACTGTTCGGCTTAAATTCTATGGCAATATGGGGCGAATAACTTGATCTAAAGTAGTTATCTTGGCGGTTTGGCTTTGTAGTAATGAATGCCATCACTTTGGATTTTTCATAGGAACAAAGCAAAAGATGGAAATGTACTTTGGGCATAAACTGTTTTTCAAACAGAAATGTAATTTTTAAATGTAGCCTTCAGTTATTTAGTGCTTTTCAAAATAAACAGATTATTCCATAATCAGTGGAAGATGATTTTGTTTTTGGCACCGGTTGGTTGAAGTAGGCATTTCCAACTTGGGTATGCCATGGAATATGAACTGAAAAGAGCTTGGTCTAATGTGATCAATGCTATTATCACCTTAGAAACCACTCAATGTACACGAAAACTGCTGTTCCTATGACTACCGGTCTACCAATTCTTCACACCTCGAGTACTAATCAAGTTATTCATTGTAAACTGAACGTTTATTGACAGAAGTTCACCCAGACTTATTTCATAGGGACTTGTGTGACTGGTAAGACATTTTTAACATCAAAATATTCAATGCTGGTGGCCAAACAAATGTTTTAAAAAAAGTTGGAAATCATCCCTGCTACTTCCACCACCTTCAGCATGATGCCGCCACAAGAATCAACTTCCCTTCCTGTATTCTTGGAGCATTGCAGAGACTACTCCCTCCTTGATATTCTGGTGCAGTCTTTATTCTCTACCAATAACCATACCCATTTCAGCACCCTCTGGATGCAACATTCTCCTTCTACATACTTGTCTGTCCATGTCATAGAGTGATACAGTGTGGAAGCAGACCCTTCGACCCAACTTGCCCAACACCAGCAACATGTCCCAGCTACACTAGTCCCACCTGCCTGAGCTTAGTCCATATCCCTCCAAACCTGTCCTAGCCATGAGCTTGTCTAACTGTTTCTTAAACATTGGGGAAGTCCCAACCAACTACCTCATCTGGCAGCTTGTTCCATACACCCACCACCCTTTGTGTGAAACAATTACCCCTCAAATTCCTATTAAATCTTTTCCTCTTCACCCTAAACCTATATCCTCTGGTCCTCTATGAATACTCCTTCCAAGTTAAAATTATTTACATATACCATTTTCAATGTGGTACCCTAGTTATAGCTCACAATGTAGCCTCTTGTATACTACTTGCAGAGCAGTTGATTACTTTGTGGAGCATATCCAGTCAGCTTTGAAAGTGGGCCCCTGTGCTCTGTCACCTGACATTCTAATTTTCTGTTCCACTCTCGCTCTGATCACATTGTTCTTAGCCTCCCACTTTTTTTCCAATGTTAGCCCAAGGTAAGTAATCTATTTTCTTATTTTATAGTATTTAGGGTTTTACAATGGTGTTAGTAATTTTATGTCATAAACACAACTTCCGTTTTTAAGTAGTAATTCTTGGGAATGATTTTGCTTTAGCTTTTCTGGATTTTTTTTCTCTTTTTAAAATTATCTCTCATCTTGCACAATCATCTATTTTGTAATTTTAATTACAACTTTCTATTGTTGCAGTTCTTCCCCTTCAATTTTCACTCCACCTCGCTTTTCTGCTTTAAAATCTGTTTTAGAAAATTCAAAATGTTTTCAATTTTGATAAAAGATGATTCTGAAATAAAGCATGATTTTGTCTGCTCGCGTGCTGTGAATACTACTTATGTTTGCTATTTTTATTCAAGCAGTTGCTGGTTGCAAGTCATTTTTTGAAAATCATTGATCCAATTTCTTGAATGTGGTTGCAGAGTGAATAGCATAATTCAATGGTTCAAATGACTCGATGTGTGTAAACCCCTAACTTTATTATGGCTGATGTCTGCCATCTGTTTAGATATATCTTGCACTGCGTAATATGAAATCCATATACTTTGAATGAAGATGTTGAAGTACCTTTTGTTAAGTGAAATTAATTGAGAATTAAGCTGTGCTATTAAAAGTGCTATTTTTGTGAAGTTTCTGGTTCTAATTATCAAAATATCCTTGCTATGCTTTTCTTGACTCCTTGTTTGTCAGCTTGAAATTGCTTCTAATTGGAGTGCTTCAATAGAGTGATGAAGAGTATATCTAATTATAAACATTCTTCAGACTTCTGTTGATCTCAATGTACTTATTGCAGATCTCCTATAATTATAGAATAAGCAAATATCTACAATTGCACATCAGTTTTTATTACATTTTATGCTCAGACCCTTGTATTGGAGAATGATGAACTAAATCTGGTTGCAATGTCCATGAGCATAATTCCAATCATAAACATTTTGTGCACCAAAATATATTGAGATCTTCATCCTTGGTTCTGAAACCAATTAAAGCTGGTGATACAAGGTGTAGATTGTAACATGTAAGTGGAAATCTTTTTTGCTGTTGGGAAATGTGTTATAGCTGAGTCAATTGGAACGGAATTGCAATAAGGAACTGTGAAGCAGCAATGTATAATGTGCAGTTATAGTTTCAGAATCGTATTTTTAAGTTTAGATTTGACAGATCCTGTCACATTGGCCTAGTTCTCATAATGGCCTTACGGGAGTTTCTGCTGACAAATTGGTTCTATTTCCTGACGTACTTTGTATGTTTTGAATTTTGTCATTATATAACTTTGCAAATGGACTGCTTTTTGTCATCAGTTGGAGCCCAAGTAGATTTGTGTTCCTCAATGAAACCTTGAGCACCTTATTTCAAAATTTCAGTATCTGCATTTTCTTTCCATCTCCTGAAGTGAGATAGCTAACAAATGTTATAAGCATGAACTTCATCTAAATTTATCCCAGGTGCAATTGGCAAATAATAAACTTCAGTTAATTTGGGCAGTAGATAGGCATGACATGACCTTGAAGTTGATTCAATTTTATTTGAAAGGTTAGAGAATTAGTCCATTCATTTATTATGCTATCATGGGATACAGAAGTTCAGAAGACAAACGGGTGTACTACCATATAAAAAGCCTTCATTCTGAAATGTGGCATGTAAAAAAATTGGTTGAGCAAATGCTTCTCCCAGTTATTGTAGCATATGGAGCTCCATCAATGACTGTGTAAACATATTTTAGTAAAAGATTATGATGATGGAAAGAGCTAATATAAATTGCTCATAAAATTTTGGACAATATGGCTCAAATTACAAAATTGCCTGGAGCTTGCATGCAAAGCACCTATTAATTATAGCTGAGTACACATGCAAACAATTTTATATTGCAGCTTCAGTCTTGTGAAATGGTTAATTTTCAAATTCTATTACTAACAGTTTTGTCTATTCATCCCCACTTTATTATTCATTATTTGGGGACACATTTCGGCAAAAAAATGAACTGAGGAAATTTGCTTCAAACGGGAAAATAAAGACAACCTATAAAATTTAATTTTATGAGGTAATGTTAATACAAGCTCTGCAAAATTCTCCAAATCTACTGGAAGGAGAAGTGAGCTAATGTCCCAGAGCAGCATCCATTGCACCCAAGGTCCTAAATGCAATTAGTCGGCTCTTTTGCACAGGCTACAATGTTCACGTGTCCAATACTAACCTCCAACAGATATTCTACACAGAGCACTTTAATGGGAAGAAATTCACTACCATACAGAGGAAGAGATTCTTGAAGCTGCCCTAAAAATAGCTGCAGTATCTCCACTGACCCTTGGGAATCTGAAATAAAGGCAGAACATGGTGGGCAAGTTCAGCAAGTCAGGTAGTATCTGTGAACATAGAACCATTAACAAGTAATGTTATCAGAATTGGAGAAGACAAAAAAACACTAATTGGTTTTAAATTGCTGAGAGCGTGAACGAGGGATGGAAAGGAGAAATGGGTTATCCCTGGTAGGATGAGATCAGGGTATAAGTTGTGAATGTGGTTACCAGGTCGATGGGTTAATTGACGCAGTTGAAGACAGAAGCTGAACTGTCATAAAACGTGAGGTCAGTCAGACACTGAGCCACAGTATATGCTCAGCATGTCGGGCTGTGCTGATGGAAAGAGAAAAACATAACTAATACCATAAATTAACTGTCAAGTTCGAAACTGAGAGCAAAATTAAGTTATCTGGTCAAATTAGCCACTGATCGAAAGATTGCAATATACACGGGTGGAAGGTGAAGTACTGTTTCTCAAGTAATGTTGGGTTTTTGTTACTATTGTGCAAAACGCCACATGGCCAGAGTAGAAGTCGGATGAAGAATTAAAGTGGCAGGCTACAGGAAACATCAAAACATAGAAATAGGTGCAGGAGGAGGTCATTTGGTCCTTTGAGACAGCACCGCCATTCATTGTGATCATGGCTGATCATCTACAATCAGTAACCCATGCCTGCCTTCTCCCCATATCCCTTGATTTCACTAGCCCCTTGAGCTCTATCTAACTCTTTTAAAATCACAACTGGGTGAAACAGTTTTTTCTCATTTCAGTTTTAAATGGCCTCCCCTTTTTTTTCTTAAACTGTGGCCCTTGATTCTGGATTCCCCCAACATTGGGAAATTTTTTCCAGCATCTAGCTTATCCAATCCTTTTATAATTTGTCTCTATAAGATACCCTCTCATCCTTCTAAATTCCAGTGAATACAAGCCCAGTCTTTCCAATCTTTCCTCATATGACCATCCCGTGGATTAACTTTGTGAAATTACGCTGCATTGCCTCAATAGCAAGGATGTCCTTCCTCAAATTAGGAGACCAAAACTGTACACAATTCTTCAGATGTGGTCTCACAACTGCTGAAGGACCTCTGCCCCTATACTACAAACCTCTCGTTGTGAAGGCCAACATGCCATTAGCTTTCTTCACTGCCTGCTGTACTTGCATGTTTACTTTCAGTGACTGGTGGACAAGGACAATGCACATCCCTTTTTCCTAATCTGACACTATTGAGATAATAATCTGCCTCGTTCTTGCCGCCAAAGTGGATAACCTCGCATTTATCTACATTATACTGTGTCTGACATGCATCTGCCCACTCACGCAACCTAAGTCACCCTGCAACCTCCTAGCATTCTCTTCGCAGTTCACACTGCCACCCAGCTTTATCATCTGCAAATTTTCTAGTTACTTTTAATTCCATCATCTCAATCATTAATATATATTGTAAATAGTTGTGGCCCCAGCACCGAGCCTTGCGGCACTCCACTCGCCACTGCCTGCCATTCTGACAGGAACCCGTTTATTCCTACTCTTTGTTTCCTACCTGCCAATCAATTTTCTATCCATGACAATACCCTACCCCCAATAACATGTACTCTAATTTTGCCCACTAATCTGTGTGAGACCTTATCAAAGGCTTTCTGAAAGTCCAGATACACTACATCCACAGGCTCTACTTCATCCATTTTACTTGTAACATCCTCAAAAAATTCCAGAAAATTAGTCAAGCAGGATTTCCCTTTCATAACATGCTGTCTTGGACCAATCCTTTTACTGCTATCCAAATATACTGTTATTACTACTTTAATTAACTCCCGCATCTTCTCCACCACTGATGTCAAGCTAACTGGTCTATAATTCCCCGATTTCTCTCTCACTCCTTTCTTGAAACGTGAGATAACATTAGCTACCCTCCAATCCACAGGAACTGAATCTAGAACATTGGAAAATGATCACCAATGCGTCCACGATTTCTAGAGCCAGCTCCTTGAGTATCATGGGATGCAGACCACCAGGCCTTGAGGATTTATCAGCCTTCAGTACCATCAGTCTACTCAATACTATTTCTCGCATAATACAAATTTCTTTCAGTTCCTCTGTCCTCTAGTACATTTGGGAGATTGTGTCTTCCTTAGTGAAGACAGAACCAAAGTACTTATTCAACTCTTCTGCCATTTCCTTGTTCCCCATAATAATTTCACCTGTTTCTGCTTCAAGGGACCCACATTTGTCTTTACTAATTGTTTTCTCTTAAATTAACCTAAAGAAGCTTTTACTATCCTTCGTTATATTCTTGGCCATCTTACCCTTGTACTTCATCTTTTCACCCCGTATTGCCCTTTTTGTTACCTTCTGTTGTTCTTTGAAAGTTTCCCAATCCTCTGGCTTCCCACTACTCTTTGCTATGTTTGTACACTTTTTCTTTTAGTTTTATTCCATCCCTAACTTCCCTTGTCAGCCACAGTTGCCTCTTACTCCCCTTAGAATCTTTCTTCAAGATTATATGGGGAACAAATCCATAAATGGTCACCTAATCTGCATTTGGTTTCCCTCTTGTAGAGGGGGACATATTTTGAACACGGTACGTCAAATTGAAGTATTGTAGGTGAATTGTTTCTTCACCTCAAAATAATCTTTTGGTTCCCTGGGAAAGGAACAATTAAAAGGAAAGATAATGCATCTCCTACATTTCAATGCTACTTATTTGCACTGAGTGATATTATGTACAGTAGTATCATAAAAATAGTATAAATCTGTGTTAAGCATTTACCCAGTTTGCAGTTTTTAACTACAGATTTACCAATTGATTTTTCTTCTTAGTTCAATGCCTGTTTCTCTACTTGAGTAGAAAATACTTAAACTGGATGCGGCAGATTTGATTTGAGTTAGTCAAGTGATTGCAGTTTGGGCTTTTGATAATCATTACAACAGTAAGGTGAGGTGGGAATTTGATGATATCGTGTTTCGTCTGCTTGCTTCCACTCTCGGTCTACAGATTAAATATCTGTAGCTAGTTCAAACTGGCTATGGAGCTAGAGTTAATTGCAGCAAAAGTGAGGCTATATTCTATCGCTGTTGGTCCGGTTGATCTTTTGTCCTTTTCATTGTCAGGTCCAATTAGCTGAAATGCTGTGAATCTGGGTCAGAGGAATTGGGGCATGCACCAAGAACTGGAAGATGCACACAGCCAGGATGAATCAGAAACTGTGATTGTGGTCACTTTGTTCCCCCTTGACTGTGGAAAAGGAACTGCTCAGCAGAAGGGAGGTGCTCTTGGTGCTACGGATGATGTGACATAACATGTTCCAGTGCTGCACCAGAGCTGTTTTCCACTTTGTCGAGTTCATAAGTGGATCACATCTGCAATGTAAACATTTCTAGAATAAGGTGGAAAACTACTGAATCCACTTCTTTATAACTTCCATGGTGTTGGGTGCATCAAGCTTGCATAGACTCTGGGTAAGCAAACATGAAGTGTCACTACTTCTGGAGGTTCCCTTAGCAACAGTTTTTGCAATTGAATGTTCTACCACCTGTAGTAAGAACATTCAATTGTAAAAGCAAGTATTGTGCCTCCTGCTTAAGGCATCTTTGATCACAAGTCAATTCAGCAGTGGTCTGCAGGAGATATCACTGTGGCCCTTGGGGAAATTAGATTCTATTAGAGATCATTAAAATCATGTATCAGAACTTCCAAATGAGCACTGTTAGTTTGGTTTGGTTTGGCTCATGGTAAGAAGGTCCAGACTCGTTCGCAGAAGGAAATTAAAAATATGAGACTGCATAGCTGGAAGTTGGAAGCAGAAAAGACTAAAGACTCAGAGCAGGCTACACCTATGACAAGAGAAACAAAGTTTAATGTTTCAGGTTTGAGACCCTTTGCCAGACAAAGTCTCAGATCTGAAATTTGGTTCTGATTTTGCTACCACAGCTCAAAAAGGGGATGCAGTGGTGTTTTTGTTGAGGTTCAGACCGAACAGCTGTATAACATTGCTCCGTGGGCTGTTCCCAGAGCTGCACAGTGAGCTGATGCTAAAAGGTTATCAGTTCAGGGAAAGGTTCCCTTTGATTTGTTCAAAACGTACTGGTCTTCCAGTGCAAGGAGGTGTTCATGATTGTTTGATGTGGCTGGCACATTCCAAAGTCCCTGACCACATTTTTAGGAATGTACTAAAGCTTGATGTACCTGCCACAAGACACTGCGGGAGAAGAGCCATTGTTTAAGATAGTCCTGCCACTCCACACCGACGGGCTGGAGCCTGGGTAAAAATTGCTCAGCGTTTGATCATGAAATTTATGTAAAAAAGATGTCATTCGTATAGAATCAAAGTTATGTATGTAAATGTTCTGCTTGTACTGAGAAAGATGACATATGAATATGAATAAATATTTTTGATAGATCTCAAGCCAACGGTTATCTTGGCATAATTTGAAAAGCAAGTAATATGATTGTGCAGAAAAATGGCTTTAAATTTTATTCAGTCAGTGTCACCATTGGATGCATTAGCACTTTTTTTTTTACCTGTCATTGTCCTGTCATGTTAAATCAATTTTACATCAAGCAATAACTGTCATTGCTATTACTTTCTCAAGCTTTATGTTTTATCCTCTGGCCCACAGCCGACTCCACCACTTCCACCAATTCACACAAATGCATACTCTGGTAACATTTTAAAGATATTTCTTGGCATTCCTCCAGCTTTTAAAAGCTCTTGTTTGACTTTGGCTTTGGGTTATCTCATCTAATATTTTTTCAGTTTTGTTTGGCAGCATTTTTGTTAAACCTATTCCTGAAGCAACCTCTTTATATTAAAGATATATTTTATAAGATATTTGTAATCCCATGATGGAGGTACTCTGAAATAGCTGAAGTTAGTATTTGGTCCTAAAATGTTTGACGATTCGCCATTCCTTGAGCTGGCCTTGAACTTCACTGAAACAATGTAGGAGGATGAGGTCTGAAAGAATGGATGGGAGTAGGTTTGAGATTTAATAAGTGATGAGAAATTTGGGGTCAAATCTATTGACCAAACCAATGATTTGCAAAGCAATCTTGCTATCTAAATGTTGAATCCTAAGCGGTGAATACAGTATACGTTTTTTGAAAGTACAAATAAATCACTGGTTCGTTTTTGTTTGTACAGGTACTGGATATTACTTCAGTAGCCTTGCGCCAGAAATTAAGTAACAAACTACTTTGTGAAAAAGGATTAAACTTGTTAATAGAATTTAATTCAATAAATGTTCATTAATATTTCATGTGTCAAGAGTGTTTAATTCACATATGTACTGACGATGGAATAATTAAATTCTTGCTTGCTGTGGCTTTACAAGCCCATAAATGCAGTAATAGACAGATAGATGGCATCTGTCATCAGTGTTAAGTTTCTTTATTTTCTCTCTTTATACCTGGTTACACAAAAGGTACAATGTGGGTAACACAATTAGAATTTGGTAAACTTGATAAATACTCAATTGGGCAGCTTTGCACCATTTCCCACGCTATCATTGTAGTTTTGAACTGAAGCTCACAGTTTCCTTTCCTGAACCCAAATCTGAACCAAGATGCACAACTGGCTGTGTTATACTCGTGGGTCAGAGCCTGGGTCTCGCGGGCCCGAGCCCCTCGGGTCGGAGGCTCGTGGGCGGGATGTGGAACCTCGCGAATCGATGAAGCCCGTGGCCAACGTCCTCTGGGTCGGCACCACGGAGGCGCCTGGAGAGGACGCCGCTGCCAGGGGAAGGAACAAAGGAGGACCCGGCATAGGGGGACCGCCGTGAGTGAGGGGCAATGGGCAATGGAGGACCCGGTGTGGAGGACCGCGGGGGGGACAGAATTTGGAATGTTAAAGTAGATGGAATAAAGAGTAATTTAGAACCAGATTATTTGCTGAGGTGTAAATTAGTATTCTGGTGTAAAAATAACACATTCTTTGTGAATGTATAATAGAATTTTATAATGTTAATAGTCATGATAATTGCCTGAAATTAACTAATTATTTAAGTTCCCTGAGTACACAGAAGGATGTAAAATGGAACAGCCTTTGAAGAAGTGTTGGTAACATTGGTAACACTGGCAACAATTATGAATTTTGATATTAAATCTTCACCAATTTTGAAATTGCTGTAATTTTCACAATGTACTGTCAGCAATACTTATAGTTATGCTATCCACCGTGTTATGAAGCCCCACAATGGGGCTCCTGCAGATGGAGCTCCCGAAGTCAATCCCTAACAAAGGGACTGCCAGGCCCACGATGTTAGGCCGCAGTGCGGACGGAGATACGATACGGAAAAAGTTGCATCTCCGTTGAGGGAAGAGATTTTTAAAAAGTCCCCACCCACACACATAATACAAAAACTAAAGATATGCTAAAACATACAAATAAAACGGACAAAAAAGAAGAAAGGGACGAGACAGGCTGTTGGTGAGGCTGCCACTTACGGCGCCACCCAGTGTTCAGATGAAACCTATATTAATAGATGACCCAAACATTAAGTTTTCTGGCAAAATATTAACATTTTAATGTAGGCATTGCTAAAGATAGAAAAGGTACTTTGAAAGGGATGGGGACACAAATTACAAAGGGCCGATTCAGACATGAGGTCATGTTAATCAGAGAAGGTGTCAGTATTCTTCAGGCTCAGGGTTTAGATTCCTGGAGTAACTTGCCATTGCAGTGAATAGCTGCAATAATCAGGCACCAAATTGCCATAATACCAGAAGTGGGGGACTGTATACCTCTGTCCATTGGGCTTTGAAATCCCCTACGGCTGCTGCCGTTCCAGTCCACGAGGCAATGAATCACATCTGCCAGGTTCCAGGAGATCATGGTCAGTTTGCCAGATGGAGTAAACTGAACAAAGACAGTGATAATGATCATAGAAACAGGCAAAAAAATAACATGTGTACCATTCTTTTCAGAAAAGGCAAAAGATAGAAATGCTGTTTTCAGCCCTTTTGGAGTCCTTCCTGGATTTAAGTTCTGGCTATGAATTATTAGTGAGTGTTTTGTCTCTCACTTTGTGTGGAAATGTTTTCTCTACATTTTTACAATATTCTTTAATATTCAACCTCATAATTCCTCAGGCCTGCATTCTGTATTGTGAACCTGTTTTTGCACTTGTTTGCACAATGTTGAGACCAAAATCTAAATGGTACTTTAATGGTGTTGGAGAAAAAATCCACCACCTCTACTTTCTTGGTACATTGCCTATGCTGTTCAGCAGTATGTTTTTGCTGGTGAGGAAGTGCGACATGGATGATTTTAGATAACACACAAATCTAAGAATAGAGTATAATCATACACAGGACCACCACCAATTTTCCGGCAGCCTTGGTTCCAGAGCCTTTCTGGATTAGGTTTTGCCAGACCAGCAGAGGTAAAGGCCTCCAAGAGGAGTCGAACTGTACCGGAACCAAAGTCTGACTCAAAAGTCAACTATGGGAATGGATCCGCTGGCTCAGACTGGGCTGGAGTTCCAAAGCCCTGGCCGCAGGGACCAAATACTCCTGACGGGCACCCGAAAAAGGGACCACATCACCCCGATCCTGGCCTCTCGCCACTGGCTCCCTGTGCGGTTCCGTATAAACTTCAAGATTCTCCTCCATGTCTACAAAACCCTCAATGGGCTTACCCCCACCTACATAAAAAGCCTTCTCACCCACCACTCCACCTCCAGGCCCCTTGGGGTTGCAGACTATCCCACGGTCTAGGCATAAGCTCAGGGGCGACCGAACCTTTGCGGTTGCAGCCCCTAGACTGTGGAACAGCATCCCCTTTCCCATCAGAACTGCCCCCTCCATCGACTCTTTTAAGTCAAGACTAAAGACTTATCTATACTCCCAAGCCTTTCCTGACGTCCTCTGAGTGAGGGCTACATGTATATATGTATGTAGTTTGTTTTGTTGTGCTATTCTTATAACAAATGTAAAGCACTTTGGCCAACGAGAGTTGTTTTTTAAATGTGCTATATAAATAAATGTGACTTGACTTGACAAATTCAGCCCACCAATTGGCCGCAGAAGTTGGCTATGGGAACGGATCTGCGGGCTCCGGCTGGGCCAGAGACCCAGAGCCGTGGCTACAGGGGGCAAAACCGACCGATCAGCCCACATTTTCAGGGGGGACTTCCAGGGAGGGGATTTCAAATGTGGTCTCGTAATTTTGGCCGGATTAAAGGAGGTGCCGGTCCACCAGTTGCCGGAAAATTGTTGGTTGGCCTGTAATTGAGATTAAACTTGAAATATAATTGATCAATTTAACCTGATAACTTTCTAACAGACAATATCAAAGTGGTGCTTTTGACAAATAAGCATTAAACACACGTTTGATTAATCCTTGGGTGTCTTTTGATCTTGATGCTCACTCCTACTGCAGCAAAGATAACCAGTTTGCCTCACGTCCCTATTTCAGGGCTGCCAACTCTCATGCTTTGAGCGTGAGAATCACGCCCTCAAGCAAACTCTCACGCCCTCACGCTGACAGAAATTTCTCACGCTCTGTGGTGAGAAATTCCGTGATCAACGAAAATTTCAAAACTCCGATAAACTGCATGGTCCGCGGGTGTTGGAGAACCGGGGCTGAAGGAGGGACGGGAGCAGAACCAGCGGCGGGAACAGATGCGGGGAGCCGGGACTGGCAAGTGTTTCCCGGGGCTGCGAGTCGCTCGCTACAGCTCTGGCCATGGAGCACTCCGGACAGTGCAAGTCCCGGGCGTCGGAGGCGTCGGAAGCTTTGCGCCGCTGCCGCGAGAGTCTCTGTGCTGAAGGGACAGACTCTCAAAGGGAGTGGAGAGAGAGCGGAGAGACAGAGGGAGTGAATGGAGAGAGAGAGAAGTGGGGGGGAGGAGAGAGAGGGGTAAGAGGGAAGAGAGGGGGTGGAGAGGGAGGAGAGGGTAGGAGAGAATGGGAGAGAGGGGTGGTAAAAGAGGGGGGACGAGGGAGAGAGGGGAAAGAGAGAAACGAGGGGGGCAAAGAGAAGGGGAGAGAGAGGAGAGGGAGAGTAAGGTGAGAGAGAGAGAAATGGGGGGGGGGAGAGAGGTGAGAGGAGAGACAGAGAGAGAGGGGAGAGTGTGTGGAGAGGGGGGAGATAAAGAGGGAGGGAGAAAGGGAGAGAGAGAGGGGGAGAGCGAGAGGGGGAGAGTGAGGTGGGAGGGAGAGGGGGGAATGAGGGGGGAGAGGGAAGAGAGGGAAGGGGAGAGAGTGAGAGGGAGAGGGGGGAGGAGAGAGACAGAGAGGAGAGAGGGGGAGAGAGAAGGGCGTGGGGAGAGATAGAGAGGGGGGAGAGAGAGCGGAAGAGGGGGGAGAGAGAGAGAGAGTCTCTGCCGAATTCGCCCAGGTGATCAGCATGGATCAGGCTGCGGCTCGGTACATCCTGGAGGACAACCAGTGGCTGCTGGAAGTAAGTACCAAGCACTGGGTAGATACGGTGGAAGATAGTGGACTTCAAATGGGGGTGGTTGGTGAAAGCATCCTGCTTGCCTGCTAGATTTTCACTTACTGTAACTGCAGGAAAAATGTTCCCGATGTTGGGGGCGTTCAGAACCATGGGTCATAGTTTAAGAATAAAGGGGGGGGGGGCAGTTAGGACTGAGATGAGAACAAACTTTCTTCACGCAGAGAGTTGTGAATCTGTGGAATTCTCTGCCACAGAAGGCAGTGCAGGCCAATTCACTGGATGTTTTCAAGAGAGAGTTACATTTAGTTCTTGGGGCTAACGACATCAAGGGATATGGGGAAAAAACAGGAAAGAGGTACTGATTTTAGATGAATAGCCATGATCATATTGAATGGCAGTGCTGGCTCGAAGGGCCGATGGCCTATTCCTGCACCTATTTTCTATGTTTCTTGAATATATGGCAATAAAACTCGATTACTTGATTTTGAAGCATTCATGCATGGTGGAGGTATAATGTAGTCATTGAGTGATACAGTGTGAAAACAGGCCCTTCGGCGCAACTTGCCCACACCCGCCAACATGTCCCAGCTACGCCACCTGCTTTTGGTCCATACCTCCAAACCTGTCCTATCCATGTATCAGTCTAACTTTCTCTTAAATGTTAGGATGGTCCCTGCCTCAACTACCTCCTCTGGCAGCTTGTTCCATACACCCATCACCCTTTGTGTGGATAAAGTTACCCCTTATAAAGTTACCTCTTAAAAATACTTCATACAAAAAACATTGAAATCATACTTCTACAGTGTGCTAAAACATGATTTTAATACATCAAATTTCAAAATGTTCCTACCCTGGGAGGGGGGACACCCTTCTTCCACACCCTTTCCCCACTCGGTTGCTCCACACCCTCACCGGGTACCCCCAAGGCCAGTGATCAATGATCGCACAGCCTCCCCCCTTTCAAAAACGCTCCAATCCAATTTAAAGCATATATATTGCATTCAAGTGCAAGTTAAAATACTCGCTACAGTATGCACCATATTGCACAATTTCAAGCTGAAAATGCAAACATTCCGTACCAATGGGACCAATGCTCCCTCGGACTTGGTCTCTCACAATTTCTCACTCCCAACTCTCACCCAATGTTGGCAGCCCTGCTATTTCTTCACATTAATATTGGTTCAAAGGCACAGGCTTATAATGATAGGAGAGAAAGCAATAAGTAGAAGATTAAAAATACTTTAGATTGTGGCAGAAGGGAACAAGATATTGAAAAGAATAGAATATAAGAGTAGACAAATGAAAAAATTGAAAGCGTATATTAGGCACTCCCATAGTTGTGTACGGAAAAAGATTAGGTTACATGAACATGCATCCTTCATAGACTGAGCAAGGTGATATAGGTGGTAAAAAAAGATAAGATAAATTAAGTGAAAATTCTGTCTTCTTTCACAGAAGAAGTTATAGAAATCTTCCAATAAGTCAACTTTCATTTCCTCCCCCCTAACATTTCTGAAGAAGGATTCCCCCCCAAAATACCATCTGTCCATGTTCTCGAGGGATGCTGCCTGACCCGCTGAGTTACACCAGCATTTTGCGCCCATCCCGTCTGTAAGACAAGTAGGGAGTTTATGCAGCTTAATAAATTCAGCATTAGTTAAAACAAATATTGAGAAATTACTGCAACTGAGTGGCATTAAACTCCCAGGACCTGATAATCTGCAACACAATTTTGCTCAGAGTTACAGATACAGGCCGTTTATTCCACATCCTCCACATTCATGCTGACTGTTGCACACATTCATGCTAATCTGATTTAGCCGCAGTAGGCTTATAGTCTTCCATGCCTTGCTGTTCATGTGCTTATCTGATGCTCCTTGAATGTTGAGAGAGATTTGCCTCTACATCTTTATCAGGCATTCCAGATTTCAATTACTCTCTGTATCGGGAAAAAAACCTCATAGCTCCTGTCTAATACGATGCGATCTGTAAAGAACTGGACCAAATATGTACGTTTCCAAAAGCAATAGAAAAATGGAAAATCAATTTATTTTCATTGTCATGAATATGCAGCTTAAAAAATGAATCTGAGCTTATTTTGGATATCTTACAATAGTTTTTAAATAGACTGCATGGACTTACTTGCAAAGTTCAGAAATTCACAACAGCTCTGTAAAATCCTGTCAGTTTACAGTACGGCTGGTGCTCAGCAAGCAAAACTGACAATCCATCCTTGCATTGGTATTAGATTTTTCCTTAAATTGGGGAGCTAAAGTTTCTCTATTTCGATCATTGTTCTGATTCATTGAGGTTAGAACTCTGATGTATTTGTTGTCCTTCTAAAGAGAGTTTTGAGAAAAATCAAATCAAGGAGACTAATTTTGGATAAAAAATCAAATTGCTGAAGGAACTGAGGGTCAGGCAGCATCTGTGGAGGGAATGGAAGGTCAAAGTTTCTAATTGGGACCCTTCTTCAAACTGATGGATGAATTGGATGAACTGATGGATTCTTGTATTAAAGCAGGTCTGTAGAACGTACGAGTTCATTAGGTAGAGGGGTGGGGAGTGCTGAAAGACTTGGTGGTTGAGCATTATACACGTGTCTATCGACAGGCTTGTATACAGAAATGTATCATAGAAAGAGAATCGAGATGCTTATAAGCATTATCTTTGTTGTGTTCGCATTGGAATGAGCAATCTTCATTACTTCTTTGAATATCTGCAAAAAAAATGTGATTCATTGCTGAAGCTGCATGGCAGTGGTTATGTTATTCCAGCAGATTTCTTAAGCATCTAAAGTGAAGAAATTGTGGCTTGATGTAGTATGTATCCAGAACATAGACACAAAATGCTGGAGTAACTCAGTAGGACAGGCAGCATCTCTGGAGAGAAGGAATGGGTGAAGTTTCGGACCTTGAAATAAATCTGAAGAAGGGTCTCGACCCTAAACATCACCCATTCCTTTTCCAGAGATGCTGCCTGTCCAGCTGAGTTAGTCCAGCATTTTCTGTCTAGCTTTGATTTAAACCAGTATCTGCAGTTCCTTCCTACAAATGTATCCAGAATAAGTTGTGTGAGATGTTAAAATGATAACCTGCATGAACTTCTGTGATTATTGTCAAATGTCAAAGAGTAATTTTCTGGCCAATCGAGCAAGACAAAATCAATTTATTGGTGCAGAGGGTGAGACTGGTTTGGAGTTGAGCAAATAAGCCTGTCTTTACCACCTGAAATGATCCAAGATGATTTTGGAATAAGCAGTTGTGGCAGGTGAGAGTTGTGCCTGATTGCTTAACATTGTCCAGCTGTGTTTGGTGGGGGTTGACTTAACCTTGTTGTTCACGATATCCAGTCAAGTATGTGTCACAAAGGAGAGGTTGGCTGTTTATTTGGGCAACTTAGTTCCACCCACACTGTTGAATGCATTGGGCAGCAAGCTTTCGCCATTCTGTTCGGTCATGTGCGACGTCTTCCACCCTCGATAGGTTAGCGTCCCGGGCTTTAAATCCTTCTGGAATGTGCGCCTCCATGTGAGTTTTGGTTGGCCTCTTTTCCTTCTTCCCTCAGGTTCTAGCAGGGGGCGATCTCCATCTCTCATGCCGGTATCCAGTATATTTGATGCTTGCTGTTTCCGTAGCGGGTTAGGGTTTTATGGGGTAGGGGTGCCGGCACTGGCTTGAGGTGTCCATAACCAGAGGTGGAGTTATTTGGGCAGTTGGTAGGGTGAAAGGGAATAAAGATTTTAATGGGGGCCAGGGCATCAAAAATATACCTGAGAGTGTAGTCACTGCAAAAATTACAGCTGCAATAATAAAACTGTACTAGGTTAACAATTTTAAATAGCTCAAGAAATATAATAGAAAAGGAAGAAAAAGGAACATTAATGTTCTATTGTGCAGTCCATTTGTATTGAATCATGCATGAAAGGTGTCACATTTATGCTTGTGCCAATGACTTTTTACTACAAGTAAATATGTTTCATTTGAATGGAATTGACAGCACTTCATGGAAACAAAACGGTATGGGGGAAAAGCATTGTGTAGTGGGCCTTGTATTTCTGTGATTTTAATACATTTCTGCATTTATATCTTTGACGGTTACCTCATTTTTACAACCAACCATCTGTGACTCCATGCTGAGTGCTTCACTGTGCAAGGAAAACAAGAAAAGGATTCTTGGTAAGGAGTTAATAATTATTCTCTGACGTTATCAACAAGGTGTGCGTAAAAGCATCTCATAGTTGGTCTACATGGCAGCAACTGATTTGGTTAAAGATTGGAGAATCTCTGACAATAAATGTAACTCAAACTCTCCTGAACTCTTGTGTATGTACAATTCGCACCTCTCTGTACCTATATGGTCTGTTTATTAAAAAAAAGTTGAGATCTATTCTAGATAGAAAAAAGACAACATGACTTGCACGTCATCGATCTCATGAAACGGTAGTACTGTGGGGGACATAACTGAATAACCAGTTTGCTAAACTGAACATTCTAAGGAGTTGTTGAAATTAAACTGTTTGGAAATTGTCACAAATGGGTGAGGAGACATTCTGCTGATTGTCCAAATAAGACACTCGTGATAATTTCAAAAAAAGTAATGTGAGCACGTACCTATTTTTATGCTAATCTTGTGGGCAGACAAAATGTGCTGGAGAAACTCAGCGGGTGCGGCAGCATCTATGGAGCGAAGGAAATAGGCAACGTTTCGGGCCGGAACGCTTCTTCAGACCTAATCTTGTTTTTATTCACCTCTCAATCCCATCAACAGCTCCAGATTTTACTATTCACCTACAGACTAAGGGCAATTAATAATGGCCAGTTAGTCTAGTAACCGGCACAACTTTGGGATATAGGACTAAATAAGTGTACCCAGAGAATACCTGCGCTGTTAATTCAGTTTATTTTTTTGTCACATGTACAGAGGTACAGTGAAAACCTTTTGTTGTGTCACAAGGAGAATGTGTAGACCCCATGCAAACAACACCAGAGGTTAGAATTGAACCTGGGGTGCAGGAGCTGCGAGGCAGCAGTTCTACTGACTGCTAATGTACTGCCCATATTGTAAATGTTATTATGTAAATGCTAGAGAGAGCTGGGTTTGGGGATTGCTGTTAGGGGTTGCAGTATTTATGCTTTGCAGCAGGACATGCAATTGTATGAGCAATTATTTTTGGCTCATGTGAGACCTTGACATTTTATCCACGCGGGAAATACTGAATCACAGAACACCCTTTTGGAATAACTATCATTGATTTTTGTCACTATTTATGTCAAGCTAGAAACTTCAATAATAAAAGCCGAGAATAAAAATGGATCCCTGCAATGTAAGATCATTCATAACTTGAAATGAAAAGCACTGTAATATTTTGGGTGAAAACCCATTGTTACAACTCAAGTTATTGGTCTCAAGACTCTTGAACATTTACAGGTGTACATTAGAAAGCATATTGACTGGTTGCATCACGGTCTTAAACACCCAGGAACGAAGAGGACTGCAAAAAGTGGTGAACACGGCCCGGTCCATCATGGGTACTAACCTCCCCACCATCGAAGGGATTTACAGGAGTTGCCTCAAAAAGGCAGCCAGCATCATCAAAGACCCACACCACCCTGGCCACACACTCATTTCACCCCTTCCATTGGGTAGGATGTACAGGAGACCGAAAACTGTCACGGCCAGGTTCAGCAACAGCTTCTTCCCTGCATCCACCATTAGACTGATGGTACTGAATGCTGATTAATCCCCAGAGCCTGATGGTCTGCATCTCAGGGTACTTAAGGAAGTGGTTCTAGAAATTGTGAACGCATTGGTGAACATTTTCCAATGTTCTATAGATTCAGGATCAGTTCCTGTAGATTGGAAGGTAGCTAATGTTATCTCACTTTTAAGAAAGGGCGGAGAGAAAAAACCGGGAATTATAGACCAGTTAGCCTGACATCGGTAGTGGGGAAGACGCTGGAGTCAATTATAAAATATGAAATAGCGGCACATTTGGATAGCAGCAGCAGGATCGGTCCAAGTCAGCATGGATTTACTTGGATGAAGTGGAAATCATGCTTGACTAATCTTCTGGAATTTTTTGAGAATGTAACTAAGAAAATGGACATGGGAGAGCCCGTGGATGTAGTGTACCTGGACTTTCAGAAAGCATTTGATAAGGTCCCACATTTGGAGATTAGTGGGCAAAATTAGAGCACATGGTATTGGGGGTAGGATGGTGCCATGGATAGAAAATTTATTGGCAGACAGGAAAGAAAGAGTAGGGATTAACAAGTCCCTTTCAGAATGGCAGGCAGTGACTAGTGGGGCACCGCAAGGCTCGGTGCTGGGACCGCAGCTATTTACAATATATATTAATGATTTAGATGAAGGGATTAAAAGTAACATTAGCAAATTTGCAGATGACACAAAGCTGGGTGGCAGTGTGAACTGTGAGGAGTATACTATGAGGATGCAGGGTGACTTGGACAGGTTGGGTGAGTGGGCAGATGCATGGCAGATGCAATTTAATGTGGATAAATGTGGATTTTTCGTGGCAAAAACAGGAAGGCAGATTATTATTTAAATGGTGTCAAGTTGGGAAAAGGGGAATTACAAAGAGATCTGGAATCCTTGTTCATCAGTCACTGAAAGTAAGCATGCAGGTACAGCAGGCAATGAAGAAAGCGAATGGCATGTTGGTCTTCATAATCAGAATCAGAATGCCATTTATTGTCATTTAAACATAGGTTCAAACGAAATTACGTTACTGCAGTCATTACAACAAAAACAACAAAACACACGATTAACACAACATCCATCACAGTGAATCTCCAAACATCTCCTCATTGTGATAGAAGGCAAAAGTCTTACCTCTTCCCCGTTCTCTGTTCTTTATTCTTCTCCAGCAGTCATGCAGTCAAACTGTTGCGTCGAGCTGATCGAGGCTCTTGATGTTAGAGACCCTGGCGGGCGATGGTAAGTCCCGCGGCTGTTTAAGTCACGCCGGGCGATGTAAGGCCCCGCTCCGGGTCGATTTAATTCCCTCGATTCAGGCGAAATTTGCCGTTGCTGGAGCTTCGAAAAGCGGTCTCCCACCAGGGACGCAGGAGCACCCAATGTTACCGTCCATAGGGCCTGCAGTCGAAGCTCCGAAGACGGGTCGCAGCTGCGCGCCACCACAGCGCTCCGCACTCTGAAGTCGGCCAGATGGTGAGTCCGCAGGCTCTGCGACTGGAGCCCCAGGTCTATTCCGGTTGGAGGCCGCTGGCTCCACGATGTTAGGCCCCAACGACAACCGAGACTCGTCCAGGGAGGCACCGCCATGACAAGAATAATTGAGTATAGGAGCAAAGAGATCCTCTGCAGCTGTATAGGGCTCTAGTGAGACCACACCTGGAGTATTGTGTGCAGTTTTGGTCCCCTAATTTGAGGAAGGACATTCGTGCTATTAGAAGAATAGAATGCAATTTATTGTCATTCAAACCTAGGTTTGAACGAAATATCATTTCTACAGTTTTTTTACATTACAAAACAAACCAAGACCCACACTTGCTTCTTCACTGTGGTCGGACTTATTTCAAAGGGAGACGAGGCAGCCTACAGAGAGGAAGTCCTGAAGTTGACAACCTGGTGCTCAGAAAACAATCTGGCTCTGAACACCAGGAAAACAAAAGAGCTCATTGTCGACTTCAGGAGGCACAGCACCGACTTAGTCCCCCTACACATTAACGGCGAGTGTGTGGAGAGGGTCAACACCTTCCGGTTTCTCGGCGTCCATATCGCTGCTGACATCTCCTGGACGGACAACACGACGGCGGTCATCAAGAAGGCTCAGCAGCGGCTGCACTTCCTGAGGGTCCTCAGGAAGCACAACCTGGACTCTAACCTGCTGCTGACCTTCTACCGCTCGTCCATCGAGAGCCTGCTGACATACTGCATTACTGCATGGTATGGCAGCTGCACCATGGCAGACAGGGAGAGGCTTCAGAGGGTAACCAGGACAGCGCAGAGGATCATTGGTTGCCCTCTCCCCTCCCTGATGGACATCTACACCTCCCGCTGCCTTAGCAGGGCAAAGAAGATCACCAAAGACAGCTCCCATCCTGCGTTTGGACTGTTCGACCTGCTGCCCTCTGGAAGGCGCTATAGGTGCATCAAATCCAGGACAAACAGACTCAGGAATAGCTGCTTCCCGAGAATTATATCTACCATAAATTCAAATCCACACATGCACTGACTACACCGCCCAACACGGACTTCCATCTGTATATATGTATATATGTATGTAGCGCCGTAGAATTTGTGCACCTATTCCCCCCCCCATCTCCCTTCTGTTTTGTTTTTCTGTTTCTTGTTTTTTGTGTAAAATTGTATGTATGCACTGAGTACGAGCAGCTTTCAGTTTCACTGTACATGTATAGTGACAATAAATGGCATATCATATCACTTAACACAGTTTACATAAACATCCATCACAGTGAGTCTCCAACATCTCCTCCTGTGATGGAAGGCAAAGTCTTTATCTCTTCCCTTTGTTCCTTCTCCCGCGGTCCAGCAGTCCAACTGCAGTGTCGAGGCGAACTGGGGCTCCGATGTTAAAGCCCACGGCGGGCGATGGTAAGTCCAGAGGCCGTTTAAGCCACGCCGGGTGATGTTAGGCCCCGGCTCCATGTCCTTAAACCCGCGATTCAAGTGGGAGAAGTCGCCGTTGCGGAGCTCGGAAAAGCGGTCTCCCACCAGGGACCTGCGAGCTCCCGATGTTCCCGTCCACCGGGTGTGCGGCCGGTGCCTCTGAACTCCAAAAGTCGGCTCGCAGCCGCACGCCACCACAGCTCTTCCTGCTCCGAAGTTGTCCAGCTCCGCGATGTCAGTTCCGCAGGCTCTGCAACTGGAGCCCTCAGGTTAGTCCTGGCCGGAGGTCGCCGCCGGCTCCACGATGTTAGGCCCAACGACATCAGAGAACCAACAGGGAATAGTCGGGTCTCCGCACAGGGAAGAGATTTAAAACGGTTTCCCCCATAGCCCCCCCACCACCCCCCCACATATACACAGCTAAAAAAAACAATAAAAAATAACTCAAGACATACATTTAACAAGACAAAAATAAAAAAAAGACCGACGACTGTAGTCAAGCCGCTGCCGTTAGGCGCCGCCACTGAGAGTTGTGAGTCTGTGGCATTCTCTGCCTCAGAGGACAGTGGAGGCCGGTTCTCTGGATGCTTTCAAGAGAGAGTTAGATAGATAAAGCCCACAAGATAAAGTGCAATGTTATGACTCCAGTGATTCCAATTGGATGTATTTGGAGTGCAGCGTAGGTTTACAAGGTAAATTCCCGGGATGGCAGGACTGTCATATGTTGAGAGAATGGAGCGGCTGGGCTTGTATACTCTGGAGTTTAGAAGGATGAGAGGATATCTCATTGAAACATATAAGATTATTCAAGGTTTGGACATGCTAGAGGCAGGAAACATGTTCCCAATGTTGGGGGAGTCCAGAACCAGGGCCCCCAGTTTAAGAATAAGGGGTAAGCCATTTAGAACAGAGAAGAGGAAATACTTTTTCACAGAGAGTTGTGAGTCTGTGGCATTCTCTGCCTCAGAGGACAGTGGAGGCCGGTTCTCTGGATGCTTTCAAGAGAGAGTTAGATAGATAAAGCCCACAAGATAAAGTGCAATGTTATGACTCCAGTGATTCCAATTGGATGTATTTGCTATGTTTAGAGATGATCAGAAGGGCACTAGCTAAGCAGTATTTAATTTCCTTCATCTATGTCATGTTACTATTTTGTCATACCACATCAGAGGAAATCTATTCCTCGTGACTGTATGATTTTAATTTCTTACTTTATAAAGTGGAATATATAACTCCATTGTTCATCGCGGCCATTTCAAAATGGATGTTGAAATTTTATGAGACCCTCTGGTTTACTTTATCAAAAAGACATATATTCTGCTATTATTGCTACTGGGTGTCAAATGGCATTCAGCCTTCTAATATCCAACTACAGTTTTGATCTGCAGATTGCCAGCAGGTGTGGTTTGAGTTTGGGCATTCACTCAATACAGCTGTCGTGAGCTCAAGATAAAAACATAGGTTTCTTAATTGGACCACAAAAATATCCTGCAGGCTCACGATATGTGGGATTAAATGCTCCGTCTGAAATCTGATGCTTGAAATGTAATTAGATCATTTGTTTAGAATCTATTTTACACTTCCCTAAATCTCACTACTCTAGATGGAGGGCGAATAGAGCATAAAAATGTTATTAAAATATATCGGATGCAGTAGAAGTTGGCTGTCTTCATTGCTGACAAATGGGCTGAAGTGCTAAATCACTGGTAATCCAATGACCTGCACAGACCAGGAAGGTTCAGCCTTGCTCTGTGCAGTGTTAGCTAATTGATCATCTATTATCAAGGATTCCCACCATCCGGACCCTAATGGGCCTGTCCCTCTTAGGTGAGTTTTAGGCAACTACAGGTGACTAGCTTGTTGCCATATGTTCGCCGGTGGTCGCCGGGAGTAGTCTCCACAGTCGCGCAAAAAGTCGTAGTGTCTTTCTGATCGCCGCTAAATTTTCAACATGTTGAAGGTTTTTCAGCAACATTGGGTTTAACGCCAATGAGAATAGCTTGACCTCCTCATGTAGGTGCTGTGGTAGGTTGTTGCCAGGATGACGTAGGTTGGTGCTGGTTTTTCATCGACCTGCTACGGCTGAGACAGTCGCCAGCAATTGCCTATAAAAATCACCAAGTGGGACAGGCCCATAGCTTTTTTCCACGGCTACCATTGTGGAGGAGGTGCAGAAGTCTGAGATCCCACACCACCAAGTTCATGAACAACTACTTTCCTATACCACCAGATTATTGAACAGAAATGCACAACCCTAATCCTACTTTAGTAACAGAACACTACAGCCACCTCTTGCACTACCATGGACATGGTTTCTAATTCTCTTTATGCACAAATATCTTTCAGTTTAATTTAGTTTATAGATACAGTGTGGAAACAGGCCCTTTGGCCCAACAAGTTCCCAATGACCAATACTCTAGCACTATCCGATACACCACAGACAATTTACATTTTTTACTGAAGCCAATTAATCTACAAACCTGTACATTTTTTAAATTTTGGGAAGAAACCGGAGGTCCTGGAGAAAACCTACATGGTCACGGGGAGAGCGTACAAACTCCGTACAGACAGCACCCGAAGTCTGAGTCGAACCCGGGTCTCTGGTGCCGTAAGGCAGCAACTCTACTGCTGCGCCATCATGTCTCTTTCTTATTTTTGCACAATCTTTTTCCTTTTTACCATCCTGTGTCTTTATATTACTAAAAGTCTGATCTTGACCACTTCCTGTTCTGTATATTGATTTAAGAAAAAATGCTGCCACTTACGGCTGTATTTTTGGCCATGTTACTCAGAGTCCCCCTCCACTGCGCAGGACAAGAGGATTTTCCCATCGATTAAAAATAAAATAGTTATTAGTGTTTAAAAAATGTTGAGATTCTCTCCTGGTGGCCACGTCCCCTCCGGAGGGACTAGAAAACCCGGAAGTGTTGAGTGCCTCAGTCAGTCTCTGCAAGATGGGGGAGCAAGAGGGTCACGTCTTTCAGTCTGAGCTGTGAATAACACTAAACACCTGTCTACTAACCTGTGAGTGGTTTAACTGACCTGCCAGTGCCCATAATGTGGTTTGAAAATATAGTTTGGAAATGCTAAAGCTGTGTTGCCTTTGGTTTGGAAATGCTAAAGTTGTGTTGCCTTTGGTTTGGAAATGCTAAAGCTGTGTTGCCTTTGGTTTGGAAATGCTAAAACTGTGTTGCCTAATTAAAGTTGCCTTGCCTAATTAAAGTTGCCTTGCCTTCTATATAATTAAAAGTCTAATCTGGACCACTTCCTTGTTTGCGCTTTATATTGATTTTAGAAAAAACACTACCACGTACGGCTGTGATTTTTGGCCATCTTACTCAGAGTCCCCCTCTGCTCATCAGGTGCCGAGGATATTTCCCATCGATGAAAAATAAAAGTTATTAGTGTTTAAAAAATGTTGAGATTCTCTCTCCTGTCAACCACGCCATGAAGGCTGCGCCCCTTCTGGTGGGAGGGGGGACTATAAAATGCAGAAGTGTGGGCGTGGCTCAGTTTCTGCAAGATGGAGGTGGGAGAGGTCATGAAAGTAAGCATGCGGGTACCGCAGGCAGTGAAGAAAGCGAATGACATGTTGACCTTTATACCAAGAGGAATCAAATATAACAGCAAAGAGGTCCTTCTGCAGTTGTACAGAGCTCTAGTGAGACCACATCTGGAGTAGTGTGTGCAGTTTTCGTCCCCTAATTTGAGGAAGGAGATTCTTGCTATTGAGGGAGTGCAGCGTAGGTTTACAAGGTTAATTCCCGGGATGGCGGGACTGTCATATGCTGAGAGAATGGAACAGCTGGGCTTGTACACTCTGGAGTTTAGAAGGATGAGAGGAGATCTCATTGAAACATATAAGATTGTTAACGGCTTGGACACGCTAGAGGCAGGAAACATGTTCCCGATGTTGGAGGAGTCCAGCACAGTTTAAGAATAAGCAGTAAGCCATTTAGAATGGAGACGAGGAAACACTTTTTCTCACAGAGAGTGATGAGTCTGTGGAATTCTCTGCTTCAGAGGGAGGTGGAGACAGGTTCTCTGGATGCATTCAAGAGAGGGCTAGATAGGGCTCTTAAAAATAGCGGAGTCAGGGGATATGGAGAGAAGGCAGGAACGGGGTACTGATTGGGAATGATCAGCCATGATCACATTGAGTGGCGGTGCTGGCTCGAAGGGCCAAATGGCCTGCTCCTGCACCTATTGTCTATTGACTCACTGTCTTTAGTGGCCTTGCACCCTGCTTGAAATGATATGAAACTACACTTAAATTTGGTGGCCTTGCACCCTGCTTGAAATGGAATTTAAAGGAATAGCCGCCAGTTAACTGCCAGCCCACCAGCCGTGAGTGAGTGAGCTGCCAGCCCAACAGGCTTGAGTGACTGAGCCACTAGCCCAAGAATCCATTCAGCCCACAATGTCCATACTAGCCCTCTGGGAACCAGTCCCTTCAGCCCACAACACTCATACTAGCATTCCAGAAAGCCCCCCTCCCCCCACTGGCCACCAATATTGGAATTGGTGGAGAGTGGAATATTGCGTTGGGGGACCAGCCCTCCCGTGTGATGCTGGGACCCAACGGGTCCCACTTAGTCTAGTAATTTATATTTTTGCGTGCTGCGAGTCTATATACGTGTGAACTTTGTGTGACTTGAAATACAGGTTGTCTCCCTCAGATGACATCAGAAACCATGGGGTTTCAAGGGTATATTGTTAGAAATTGGATTTCTGATCAATTGGATGAATTAGCTGTGATCCTATGTCTTTCCTTATCCTATGAAGAGACAAAAGCAAGTGAATTTGCCTCTCTGAGCTGAATAACTAATGAAATATCGAATTCCATATTTATTAATAGTAATATAAGAAAACATTACGTTTTAGAATTGGCTTGATTGATGAAAGTCTTAGTTCCATTCTTTGCATTGTCTTCTGTTTCTGTATTTGGCACCATGCTGCATCTTCGACATGTTTTCCCATAGTCCATTTTAGCTCTCACATTCAATCACATCAACTGAGTGGAAAGCTGGAAGATTTAAATTGAAGAAAGATTCAATTAAGTTCCACAACTATCCTGCATAGGGCTCTTTAAAAGCATTTTAATTAAAACTGTGGGAAGTGAATCTTAATTGATCATCCAATGAGTCACATTAGACACTGAAGTTGAAGAATAGTGGGATTCTTATTCAGGTGTTCTTACTCCATTTCATCTTATTTGTACTGTATGTCTAATGTACTTCACTTTATGCTCTCAGCAAAGTTCAATTAATGCCACCTTCTGTTAATATTCTGCAGGAATTCTTTCATGGCCCACATTGCAAAATGGCTTCTTTCACAAAATGATGAGAGTGTGCTGGGATTTGTGGAACAGGAGCTCAGTCAAGTGTTATTTTACCCATATTCCTTCATTTCCTTAATGTTCCACAAACTATAGATCTGTGTTTGAAATAAATAAATGAGCCTCCAGACCCTCCAAGATACCGAATTCCAAAGGATCATCATGGACTGAATGAAGAAATATCTTATCTCACTCCAAAGTTGACCTTTCTTTTATTCTGAATTTGGGCTTTCAGTCCGAGGAAACTTCCTTCCTTCATCTAACCTGTATTTCCCTTTTAGAATTGTGTAAGTTTCTGTGAAATTTCCTTTCATTTTTCTGAACTCTGGTGAATGCAGCCCAGTCTACTCAATCTTTCCTTATTCAGTAAACCCATCATACCTGAAACTGGTCCAATGAAACGTTACTGCTCTCCCACAATTGCAATTACATCCTTTCTCAGGTAAGAAGACAAATTCTGTACATGACCCTCCCAACGAGTCTCACCAAAGCAATCTACAATTGCAATGAGACTTCCAACTACCTGTATCGAAATCCTCTTGCAATAAATGCTTACATACCATTTGCCCTCCTAATCACTTGCCACACCTGCATGTTTCCCTTTATTGACTTGTGTATTAGCAAACTAAGTGTTACCATTAAACAAATAATCTATGTGCATCAAAGTGTAAAGCCCCACATTTTTCCACATTATATTCCATGTGCAAAGTTATCACACATTCATTCACTCAACTTGTTAAGAGCCCAACGGCACAGTGGGGCAACGGTAGAGTTGCTGCCTTACAGGGCTAGAGACCCGGGTTCAAACTTGACCATGGGTGCTGTCTGTAAAGAGTTTGTATGTTCTTCCTGTGACCGCATGGATTTTCTCTGGATTCTCAGGTTTTCTTCCGCACTCTAAATACGTACAGGTTTGTAGGTTAATTGGCTTTGGTGAAATTGTAAATTGTCACCAGTGTGTAGGACAGTGCTAGTATATTGGTCGGCACTGACTCATGGGACGAAGGGCCTGTTTCCGCTCTGTATCTCTATAAAGTAAAAATTCTAAAGTATGCCCCTTGAAGTTTCTTTAATCTTCCCACCTAGAGTAGTACAGGTGCACAACCTTTTATCCGAAAGCCTTGGGACCAGGCACTTTTCGTAATTTGGAATTTTTCGGCTTTCGGAATGGAAGATTTTTAGCGTAGATATTAACGGCTGGCTCAGTGGTAGAGTGCTCGGCTCATATCCGCAAGGTCGCGAGTTTGCGCCTCGATCCCGGCAGTTACTCGATAGCGAGTTTGGTCTTCAATGTAGTTTTTTCTTGCAAAATTGGAGAGAATAAGGAGGGTTAGGCTGGGATCATTCTCTGCGAGATGATCTTAGTGCGGGAGACAAGTGTAGGAGAGGTGTACTGACTGTGTGGGCAGAACTTTGGAAGTGATTGCCCGCCATTCTCAAAAGCCGCTGTGTCTCCCTGTCCCTAAGATAGCAGGGGGCGATCAAACAGCACAATACTCCCCTCCCCCTCCAACTCCAGAGGAATCCGCTCCCCGATGGGCCGCTACGGCGACAAGTGGCAGTTTGCCCACAGCCCGAGCTGCGCCACCCCAAGAACAAGACGTACCTTGCACACCATCAGCTTCTGCCCCTACGGGGAGCGTGTTCCTCTGGAGTTGGAGCGGGGCTGGGCTGGAGTTGCTGATCTGGTATCTCCGTGCTTGCAGTGGGCCTGGGGGTCGGTGTCCCGATGAGGGGGCGCAGCTCGGGTTGTGGGCGAACTGCCACTTGTCGCCGTTGCGGCCCATCGGGAAGCGGCTTCTGGTGGTCTTGACGTCTCCGGCCACCCCCCTTGACAGGAGCTGAGACTGGGAACTGTACCGCCCTTGCCCCCTCCCTCTGCAACTGCAAACAACCCCACTCTCCTGCTCACCTGGAAGGGCGGTACAGTTCCCAGTCTCAGCTCCTGTGCAGGGGGGTGGCCGGAGACGTCACAACCCTGAGCTGCGCCCCCTCATCCGCAACCCCAAGAACAAGACGTACCTTGCACACCATCAGCTTCTGTCCCTACGGGGAGTGTGTTCCTCTGGAGTTGGAACGGGGCTGGGCTGCTGCTGGCTGTGGGTCTCTGGGATCTCCGTGCTTGCGGTGGGCCTGGGGATCGGTGTCCCGTTGGTCCTGACGTCTCCGGTGACTGGCAATGACCTGCTGACATTGCCGACGTGAAGACAGTGCAAAGCCCCCGCGCCGGTGCAATGGGCGGGGAGCTGGAGAGCGGAGGGAAGGGGTCACACACATGGCCGGGAAGCAGAGGGGTGTAGGTGGGGTGAAACAGAAGGGAGCGACAATCTGCTGCTGCCTGCCCGCTGAGTTAAAAAGTTCCCACGCAAGACTCACGATACACTGTGTATCGTGTCTACCGTGGGAACTTTTTAAACTCAGCGGGCAGGCAGCAGCAGATTGTCAATTATTAACCCTCCCGCGCAATATACCCTCACCTTCTCTTTTATGAATGGGGATTTAGTTCCCCTTTCTTCGAGGACCGACCAGAGGTTCTGCTGTCACCTCTGCGGGCCGCCCTCGGTGAACGTCTTCAAGGACCGAAAAAATGTCCGGTATTAGATTGTTGATGGCCAGGGTTCATGTAACTATCCCATGGTTATCCCAATGGTCACAATATAACCAATACATTTAAATTGTATGTGCATGCAAGTAATTAATTTTGATAAAATGATGTGAAAAAAGCTCGGTGATAAATCCAAAAGGCTTTTTAATTAAAATGAATACATTTCCTTTTAAACAAATGTTTTGCTCCCAAACATTACAAAAAAAATGATTTTGAGAAAAATTCTGCCTAAAATACCGAGAAATGCATATTTGTATCTTGGAATCACACTCAAACTGGTCAATTCATTGTGGTCAGAAAATAATAACTTTGCTTGGGACTATTACACATGTTCTTTATTATTTTTTTTGTTGTGTAGTTTGGTCATGGAGTAACACTTTGTTGCAAAAAAGTGGTCAAAATGTTAGAGCATGTTTTGAATTGTTTTGCCACGAAGAACATTCCTAAACCAGGATCAGTCTGAAATATTTTTTCTCATCATTTAGGTCCGATGTTTGAATAAACAACCATGGTAGAAAGGCCACTGTGATGTTAAGTAAAGGTAATATTGAACTTGGCTGTGATTCCTATGGCAGAATAACCTGCTGATGGTATCAGCAGACAATGCAAACAATTGATGGTATTTGAGTGAAATATTAGTCAAAGTAGAATTGCATCTCATTAAAACCTTCAAAAAGAGGACAAAGAATTTGAAGAAAGAACCAGGAAAAATATATTGGAACAACCCCTGGAAACTGGAATTCATGGGAATGTTCGGCAAAAACCTCCTTCATTTTACCACCTTAAAAATCCATTTAGGTGCAGCTTCACCACCCTGTATTCATACAAGCCAGCTGCAATGTGTATTGTAAACCCCTTTGATTTGTTGGGATCTGTTTCAGAGTGGCAGAGTCATGTGCATCTCTATCCAGGCAGTAGTATTGTTAGCAAGGGTTTCGAGAACCCAAATCCCATGGTGTGATTCAGAATTCTTGAGCGATACCAACTCTCTGAATCTATATTCCTATTGCTTTAATGAATATTTGAGGTGAGACATGTATCTTGAAAGTAAAATTAGAGATGTCTATTGTTTCTATTTCAATTCTGCCTATTACTCCTTTGAGGTTCTGCTCAATTCTAATTAATTGCTATTTAAATAAGTTTGTTATTTCTTTTGAGTATGATTATTTTCCATTGTTATTGCATACTATCTGAAGGTAATAATAAACAGAGTGTGTGTGTGTGTGTGTGAAAGAGAGAGACTCGTGTGAGGGAGGTTTATTATTTTTTCAATAGAAATATGTTCTCTTTGTTTTCTCAATGAATGAAGTGCAGAGAGCGCTTTCTTGGAACGCATTGATAATTTGATCTCCAAATAAGAATGAAAGGTTCTTCACATGTGCATCCTATGGCAGTAGGTTTGAATGAAGTTCACGTTAACATTAGTCCAGGCATAGTCATCGAAATGTAGAACACACAATGTTCTGGATGATTCCAAAGGATTACATGCACAGGCTGAAATTAAATTTGATTGAGATAAATATGCAGTAATACATATGTGAAATTTGGCTCTGGGTGCTTGGAGAATAATGATAGGCAAAGGGAACTGGGAGGGAGAGTAGATTCTGATGTCCAGATAATATGGGAGACAGTTGAGAAAACTTAAATGCCAAGATTTGAGAAGCCAGATGGTGATTAAAAGAAGTAACAGAAACTAGCAATGCATCACAGTATCGTTTTATAACTTGAAATTTCCCCTGTCACATATTCAAATGTGTTTTTATTGGCTGCTGTTCTTGAATGTGAAAGTGAGTGATGTAATGCCATCTTCCCAAATGATGATGCTCATGTGTGTTTAAAAACAACGTGTTACATAAGATTGAGATAACATAATGTGGTGTCAGCACAAATTTGAAATAGTTTATCTATGTCAGCACAAATTTGAAATTGTTTTTATTCCTCAACATCTTCTAGACAGACTTTATATTAAGAAAATGTCATTGCATTTTGTGAAGAGCGGTTGATGCATCCATGGTCTATTGAGTTGATTGGATAGTTTTGGCACTGCCTAATCCAGGGTTTCAATTCACTGAAAGATTTTGTAACTTATGTTGTCTTTGCAAACTTTAAGATTTTGAGTATTGAGAATCTTTAAGGTTCTATCCATCCCTCTTCCCATCAGGCAAGAAGTACAGAAGTGTGAAACTGTATACACAAACTGCAAACTGCATTCAGGGACTGTTTCTTCCCAGCTGTTATCAGGCAACTGAACCATTCTATCACCAACCAGTAGGTGGTCCTGACCTACCATCTACCTTGTTGGAGATCCTCGAACTATCTTTAATTGGACAGTACTGGACTTGATCTTGCACTAAATGTTATTCCCTTGATCCTGTATCCATGCACTATGGACGGCTTGATTTTTTGGCTGACTGGATTAATGCAAATAAAAAGCTTTTCACAGTACACGGTGCACGTGACAATAATAAACTCAACTAAATAATTATTGTTTACTTGCAAGTAATGCTTAACCTGAAATATTTTTTATGTAAACTTCCTACAATACTAGAAAAATAACACAAATCTAAACTTTCCGGGTAGTCTGTTAGAAATGTTCCTTCCTCGCCAAGATTGCAAGAATTGTTATTTGTCAAAGGCAATGGGTAGGAACAGGAACAACTAAATTCTTACTTGCTTCAGCTCAGCAGGCATATTAGAGACAACAATAAATAGACATTAAACTATCAGTAATTGTAAGTAAACCAGACCACAATAGTGCAAAACTCACAGTGTACAGGGCAACCAGTGCTCCGAGTAGAAAATGTTCTGCCTTGAGTTGGAAGTTGAAGCTCGTAGCAGTGGAAAAATAAAATAGTGAGGCAGTGTATATTTTTCAGCTGTATTGTGGCAAGTTGCAATTGGTACAATATCTTCTCTTCAGCATAAATAATTTAATGACTTGCATACTAATAACAGTGGTAATCATTCGTTTCACTGTTATTTGGCACAGGTTCTGGGTAGTTGTTATTGCATTGCCATTTATTCTTTCAAATGAGCTGGTATTGCTGGCAAGAATTGCAATGCCTTAAGAATTATTTACTGTTTTGGTTGGCCCTCCTTTGATGCATTTAGCATGGCAAAGTAGTGATGAATATTAGCTCAAAATAGCTTTCTGTTCCCTGCGGCATTCGGAATTGTGAATTTAATTTCCTACAAGAATGAAACTAATAGTTGCTAATTGTGCTTGAGACTTTCTTCACGGTTGAAATCATGTTTGTCAGATGGGATATTGGAGAGGAAGCATAATAATAAGAACAATAGATTTGCTGCAGTATATTATAAAATATGCTTCAGGCTAACTAGTAGATCATGTAAATTCATTTTTTTATTTAGACGTGCCTTTGAAGAATAACAGGAAAACAAAAATGATGCTTATGTCCAATTTCAGTTGAAAGCTGTGTTCTTTGACCCTTACCTGTAACTTGTAGCTTTTAGATACGACTGATTATCTTAACAAATAAATTGTCTATGGGTTTATGCCTTTAAATACTCAGGGTTCGAAGTTTAAAATGAAGCATCCTTGGAGGATTAATATAGTACTTTGCAACTCTTATCTACAAAATGTGTTGGCAACCCAGAACAAAACTACCCAACTTTGCAACTCGGTGAAGTAGCATAAGTTGTCATTTGAACAATAGTGCTGATCTTAAGCCTGTAACTAGAATATGTAGATACTCAAAGTTTTGCGGATTAACTTGCTGGCAAAACTAACTTTCCTATGTTCGCAAAATGGACCTGTCCCACTTAGGCGACTTTTTAGGTGACTGCAAGAGACTATGCATGGTCGCCACATGTTCGCGGGTGGTTGCCATGGAGTCGCCTTTATGGTCGTGAGGAGTTCCAGCATTCTGGGAACTAGTCGCGGCCTCATTATTGTCACTGTGAAATTTTCAACATGTTGAAAAATTAGTGGCGACTAGTGGAGAGTAGTGAGAATTCTCGAGCCGTAGGTAGGTCGGCAGGAGGTCCTGGTAGGTTGCCAGGAATTCAAAAGTTCTCGAAGGTTCTCGTAGGTTGTAGCCAGTGCTGACCAGTGAATTTCATTGGCTCATTGGGAAACAAAAGGTAAGCAGTAGTTTTCAGAACCAAGGATAACCGGCCGGTAATGTTAAATGTCGCCGAGCTTCACATTTATATCTCTGGCTTCTTAAAAGTTGTCTCCACCCTTCCCCCCCCCCCCCCCCCCCCCCCCCCCCCCCCCTTTTAAAGGACTTACCGTACACTGTGCTTTAGCCGTCTTTTTACAGCGCCAACCTTCCTGTTCATCGCAGTGTGTGTCTGTATCGCCTTGACGTTGCACCGTGTGAAAATTTTTAGACAAGGCAAGCGGGGGGAGCGCTGTCAAAAACATTTGCACAGGCTGGTGCAGTCCGCTGAAAAATCACCTAAGTGGGACAGGCCCATTAGAGTAACATAAAAATTCAAGGGCGTGTGAGGAAATACATATGCCACTGGTTTAAAATAGGGAGGATAGTTTTAAGATCTTGTCTAAAGAGGGTGGAAATTTGGAAAACATATCTAAAACATTGTTGGTAGGAGATCAATTGAAAGTACCATTGCAGAATTTGGTATGGTTTTTTGGGCGAAGGTGTTTAAGGATTCTGGAACTGATCATATACGGATGTAAGGAACAGATCAATTATGATTTAGTTGAATAAAGGGTTGAAAAGCATATTCCTGGCAACATCCCTGGCAAACTCCTCCACGCTGGATCCCTTCCAATAAAGGCAAGTATGCAAAATGCCTTCTTCACTACCCTATCTATCTGTGTAGCCACTTTGATGGAACAATGTATTGGTACCTGCAAGTCTCTTATTTTTACAACCCTCTCCTGGGACCTGCTATTTATTGTTCTGTTTTGGTTCATTTTACCAAAATGCTCCACTTTGCTCTTGTCTGAGTTAAATTCTAATAATGCGTTAATTCAAGGAGCTGGCAGCTTATCTTCTCAAGGGCAATTGTCAATGAGCAATAAATACTGGCTTTGTCCGGGGATGCCCACATTTTGCAAAATAAAGTTAGAAATATATTTGATTGTTTATCGAAGGTAGAAACAAAACATTGGATTAACTCAGCAGGTCAGGCAGCATCTCTGGAAAAAATGGATAGGTAATATTTCGGGTCTTCAGATTTCAGATTCGATTATTTTTGCTAGATTAAAAAAAAGCCATATCTGGATTTTCATCAGATGAACCAAAATGAAATTTGGACAAAAATACTTCAGATCTAAAGTGAAACCTGGAAAGGAAAAAAAAAAATGTTCTGGAACTATCTGAATATCTTATGGAAGTCCCAAGCTTACAATTAGAGCTCGGCTGTTAATCCTGGCTGTGTTGGGCTCTGTATGTAGTTCAGCAGCAGAGCATAAACTTGCTCGACTTACCATTAGTTAAGGTAGGTCAATACGTCCATCAATAACCATGCACTGCAAAACCATGAACACAAAGTTGCTCTTTTACTTCACTGAGTATTCGAAAAGGCAATCACTAAAAGCAAAGGATTCATTAAACTTACAAAGGTCCTGACCTGAAATGTCGCCGTTTCATTCCCATCAAAGATGCTGCCTGACCTGCGGAGTTACTCCAGCACTTTGGGTTCTCCATTAAATTTGCAAGCATTTTATTTCATACAAGAATGTGAATATAGTTTGACATCTGACCGATAATTTATAAAGTTACGGTGAATGTTGATTATAATGTCCTCTTGTTTAATCCTGCTTGAATGCCTGACAGGGTAGTTGTCGGAACTAATCTGTGAACAAGACATCCTTCAGCTGAGGTGGAACACCATGTCTGGTTATTCCCTTTTTTATGTCTATAAATGACTGGAGCTGTTAGCACTCCATTCAAATTGGATGCACTCTGCAAAGCTGCTTCATCGCTCACCCTCAATCATTTGTTTAGTCTAGTTTGGAGATACAGTGTGGAAACAGTACCTTCGGCCCGTCGAGCACGTCGTCCAGCAAACCTTGCACATCAATACTATCCTGCACACTAGGGACAATGGACAATTTACAGTTTCACCAAGCTAATTAGCTGACAAAATTGTACATCTTTGGAATGTGGGAAGAGACCGGAGCTCCCAGGGAAAACCCACGCAGGTCACAGGGTGCAAACTCCGTACCGACAGCATCCATAGTCATGATTGAACCCAGGTTTTTGGCGCTGTAAGGCAGCAACTGTATCACTGCGCCACCGTGCCGCCCCTTGTGCCACATTTTTGAGAGAAAATGGTGTTGACTAAGAAGGCAAATTATTACAATGTCTAAATCCTGAGAAAAGCAAGAAGGACTGCCGTCCTTCTGATGCATATTTCATCATTAATTATATATTCATTGCTATTAAAACATTTTGTGAATATTTGTGCAGAGAATCGAGATTTAGTTGTCAAGACCAGTATAAATTCCAAGATGTATTCCTAAATGCACCTTGACTGATTTATAATTCTCTTTTTTCTATAGTTCTGATTAAGGCTCCATGCCCTGAAATATTACCTTTCCTTCCACGTCGCCTACTGTGTGCTTCCAGCATTTTTTGTTTTTATTTCAAGTTCCCAGTTACTGAAGTTTTTTTCATTTTTGACTTTCTGGCCAGATTGGTTAAGAAAGGCAGATTTTTTCCAGGTGGACGTCAGTGAATAAAATAGGTTTAACAATCATTTGTTAACAAGTTTGTGGTTACCATTACTAAGGGGAACTTTTTTATTCCCGAATGAAGTAATTACTTAGATGTAAGCTCATTAGCTGCTGCAGTGAGACTTGAACTCCTTTCTCTTGATCAATGGTTTAGACTGCTGGGTGCTTGTAGAGTAATTTAGTCACAAAGTACAGTTCCTTGTTTCTTATTTAAGCTGGTAATGTAGTGTAAAATGACTGATGTATCAACAGCTAAATCAACAATGTAATTTTCCAAATTTATATCAGTACATCTACTATTTTTACATCAAGACTTTATCTGACGAAGTTGTTAAGACTGATCGGCTTTCAATTTACTGCATATACTCAAAGTATAATAATTAAATAATTTTAGTTGAAATTTAAGAAGCAGTGAACTATATTTTGAATCTTCAGTACAATAAAGTTTCCTTCAATGACGACAAATAGTACCACTCTTCCATGGAACAAATGTTTGAAGTTCAACAGCTTAAACTTGAGAAATAGCTCTGGCTGAACTTAATTGGGAAATTCTTTGTGGCATTTGCGGTATTTGGTCTAGTTTTAGAAAATGAATCTATATTTAATTTATGTTGTCATCAGGCAATGGGTAGTGTGATTAGAGACCTTGTTGGTAACTAACCAGGACTCATTTCAAGGGCATTTGTTTAAACTCTGCACTGTTGTGTAAGCACTACCAAGCCATTTCAAACAGCTGAGTGCAATAATATTTGCTGAGAGAACATTGTACCTACCATTCATGAAATGTGTTTTTTTTTTTTAATGTAACACTGACAGAAATCTATCTTCTTGCATGTATCCAGAAAATTAGTCATCACAAAGGTGTCTGTTTTCAACCATATTTGATATTCCCTTCATTTGTCTTATCTCATCGATACTGAACTTTGTTTAAATGGTCCAATATTTGAGAGATTATCCCCAGAGAGCTTCTGAACTACATCTGTGAATAGATGTGACTTTGTATTTTCTAACCAAGGACTACTAACCATGAAAAGATTAACCTGATCACCATTTATCTTGGTGTTCATTGCAGTTATTGGGCTTTTAATGAATTTACGTTTCCCCAAGTAATTATCCTGTCTCCACAGTTTAAATCTGATATGTAGCATTTTCGTTTTGTGGAACATGGATAGGTGAAACTTTGTCAGGATTCTTCTGAAGGGACCTGAAACATCACTTATCCAGGTTGTCCTAAGATGCTGCTTGACCTGATGAGTTACATCAGCAGTGTAAACCAGTTCCTTGTTTCTGCATCTTCAATTTGTGATCATTTGTGTGAAAAATAAATAGGAGTGAGCTACATTATGTACAAAAAGAAATCACATAAACATGTCAACAACTTTAACCCATGTGTCCCAGTTGCATAATTCCATGAACTCTTTAGACTATGGCATTATACACCTTTTTCTTCTATTTAATTCATTTATGTGGGGAAGGTTTCATGCCTAATCAGCTGAACAAAGTGTGAAGTGCTTACTGTGATATAGGGGACTGGGGAAGTGGGGCAGAGTGGCTGAAATATTTGTGCTTGACAATCATGTTTTTCATTTGGGAAGAGGTTTTTTCAGAGAAAAATGTACAATTCTAAATTATCGCCTCTGATAATCTTCAGCAGCACTCAACAATAATTGTATTCAGTTAAGCTTCTCCAGGAGATATTCTTGAAAGGCATTGATTTGTAAAGCAAGTTAAGTCACTGATCATTCATTTGTTTTCTCATTAACCTCTACTGTCACTTGAAAGGTGGCTATTTGTTCAACAGTGAAAGCAAGTCACAGCTTGGTGTGAGGATTATTGAAGTTGTTTCCGAACATATACTCATAGAGCTATACACTAGGGAAACAGGCCCTTCACCCCATCTTGCCCATGCTGCACAAGTTAGCATTCTGGGCTAATCCCATTCACCTGCATTTGGTCCATATCCCTCAAGACCCTTCACTATCCATATAACTTGGAGAACAGAGTGATCTAGAAGTACAGCTACATAGTTTATTGAAAGTGGCATCACAGGTGGATAGCGTGGTCAAAAAGGCTTATGCATATTGTCTTTCATCAATCAGAGTATTGTATAGAAATTGAGAGGACCTGTTGCAGTTGTATATGACGATGCGAAATGAAAACTACATGCGATCCAGCAATTTGGCATATTCAAAGTTCAGAAATTAGCTCTCGTCTTTCAGTTCTTTTATATGAACAATGTAAAAGTGAAAATATTTATAAATTTGCAGATCAAGTGGATGGCAGATGTTCATATACATTGTGAACAATGTGATCACCAGAGTCAAATCCAACTTCAGCATGCCTACAAACATCTACAAATGCACCTTAGAGAACATACTGACAGGTTCAATATTCTTAATTTGGGTTGCATCACAGATTGGTTTCGGAACAACTCTGCCTAAGGCCATAGGAAATTGCAGAAAGTCGAGGATGTAATGCAGTCCATACACAGATCACTCCCCATCATGCACTCCACCTACACTTCTCGCTGCCTTGGGAAAGCAGTCAACATAATTAGACCTTTCCCACCCTGTCCCACTCCTTCTCCCCACTTCCGTCAGGCAGGACATACAGATGCATGAAAGAGTACTTCATCGGATTTGCGATCTCTTTCCGCTTTTATCAGGCTTCTGAACGTTCGTTCAATAAGCTAGGGTGCAGTCCAATTTCCCCTTAACCTCATTTCGAACACTTTGTGCTTTGTTTCAGGAACTGTTGCACAAAGATGCTGAGAATGATATTCTGCACTCTGTATCTCTTCCTCTGCTCTACCTATTGTAGTTGAGTTTGGCTTGATTTTGTTTATTATACTGTGGTATTATCTGAGTTGATTGGATAGCATGCAAAGCAAAGCTTTTCACTGTGCCTTGGTACTTTTAGAATTTAGAGATAGAGCGTGGAAACAGGCTCTTCGGCCCATCGAGTCCGCGCCGACCAACGATCACCCCCGTACACTAGCACTATCCTACACACGAGGGACAATTTACAATTCTTACCAAAGCCGATTAATCTACAAACCTTTATGCCTTTGGAGTGCGGGAGGAAACCGGACCACCCAGAGAAAACCCATGTGGTCACAGGGAGAACGTACAAACTCCGTACAGACAGCACCCATAGTCAAGATCGAACCCGGGTCTCTGGCATAGTAAGGCAGCAACTCTACTGCTATGCCACTATGCTGCCCCGTAACAATGTGACAATAATAAACTTAAAGTTGGTGGCTCCTTGCATGGCTATAGTATCAAGGCGTTGCAATGATTTCTTTGGATTTTGTCTGCAGATGAAAATTTTAGTTGGGAAAACTTCTGAATTAACTGCACCATAGTGAAAATATCTGAATATGTGTGGCATACAGAATGGTAAAAGACGATCCCTTGCTTACAAAGCATGAGCATCTTTGGTATTTTGCTTAGCAAATGTGAAACTCCTTAAGTGGCACGCTTAGTTTATTCAATATCCTTAATTTGCTTTGTTAGCAAGTGCTGTGCAGTATCACTTTGGTCACCATGAGGAATTAGATAGTTTGTTTATCTCACATTTTCTAGCCAGTCTACCAAAAATAAGCAGTTTTGCGATTGACCCTCTTCACCACTGAGAATTGGCGTAATTGCCCAAAATAATCAGATTATTACCATTGGTAGTGAGAGAGAATAGATTTTCTTTTCTAGCATTTTCTTTATCCAGCAATTAGTGCAGATCTTGCAAATGACAGGAAATTATCGAACTGTTATAATACCTGATGCCCGAGAGAAGACTAAAATGAGTTTATATTCACAACAGAGAAAACCAGCTGATGTGCAGTAATTTAAAACTCTTCACATTTCACAGTTACTTCTCCAGCTAGATTTTATTTGTCCTTCGGCAGCATTCAATGTTTGTCGATCTCCATAAAATGTTCATATTTAAGCAAAATACAAATTAAATTAAGGGATTGCACGTCGTAAGATGCATTTCACCCACTCAGCTACTTGAATTCACTTCCCTTCATTTTATGAAATGATTTTTATTTTCCCTTTCTGAAGGTGGTTTAATGGACTTTATTAGGTCATCCATAGATTGAAAATGTTGGGATAAAGCTGATCCCAGGCACCTGCCAAAGGTGCAGAAGATTTTACAAACATATGGCCCAAGTTATTGTATTGTCTAAAAAAAGGAAACCTGCTTTGTCCACTGCTTTTGTAAACACTTAACTGTTTTATAATCAATAGGCACAGTATAATTCCATAATATTAATTCTCCACATTGGTTGGTCACCAGACCATTAGAGTTACTAAATATAAAACCGTACTTAAATGCAGCATTTAATTGGACTTATTTTAGAATTGTGGAATTTGAATTGGCAGTTGAATAGGCAGAGAGTATTTTAACCGCCAGTGGAGTCCCTCCTTATCCAGCCACATTAAAATAACTGTAGCCCATCTTAAATTATACACGCATTCACCACAAAAAGCAGGCAAGATGCGGTTTAAAAATACAAAGCAATTCACACATTTGTAAACACTTCCAGCTGAGCATACTTATTGTGATGAAAATAAGAACATTTGACACAATAGTAAGTCTAGAACCATTCCATTTTCTACATAGTGAAGTGATGTATGCCTCTGTCAGCTAAGCAATGTCTCACTTCAAACCCACAATTACAATCAAACTGCCTTTTGCAAAACTAATGGGTTCTCTGTCCATCGTTGTTTGCCTTGTGGCACCCTAAATAACAATATGTATAAGAAGGAACTGCAGATGTAGGAAAATCGAAGGTACACAAAAATGCTGGAGAAACTCAGCGGGTGCAGCAGCATCTATGGAGCGAAGGAAATAGGCAATGTTTTGGGCCGAAACGTTGACTATTTCCTTCGCTCCATAGATGCTGCTGCACCCGCTGAATTTCTCCAGCATTTTTGTGTACCAACAATATGTATAATATAACTGTGTATAATATAATAAAATAAAGCTATCCTCTCAGTTCATTCCTTTTGCAGTGATCTTAAATTTATTTTGCCCAATCAATAGCAAGCAATGAATAGATGTTCCATGATTTAATCTGAAAATTCCTTCATTTCAAATGCGTTTGATTTTTATGGTTTTTCCACATCAAGATAATCCAAGTTTCAATTGTCTTCTTGCAACTGCAAGGACACGTCCTTGATATGGAGATGAAAGGATTTGTAACCAGGATACAGCTACTCCTCGACCTACGATGGGGCTAAGTTGCGATAAACCCATCGTAAACCGAAAATATCGCAAGTCGAAAACGCATTTAATACACCGCGATCTCGTGACCAAAAGTGACCTGCGGCTTGATGCCGTTGCCAAGTGTTTACCGATTGTAAAGTCAAAATATCGCATGTCGAAGCATCGTAAATCGGGGAGCATCTTTATATAGATTGTAAATACACACAAGGATGCTTGCAGCTGCACAAAGGATTTATAATCTATATATCCTGGTTGCAAATCCTTTGATTCCATATGAGATTTGGTTTTATGTTGTTTTGTGTTGGGTGTCCATTCTTAAAAGTGCACTGAGGTTCTATGTTCTCCATCTCTTGCTTTAAAAGTTTATTTATTTATGCTTCTTATCTCCTTCCTTCCCTCACTTTTTGAAGTAACTTACTATTAATTTCTCTGCCTTAAATTTAATCTGAACTAAATCTGCTGTTGCCACTGTAAATGTGCCACTGAAGTCACTTATGATTATTGGCACAGGTGACAGATAATGTTTCCCTTGAATGAAAATTTGAAATGTGGACCTCCTGGGGGGGGGGGTCATACCAAAGAAGCCAACATGGGAAGGGGGGGGGAATCACTGTGAAACTCAGGACCAAAAAGTAAAATTTACTCTGAAGTCAAGGCATGGGAGACATTGACAAGAAGTAAGGCTTCAAAAAAAAATAATTGTACATGAGAAGACCTGACAAACCAAATTTTTTTTTTTTTTAAGTTATAACTAAATGTTGCAATCTGTAAATTTTGTAATAAACTCTAATTAATTATTTACATTTAAATTGCTAATTAATGGTATAATTTAACATGCGGCAGTTGATAGTTGGGTGTGTGTTATTTTAAAGGAAAGCAGTGTAATATGTATTATACCAGCACAACTTGAAGAAGTGAGGCTATCATGTGGTACAACATTCACGGTATCAGATGCTGCCGTTCAATTTGAGAATGCTCCTGATTTTTCTTAGAATGTAAGAAACTTGCAAAAAACGTTTAGGTACTTGGATTGTTGAGAAGTTTCAAAAAACAACCTGTGGAAACGTTATGATGGTTGCTGAAAAGTAGTTAAATTTTCTGTTATCTTCCTGAGCAGCAGAGCGGATTAGTCGATTCTGCAAGCATCGACTGTTTGCAATCCCAGAAAAGTAAAGTGTTGATTTCGGACTTTGTCACTTCCCACCCTGCAATCTCAAAGCTTCACAGAATAACTGTTTAGATATCCAGCCCATGCTGCTTGAAAGAGGAGCCGTACACAATGTAAAAACCTAAACAACTGTATTAAAGAACGTACACTGTCAATGATTCAAATGCTGGAAATAAAGCACCACGGCTTGGATATATACAAATAGCTTTCATGGGTGCTATATAAGAATCCTGAAACACTTAGCAGGTACTGAAAAGATTGTGCCTGCTCAGTAATTGCGCTGTCTATTGTAGTATAAAGAAAACTGTAATTTTTAATTGATATTAAAACCCTTGTACACGGTGGACGACTTGATTGTTATCATGTGGTCTTTTCATTGACTGGATAGCAAGCATCACAATAATAAACTAAACTAAAGACAAGTCCTCTGAAAAGAGTAATCACTTCCGCCCTAATTATTGTCACCTATACTGAGGTGTAGTGAAAAGCTTTTTGTGGCGTGCTATCTAGTCAATGATAAGACTACATGATAACAATCAAGTCGTCCACCGTGTACAGATACAGGATCAAAGGTATAACATTTAGTGCAAAATTAAAGATAGTTCAAAGGCCTTCAATGAGGTAGATGGGAGGTCAGGACATACTGTCCCTGAATCTGGAGGTATGTATTTTCAAACTTCTCAACGTCTTTCCTGATGGGAGTGGAAGGATCAGAAGGAGAGGCAGTGAGAAATGTTGATGTTAGTTGCATACTCACAGGATTTGAGTATGACGTATACAGGGATTTATATGGCAGTGTGTCTGTGGTGACACCAGTTAGAGATAATTACAGTTTGAATGGCTCAGGCTTTGGCCATTGAATAATCACTATTAATTTACAAGTCTTGTTAGAATGATATACATAACTAAACCAATAAAGGCAAATATAATATCTAATTATATAGTAATAAATATATATATGCATATATATATATTTATACATACATATATATACATACATATATACACACATACATATATACACATACATACATACGTGATACACAGACAACTACACGCATACACATGAAGGGTCAGGGATATTGCTGATGAGGTGGAGGAGTAACTCAGCGGGTTAGGCAGCATCTCTGGAGAAAAAGGATAGGTGATATTTTGGGTCGGGACTCATCTTCAGACTGAAAGTGGAGGGGAGGGAACTGGAGGGGGAAAAAGGCCAGAACAAAGCAGGGCTGGTAACACATGACCAAGGAGCACATAATGGCCCTTTATTGACTGAGGAAGAGGTGATAACAAAAGGATACAAGGATGTGAACAGTGGAATTGGTAGGATGACTAGGGTGTGGAAGGGGGTGAGGTTTCTGTACAGATATCTCTGCACAGTTCATTCTTCTAAGTGGTAGAGTAAAAAGCTGACATTTGCCTGAAGGGACATGGTAAGCAAGCAGTGGGTGACTTGTTTAATTAATTTCTCACAACTGTGACGATCACAAATTCTGTCTATTGGCATTGCTTCATTCTAGGATCTATCACAGCACTGCTGCTTTTGTTGTCGATCAGTGATAATAGTACAATACGGAGCAAATGTGCATGAAAGCTTTATCTAGGGCCACACCTGTGAATACCTGGCTTGCCAAAACTGAGTTAATAAGATGGTGAGGAAAAGGGGTGTTGTGAGATAAATGAAACTCGTAATTACTACTCGTAATTAACTTAACTTTATTTAAGCTTTAAGCAACTTATTTCTTCAATACATAAACTCAGAAACGTCTGGCAAACATGGCTGATTCCGCAGGCTTTTCCCGCCCGAAATACTTCGCACATGCGCACACTCCGGAAATGTCCTGCACATGCGCACACTCTAGAAGAGCTCCGCACATGCGCACATGTATTATGTAAAATTATATGTGTGTTATGATTGTGTTTATAGGTTGTTTGGTTGTTTGTCTTTTGCACAAATGTCCGCGAGCATTGCCACTTTCATTTCACTGCACATCTCGTATGTGTATGTGACAAATAAACTTGACTTGACTTGACTTGACTGACTTGACATGTGCCCACTTCAAGGGGATGATGTAGAATGAGGTAAATTGTGTGATCTTCTTGGGGAGGATAGGAAAATAAGAACTTCAATAAAGAATGTTTGGAAATGGAGAATGGCATTGTAAGAAAGGACTCCTTTGAGAACAGGATTTTTATTAGGCAGTTTTGATGTAATGGTATTTGCCTCAATTTATATAAAATGGATAACCTTTTCTTCAAAAATGTAAAACTAACAATTGTGCTTTTTAATTGCTTAAGCTCAATAGAATTTGCACAAAGTCTGAATGTTTTTAAGAGGAACAAAAGTGGCATGTGAATAGATAACACACAATTCCAAATTGCTTAATGACCCCAGAGTTAGTGGTAGTGAATAATTAATGGAGTTGCTCATACATTGTGAATTATTCATGTATCCTATTGGGATTACATGCTGTTCCTGAGTTATTCCCAGCGACTAAATATTTCTCTTGTATAAGGAGCAATCCCCAATTGTTAAATTCATTTAAATTTGAAACAAAATGGTCTAAACCCACACTGCATTCTTTTAATATATTGGAATGTGTTTAAACTGTGTAGCATCTCCATGATGTTGGTGATGACTGGTGTAGCAAGCCATCCCAATATTTGGTAGGTTTATGGGATCCCTGAATAATGTAGCAGTGCCACCCCCTACGAACATCTTAAACATTTATTACAATAGTGGTTTGCGAGAAAGAGTTTGTGAGATCAAGTCCTGAAGCATAAACATAAAATCCACAGCGTTACTTCAAGTGAGGGTTTGGTGGACTGTTAAAGAAGCTGACTATTAAATGGTGTGGATCTGTTCATCCTTTCCTTTGGTGCTAAATTCTGCAGAATATGCTGCGATAAGCAAAATGAACATTCAAATGCATTGGATGGCTGGAGATGTTGTATCATATTTTTGCAACTATTCACCAAACGAAAGGAAACAGCAAAAGTCGTCAAGTCAAGTTTATTCGTCACATACACATACGAGATGTGCAGTGAAATGAAAAGTGGCAATGCTCGCAGACTTTGTGCAAAAAGACAAACAAACAAATAACCAAACAAACTACAAACAGAATGGAACAGAATCACAGGGTCCAGAGATGCTGTTGGACCTGCTGAGCAATTCCAGCGCTTGTATCTTTTTTGTTAACCAGCATCTGCGGTTCCTTGTGTTTCTTGTGTCTCCATGGGAAACAGTATTCCATCTTTCTTCAAATTTTCAAAGCCTAGAGTTGATGAAGCTGTTGATGAGGGAGAAACGTGGAAGAGGTCTGTGAGTGAAATGAAAATTAGTGATGAGAAGAGGGATTTGCTCAGCAGTAGGATGCTTGGTGAACTTCTCGGGGAAAACATTTCTTGGAGCTGATTTTGTGTTTTTGTGGACAACCAAAAAGATAGAACATTGACATGCATACAGTTTTACATATATATTAAGCCCAAAAGTATTTTTTTTTTAATGCATTTCAGTATATTTTACTTTTCTAATTTGCCTTATTTTTATCCTCTGTTTCTGCCTTGCTGTTTTTAAAGTTAGACTTGGTTCCTGAGCCAAAACCTCCTCTGTCCATTTCCCTCCACAGATTCTGCTTGACCTGCTGAGGTCCTCCGAGCAATCTGTTTTATGTCTGAAAAGTTGTTTTCACTATACCTTGGTTCACATGACAATAATAAACTAAACTAAAGAAAACTAAACTAAGCTAAAGAGATCCCTAATGTTGCCAGAATTTACTCCCTACTGAATTCTGGCAACATTGCTTTCCATAGTGTGTGTGGCATCTTCTGCCCTTCTTTCACCTCTGCTCAGCTCTGCTCTCATGGACTTGCTCATCGAGTTCAATGGCAGCAACGTGACCTTCTGTGGATTCTCCCTTTGCTTTCATCCATAATGAAAAGTTTTTCATTATGGATTTGTAAATTTGAGTTGGGGTTTTTAGGTTTTTTTTAAAGCAAAGAATGTTGTTTTAAATAAAAATATTTATGCTAAAGCCATTCATAAAAATTGAATAGCCTGATCACATGAACAAATTTGACAACTGAAGTATCGAGGTGCAGGGTCTCATCCACTGTGCAGTCAGCTACCTGTGCTGCTCTTGGTCATTTCAAAGTGCTGTGACTAGGCTTCCAGTAGAATATTGTTCTGGAGGCCATGCAGGAACATACAGTCCATGCAGAGTCCAGCGATTTGCAATGTGCAAAGTGCAATTCCACATTGTTGGAATTTCAAGCTTATAGTAAACGGTGGTAAGAGATCCCTCACTGACTCTCACCATATCATTACACTGCAAGTACCCTTTTCTATTTTAAATGTTTGGCCAACATCGCCTTTACACCCAAGGTTTAATCACCTACCTTAATCTTTTGTAGGTTAGCTGGGATATAGGGATGGTTAGATAGCTGGTTAAATCTCTACCACCATAAACACATAAAATAAAGAAGCAACCATTTGAAATATAATATGTTATACTTTCTAGAATTCCTGAATATTTTAGTTGTACTGTACAAATAGAAAACAATTCTTGTCGAGTAGAAAATGACATTCCATGTCACTGGATGTCTTCAGTGATTCAGAACAGATCATCCTGATAGCCAGCAGAAAGTGAGAAACTGATGGTGCTGGAAATTAAAATCGATAATGCTGGAAATCCAATCAATCAATCAATCAACCTTTATTGTCATCTTGCAAGCAACAAGTACAGTGCAAAATGAAAAGACGTTTCCCAGTGAATAGCGGAGCCTCGCACATGAAATTTAAAACACTTCTCACATAATAACACTAAAAAAAACAATCCAGTCCCTGATGGAACAGAATAAATAGTTAAAATCAGGTAAAAAACACAATGTTAAAAACAGTAAACCAATCATAAAAATTCACTGTAGGTCAGGCAGCACCTGGTGAGAGGGAGAGAAACTGTCACAATTTTGAGTTTGTGTTTTTATCCATATATGTTTGAATTGGAAGGTGTTCCCTGTGGTCATGTTTTTAACCTCTATTTTAACATAATTTAATGCATAAATTAGCATTTTGCTTTCAAGGGTATGGGGATGAGTGGATAGCTGGTTAAATAACTACCATTGTCAAGCCACCAATCTAAATCAATATTCATGAATTCTCCTTTCACCTGCCAGAAACAACCACATTTGTTTTTTTAATTTCATTCGGGCTCGTGAGGTTATTGATCCACTGAATGTTTTTGGTTTTTCCATGCAAAAAGTAAATTGTTCATCCTATGCATTTTTCTCTTTCTGACATTGATTCTGTGTTGACGTCAAACTCAAATGCAGATCTAGAACAGAATAACAATAGACAAACACATTTTCAATTGTAACCTGGGTGCTGTGAAATTTGGTTAAACACGTTACATCTACATTGGGCAACGTGAGGCTAGAGGTTTGACACAACAGCATTCACATTTTTTTGAGCAACTTTAACAGAAACATAGCACAGTATTGCTGAGGAGCAAAGTACCAAGACTGGGGAAAGTCAATGAGGGTTGATCAAAATCTTGGGAAAACCATTAAAGTACAAAAATATGCTAACAGTGAAAGGAGTAAAAAGTTGGTTCAAGAGAGCAGGACTTGAAATACGCTCCTTCAAGTAGGATGAAGTTTAAGTGTAATATACATGGGAAATGGTGATATGAGGAGGAGCCTGCAGAATTAGCACGGTGTCAATCATGGATAAATTAGAAGATGATTATTTTTAATGGACACAATTGGAATATTAAGGCCAATGCAGTTCCATTACTGAACAGTGGATGAGAGGCAATGGAAGATGTTCGGTGTTGGTGCTTTCACATAGATGTTAGAAGAAGGCGGAACAATAAAATTCCATTGTAACATGACCTCCTGTTCCGCTAGTTGTTATGATAGTGCAAGCACATATAAACAGCCGTGTGCGTGAGCAAAAATTACAGTTTCCATTTATAGAGCAGCTTTTGCCTTATAGTGCCAGAGACCCAGTTTGATCCTGACTACGGGTGCTGCCTGTGCAGAATTTCAACATTCCCCCTGTGACTGTGTGTAGTTTTTCACAGGGTGCTCCAGTTTCTTCCCACATTCCAAAGACGTGCACTTTTGTGGGTTATTTGGTTTCTGTAAAATGTCTCCCAGTGTGCAGGATGTGAAAGTGGGATAATATAGAACTACCTTACGAGTGATCAATGGTCAGCGTGGACTCGGTGGGCCAAAAGATCTGTTCCCACGATGTATCTCGAAACTCTCAACTTTACAGGAAAGATCCCACAAAATTGGATGCCATCTCCTAGAAAGAAATATCTGGACACAATGCCTTAAAAATGAAAGAGAAGAGCTGTGTCAACATACCTTAATATCTATTTAAATTCCTTGTGTTCCTTACAGCAAAGCTCTGCAGTATTTGATATTTAAAGCAAATTTGAGTCATCTGGTTCTACCTTTAAGCCATTACCAGCTCTAGTATGGAGCACAGATAGTGAAGTTTATAAGGAAACTGCTCAGGCTCTGCAAATTGAAAGCACGACACATTAAACTCAGAAGCATATCTGCAGTTTTATTTTGAGCGACCATTAACAGAAATCCAACATTTAGCTTGTATGAGTAAAAACAGTTGTTATTTTCCAACGCATGCTTTTTTTTTGCCTTGACCATTATTGTTGGCAAGACTAGTGACAAGCAAGTTTAGTACCGTAATTATAATTCATGATTTCTTCTTGCACAGAAAATCCATTCATGCTTCTGTTTTATTTCTTTTGGAAGTTTGATCAAGGCTAATGCGTTACAGTTAGAAGCAGGTTGTAAAACTTGAAATTGTTTATCTATTTACTATTTACTATTGTGAAACAGCGTTTCATTTGCAAACAGTTTTACCGGACCATTTGGCCACAGCCATGTAATTTTCCTGGATAACGTGGTCATGGGAAGTTAGTGTACTTCAGTTCTGTTATTTTCCTTGTAAAATTATGAATGTTTTGAACATTTAGCTTGAGACTTGGCTGTTTGCAGCACAGTTAAATGATATGTCTTACTTAACGGGACAAATTTGCATTTGTTCCACCAGTGACTTTCCTCCCCGACTCAGTGTCCCCATCACAATGCCTAAAATTTCCTGTTTTTAAATTATCTGACAACAATCTTAGTGTCTGTAATAAGATAAAATATCTAGGGCATATTATTACAGAACAAATGACAGATGATGAGGATATTTATAGGCAATGACGCATGCTGTATGTACAGGCAAATATCCTCTTGCGTAAATTTGGTGCGTGTGCAGATGTGGTGAAGATGTCGCTATTTAGAACATACTGCACACCCCTCTACACTGCGCACCTGTGGTCGAACTATTTAAAGACAAGTATGCAGAGACTAAAGGTGGCATATAACGATGCCGTGAGAACACTGCTAAGGCAACCTAGATGGTGTAGTGCCAGTAATATGTTTGTGGCCGCAGTAGTCAGTACTTTAGAAGCTATCCTAAGACACCACATGTATAAATTCATTTGCAGGATAAATGACTCTAAAAATGTGCTTATTGTGGCCTTGACAAACATAAGGGTTAGCACTACACGCTACGATTCCCAGTTGTGGAGACACTTGTTGCCCCTTGAGTCTGTAATAAAAATTATTAATATTATTATTATTATTATTATTATTATTGGCATCTTATTGACAAAATTACAGTTAATAATTCTCTTGCTAATGACGCACAGCTATATTGGTAAATATGAGCATATTTTATTTCCTCTAATGTTTCTTTGGAATTACACTTCATGATGACAAATAGCAGATGATTGTGGTAGTGGGCGAAAGATGAATTGCTGTGCTGGGTTGTAATGTTTGCCAAAATGCAGCTGCTGTGCAGTATAACTTTATTATTTTGTTTGGGTTGGTGGAATTCTAGGAATTTGAAACTCATCTGGGTTAGCACGTGCACACAACAAACAGATCATTAAGGGCTTGCAACTGGCACCTATGATGGGCACACACTGTATTATTGACCAGTTTTGAGTACAGTTGAGTGGATCAGTGCTTCGAGCTCCAATATAATAGAACTAGACATCAGACTTTAGAGATACAGTGCAGAAAAAGGTCCTTCAGCCCACCAAGTCTGCACAGACCTGCGATTACCCCGTATACGAACACTATCGTACACTGTAGAAAAAGCAGGAACGGGGTACAGATTTTGGATGATCAGTCATGATCGTATTGAATGGCAGTGCTGGCTCAAAGGGCCGATTGACCTATTCCTGCACCTATTTTCTATGTTTCTTTGTTTCTAGGGACAATTTATAATTTTAAACCAAAGCCTATTAACCTACAAATCCATACATCTTTGGAGTGTGGGAGGAAACCGGAGCATCCGGAGAAGAGCCACATGGTCACAGGGTAGAAACTCTGTGCAGACAGCGCCCATAGTCAGGATCGAACCCGGGTCTCTGGCACTACAAGGCAGCAGCGCTATCGCTAAGCCACCACTGTAAATGAGTACATTCAAAACAAAATGAGTTGTCATTTTCCAGAAAGATAAAGAATGAAATCATCAGCATGATTAGATCTGAATTAATATGAATGTACAGAATGGAGGTCTTAACCTACCTCTCATAATGCATGCGGTCGGTGCCAAAGAAAAATATCTCCAGGTACTTCAAGTCCCTCTGCTGCTTGAAGGACTCTAGAATCATATTATTCAAGTATTTTGTTGCAAGATGGCTCTGGCTTGGATAGTATCTGATTATTGTCATGATGTAAGTTTTGTTGATATGGGGCATTCATCTTTGTGCATCTAAATTTACATGAAGGAAAATCATGCAACTGGAAGATTCATACATCTTGTTGTTAAAGCAGCAAAGAGGTGAAAGACTGTTTTGCCGTTGAAGCCTGCGTGAGAATACCAGGAGATTTGCCTGTTTATTTAGGAGCATTACGTGAGCTTTAAGTTTCATCTGAACTATTTGGGAAGGCAATAATCACAAAGATAAATGGTAAAAGCTACTCTATATATGTACATATTTGGCCAATGTAAAGAAGAAACCCTTACAGGAAGTGAAAATAACATTTAAAACTAGGAATAAGTATATAGTAGAGGTATTAAACAATATCTTTATATTCTTCATAGCAAGAGAATACAGAGACATTCCAAAAATAATATGGAACAAAGAGTCTATTGAGAATGAGAAACTTAAACCGGCATTTATGAATAAATAAGATAAATAAATGAAACAAAACCAAATCTCTGGATTTGAATAACTTGTATTTGAAGAGTTCATGGGGTAAAAACGCTTATTTCTGAATTTCCACAGAGCCGCAGGCTTTGAATGGTCTCTACTGCATATAACCCTGTCATTCCAAAGGGATAGGAACATGTAAATGGGGAAACATAGGCAGGCGTGTTTGGGAAAAGAGCTGGAATGTATTATTCAGGATATAGTTAAAAAATCATGGTATGGTTAGTCAGACTCAGTGCTGTACTGAAAAGCAAATTATTTTTGACAAATCTGTTGAATGCTTTATGATGTTACATCATAGTCGATAAGGGAAAAACAAATCAACATGGTTGGGTTTATGTGAAAACATTTAATAGGTGCTGGAGGCTATTTCAACAAATTAGATCTTGGAATTCTGGGGAATATATTAGCATGGATTGATGAGTAGTGTAGGGTCAAATGAGAAGAGGAATAAATGTGTCTTTTTTGGGTTATGCTGCATGAAATTTTGGTTGTTCAGTGAATCAGTTAAGTGAACTAGTTCATCGAGTCATACAGTGTGAAAACAGACCCTTTGGCATAACTAGCCCATGCTGATCAACACTAGTTCCGCATGCCTGGGTTTGGCCCATATCCTTCTAATCCTACCCTCTACTGTATGCACCTATTCAAATGTTTTTTTAATCAGTGTGATGGAACCTGCATTAACTATCACCTCTGTCAGCTCATTCCATATACCTACCACCCTTTGTGTAAAAAATGGTGCCCCACAGGTTCCTATTACTTCTTTTCCCCCCTCACCTTAAACCTCTGTCCTCTGGTTCTTGATAGTGTTACAATGGGTAAATACTCTTTGCATTTACCCAACTATTCCTCTCGTGATCGTGTACCTCTATAAGACCACCTTCATCCTCCTGCACTCCAAGGAATAAAGTCCTAGCCTGCTTAACATCTCCCTCTAGCTCAGTTTCTCAAGTCCTGGCGACATTACCGCAAATCTTCTCTGCACCCTTGATCAACTCAACTTAACAACTTTCCTATCACAGGGTGACCAAAACTGAATACAATACTCCAAATGTGGCCTCATCAATGTCTTGAACAACTGTAACATGACCTCCCAATGTCTATGCTCAATGATCTAACGGATGAAGGCCAATGTGCCATAAGCCTTCTTGACCACCCTATCCACTGCACCTGTGACACCACTTTCAAGGACCTATGCAGAGGATCTGCACTCCTAGATCCCTTTGCTCTGCAACATACCCCAGAGCCCTGCCATTCACTGTGTAGGTCCTGTCCGAGTTAAGCTTCCCAAAATACAACACATCACACTTATCTGTATAAAACTCCATTATCCATTTCTGCCGAATTGATCAACATTCCGCTGCAATTTTTGACAACTTTCTTCACCACCTGCACCCACTTTAGTGTCATCTGCAAACTAATCATGCCTTGTCCATTCTCATAGAAACATAGAAAATAGGTGCAGGAGTAGGCCATTCGGCCCTTCGAGCCTGCACCGCCATTCGATATGATCATGGCTGATTATCCAACTCAGTATCCCATCCCTGCCTTCCCTCCATATCCCTGATCCCTTTAGCCACAAGGGTCACATCTAACTCCCTCTTAAATATCCAAATCATTAATATAGATGATGAACAGCAATGGGTCCAGCACGGAAACCTGAAGCACACTCGTCACAGGCCTCAGTCTGAAAAACAACCTTCCACCATCACCTTCTGCTTCCTTCCATGATGCCAATTTTCTATCCAAAGCTAGCTCTCATTGGATCCCATGCAATCTAAGATATTTCCCTCAGGATACTTCCATTGACTGCCCTAAGTTCCTCGGTCCTCATATCTTTCTCCATGGTAAAGACAGACGGATAGAGTTCTCTGCTAAATAAGTGTATGTTATTGGTATTGCACGTCATTCAAAACCTGTTGCAAAAATAATTTGAGGGGAAATACAAAAGGCTGAAATAGGGAAAGAACAGGATTGACCAGTGGCAGGAACACATAGTTCATAAAATATCCTTCCAGAGATTGGAATGTACTATGCTGCAAAAATAGCTACAGTTGCTAGTGTGTTCTTTTCCCTCTAACAATGTCAATGTTAGATTACAAACTTTAATCTAAAATACATTAAGAAATGTAAAAGAACGAACAAAAAAAACAAGGTGATGGTTGCTTGATCTCTCATGTTACTTCCACTAAGTTTACCCCATTCTCACAAATAAACTGAAATTTTCTATTTATGTTTCTCTGTCTATCAGGTTGTTTTTCAGTTAAAAATCCAACAGTCAGTGCTCGAATGGAACTTTCCAGTTTTATTAGTCTTGTGTAATGTACAATTGGATATTAACTACTATTTTAAAATAATAATCAAAAGATTATTTTAAAGCTCTGTATTGGACGTTTCACTTTATCTTTATCCAGTTTTTAAAACTACTAATACACTCACACCTCATTGTTGCTGTTGTGAATCTGTCCCTTTAAAGTGGTACAATTGCAATGCTGTAAACATTGTATTGGGCAATCCTTCATCAATAGCAAATTATATCCTCGACGGTGCATTTTTCCACAAACCATCCCCTTAATCTCTCATCTATTTTTTCATCTAGTGAGGCTACCCTGACTTTATACCACTATTTGATTGTAGCCAGTATTTAGTGATGGTTTCTGCTCTTGATCGTGCCCTATACACTCCGACTCCCTCGCCCTTATGCTGTCTGTAGACTTTAGACTTTAGAGATACAGCACGGAAACAGGCCCTTCAGTTTCCCAACCGCGTGCTGACCAGTAATCACGCCATACATTTACACTATCCTACACTTTTGGGACAATTTACAGTTTTACCGAAGCCAATTAACCTACAAGCCTGTATGTCTTTGTAGTGTGATATGAAACTGGAGCACCTGGAGAAAACCTATGCAGTCACAGGGAGAACGTAGAAACTCCATATAGACAGCACCCGTAGTCAGGATCGAACCCGGGTTTCTGGCGCTTGAAGGCAGCAGGTCTACTGCTGCGCCACTGTGCCACTCTTATTTTTCCTCAGTTAATTTCTTTTCGTGTTTGTGTTTGCGTTAGAAATGTAATTTTTTTTCTTGAATGCGCTACTATTGTTCTGTCAGAAAATATCAAAGTGAGCATCAACAACATTTCACTGACTCCAATTACGAACAAAACCTTCATTAAAATGTAGCTTGAAAGTGGCCTACTTACTCTTGTTTGGAAACTGCTACAAATATAAAGTGTTTTCACGTCATCTGATCCTGTAAAAATTCCATCTATGGTATTTGCAATTTGTTACTTATGATTTCTTTTTAATTTAAAACAATTCAAATTTGCAGCAATTTTTAAAATAACTGCGTTTGCAGTGAAATGAGAGAATGAAAGTCATTCAATGTAATTTGAGATGAAGCTAAAAAGTATGTTACGTGGTTCATATCTGGTCCTTTTATACTTTTCTGTGAAACTTGCTCACACCAACCAACATGTCCCATCTACACTAGTTCCACCTGCCTGTGGGACTAGTGTAGAGGTTAAGAGATCCATATCCCTCGTAACCTGTCCGATCCATGTACCTGTCTAACTGTTTTGTTGCGATAGTACCTGGCTCAACTACTTTCTCCGGCAGCTTGTTTCATACACCCAACACCCTTTGTGTGAAGAAGGTAACCCTCAGGTTTCTATTAACTTTTTCCCCCTCTCACCTTAAACCTATATCATCTGGTTCTCGATTCTTCTACTCTGGGCAAGAGACTCTGTGCATCTAAACGATCTATTCCTCTCATGATTTTATACACCTCTATAAGATCAGCCCACATCCACATGTGCTCCAAGGAATAGAGTCTTAGCCTGCTCAAACTCTCCCTATAGTTCAGGCTCTTGAGTCCAGGCAACATCCTCATAAATCTTCTCTGCACTTTTTCAGCTTGTAATAGAAAAATGTGATGAGTATTTCCAATTTAGCTGGAGAAGATGTTTACTTTAGTTTAGGTTTGTTTAGTTTCGAAATACATCACAGGAACAGGCCCTTCGGTCCACTGAGTCCATGCTAAACAATGATCCACACACACTGACACTATCTTAATGGACAATTTTACCAAAACAATTAACCTATGAGGTGTTTGGAGCATGGAAGGAAACCGGAGCACCCGGACAAAACCAATGCAGGCCAACAGAGGATTGGACCTGGGTCTCTGGCACTGAAAGGCAGATGTGGGATCTGTTAACTGCAAAGTTTGACTGGTGAGATCACAGAGTGATCTTGGCTTACTGTACACCATCTGTTTCTGAGCATGATGAAATCATGCACACCAATCTCGGTGCATTGTGCATCAGTGGTTCAGCACTCATAAATAGCGCAGTGTGTAAAAAAGATGAGGATGGGTTGTTATTTCTGTAGGTGATCTCATTTCTCTGCTGCTGCTGACAGTATGTTACATGCTCACTGAGAGGCAGCTTGTTAATAATGTGGTGGGAGGAGATTGTAAATGACAATTTAATTCAGCTCTTTACTGGCAACTGGCAACTGCAGCATTTTAACTGCAGCATGATAACGTTCACCATAATATTAATTACTGTTCTGAGCTGCTGTGACTTCAAGACCCACTTGAACTGGCCATTCCATTTATTGGGAATCGGTTGGAGATTGAGTGAAGAAGTAAAACCAATATAGATCTTCCCATATAAGAGTACATTGCTCCTTAAAAAAAAATCTTCTCCATCACAAATGAAAATTACCATTTTTAAAGAAAGCCTTGGTTAATAATGGGTAATGGTCAGGGAAGTATATATTTTACATTCTATTTGCATTTAAAGGTAATGATTTACCCTTAAGCGTACCATGCTGTGGAAGTGGGGTCAGACTTAAGAGGCACTCTTGTTTTGAATAAATTGTAAAACGATATTAAGGAATCCAAGGGATATGGGAGTAGTGCAAGAAATTTGCATATAGCCACAATCTCGATGAATAGTGGCATAGGCTCCAAGAGCTAAATCGTACTCTTTCTGTTTCTTGTGTTCTCATTAAGCTTTAAGCCTCTGAAAAAGCTCTTCCAAATTGAAATAGAAACCATTTGAAGGCAATGAACAAGAAAACAGCACAGAACCCAGGATATAAGGCTTCAGATAACTGAAAGCGGAATACAGAATGAGCAGCGAGTCAAGTGAAATCACTTTTCAAGGGATTTGTTTTCTTATTTGGGAGATAGTGCCGTGGAAGTGAACAAGAAGGAGTTCTATTTGTGTACATTATGCTTGAGTGGAACCTAATGCAGAAATCAGCTATGTTTAATAGTTTAAAAAGTATTTTTCAGTAAGGTATTTGTATTGGAGAAACAAACTCATCACTTGGTTAGGAGAAACTGGAGACTGTTGTTGATTGGCTCAGCAATAGACAATGTCACATGTCCCAGTAGAGGAGATACGCCTTTCTGTACTGGAGTCCAATTATACCGAGGGTTATTTTAATTTTACAGTCAAGATATTTTGGTTTGATTGAATATGCTTAAGGGCCTGTCCCACTTGGGTGACCCAATCCGCGAGTAGAGGAGATACACAAGCCTTTCTTCGTACTGGAGTCCAATTACCCGAGTCCTACCGAGGGCATTTTTTTGCTAAAAAATGCCTTAAAAAAAGTCAAGATAAATTTTTTTTTTACTCGTTAGTTTTTTTATTGAGTATATGCGTTAATCGGGGTCCTCCATTGTCCCACTTGGGTGACCCCATCCCACGCCACTGAGGTTTCTGGTCAAGAGTCTTGCCCCGCGACATCGACTCGCCAGCTGAGGCTACTTTACAAGGTCATAGCAGGCCTTCGTAACTCTTCCTCCACATGCTCGAGAGGCCTGGTCAAATCCGCGTGGGACACTCGAGGCGGCGCTCAGCTTGGTCCTGCGGCATTTTTTCAACTCTATGCTGAAAAACCCGAACAACATCCGCCCTGCACTGCTTGGCCCGCTAAACAGACTTGTGTCTATGGTATAAACCAGCATGGCAAAAAAATCGATACTTTTTTTGACTTTGCGTAGGATTGGAATTGTCTAACTGCACCATTGGAATCTGATGCCTCAGACCGACAAGGTTGGGTCTTGTAGCTGCATTTGGATCAGGTAAATAGTAGTAGGGGGATCTTTAATGGCAATTGTGTGCAACAGTCTAAGTTGCAAGATGTAACCAATTAATGTTATCTCAATTGACGGGTGATCGATGGTAAGCATGGACTTGGTGGGCCAAAGGGCCTCCCCCCCCCAAATCCCCCCCCCCCCTGTTGTGCAGCCTATTCACACCTATATTCTCCACCGCCACTGAGTGTTTCCCTTTCCGCCGACTATTGGTTGTTTATCAAGCTTTTGGGAATAAAACGTATGTTAAACTGAGTACCCCACTGCCGCAGAAAATGAAAATTCTTAGGCTCCGTTCATCGATGCTGCAGCTGAGGCCATCCTTTAGCCCAGCACCAGGCCAATCGCCACCCGGCTTCTCCACATCCCCATATCCCCTGACTCCGCTATCTTTAAGGCCCTGCGGGGCAAATCAGGGCCTACTGGGACACATTCCACAGTCACAACGCTCTGTGGAAAAATTGTTTCCTCGTCTCCGTTCTAAATGGCTTACCCTCCTGTGGCCCCTGGTTCGGACTCTCCCCAACATCGGGAACATGTTTCGCCCCCGTGTCCCCCATCAATCTCATTACTTTCATCCTTCTAAAGAAGGATTCTGACCCGAAATTAACGCTGCACATCCTCAATAGCAAGAATTTTCCTCAAATTAGGGGACCAGACTGCACACAATACTGCTGTGGCCCACTAGAGTTACACCAGAAGGACCTTTTGTCCTATACTTGTGTTACAAAGGCCAACATGCCATGTTCTTCACTGCCTGCTAAACTTGCATGCTTACTTTCATAGACTGATGAACAAGGACTTCCTTGTTTTTTTTTCCCATTGACCAAGTTAATAATCTGCCTTCCTGTGGATAACCTCACATTTATCCACATTAAACTTCATTTGCCATGCATCTGCCCACTCCCCCAACCTGTCCAAGTCACCTTGCATTCTCAGTGGGGAGATGTGCAGAGTTAGCACGTCAATGACCTACTGTATCTTCAGAACCCACATTGGTGTTTTTAATTCTAATACTTGATTTCACTCTGTATACACATCATATGCTGGAATATATCAATTCAACTCTGAACGATTTAAACTATCTGTCCCTTTTGTCTGAGAAATATAGTTTGAAATTTAGATCACCTTGGATCTGGAAACCATTAACTCCATCCCTCTAGTAATCTAATTATTCAGTGTAAATCCTCCCTAAAGCACTTTTCAGCCGTACTTAATTAATGATACATCTGAAGGGATATTAGTTCATTTCTTAAGCCTGGATATTTTGTTGAATTGGCTTTGCTGCAGCGGAAAGGGAAATCCCATACGTACCGACTGAAAAATAGGTAAAGATCGTGAAGAATGTGGAGGCAACAGTCAGATACACTCTCTTGAATTGAAGCAGATATTGGAATGATATTGAAACTTTGAGTGAATAATTGACCAGCATCTTCCCCACCACCGATGTCGGGCTAACTGGTATATAATTCCCTATTTTCTCTCGCTCCTTTCTTGAAAAGTGGGATAACATTAGCTACCCTCCAATCCACAGGAACCGATCCTGAATCTATAGAACATTGGAAAATGATCACCAATACATCTACGATTTCTGGAGCCACCTCCTTGAGTATCCTGGGATGCAGTCCATCAGGCCCTGGGGATTTATCAGCCTTCAGTCCCATCAGACTACCCAATACTATTTTTCGTCTAATGCAAATTTCTTTCAGTTCCTCTGTCTCCCTTGATCCTCTGCCCTCTAGTACATCTGGGAGATTGTTTGTGTCTTCCTTAGTGAAGACAGAACCAAAGTACCTGTTCAACTCTTCTGCCGTCTCCTTGTTCCCCATAATAATTTCACCTGTTTTTTCCTTCATGGGACCCACATTTGTCTTTACTAATCTTTTTCTACTAACATACCTAAATAAGCTTTTACTATCCTTCTTTATATTCTTGGCGAGCTTACTTTCATACTTCATCTTTTCACCCGTATTGCCCTTTTTGTTACTTTCTGATGTCCTTTGAAAGTTTCCCAATCCTCTGGCTTCCCGCTACTCTTTGCTATGTTATACACCTTTTCTTTTAGTTTTATACCGTCCCTAACTTCCCTTGTCAGCCACGGTTGCCTCTTACCTCCCTTAGAATCTTTCTTCCTCTTTGGAATGAAATGAGCCTGCATCTTCTGGATTATGCCCAGAAATTCCTGCCATTGCTGTTCCACCGTCATTCCTGCTAGGATCCTTTTCCAGTCGATCTTGGCCAGCTACTCTCTCATGCCTTCATAGTCCACTTTGTTCAACTGCAACGCTGGCACTTCTGATTTAACCTTCTCCCTCTCAAATTGCAGTTTAAAACTTATCATATTATGGTCACTACCTCATAGCGGTTCCTCTACCTTGAGTTTCCTTATTAATCTGGTTCATTAGACAACACTAAATCCAGAATAGCCTTCTCTCTGGTAGGCTCCAATACAAGCTGCTCTAAGAATCCATCTCGGAGGCACTCTACAAACGCCCTTTCTTGGGGTCCAGAACCAACCCGATTTTCCCAGTCTACCTGCATATTGAAATCTCCCATAACCACAGTGGCATTACCTTTGTTACATGCCGATTGTAACTCCTGCTGCAACTTGCATCATATATTCAGGCGACTGTTTGGGTGCCTGTAGATAACTCCCATTGGTGTCATCTTTACCTTTATAATTCTTCAATTCTATCCACAGTGACTCTACATCGTCTGTCCCTATGTCACCCCTCGCCAGGGACTGAATTTCATTCCTCCCCAACAGAGCTGGGGAGTCCACTTCCTCTACCTACCTGCTTGTCCTTTCTATAGGACGTATAACCCTGAATATTCAGTTCCCAACCCAGATCCTCCTGCAGCCATGTCTCTGTAATCCCCAGAATGTCATATCTACCAATCTCTAACTGAGCCTCAAGCTCATCCACTTTACTTCTTATACTTTGTGCATTCATATATAATACTTTTAATCCTTTAGTCACCACATCAATTCCAATGTAACTTGGTCATACTCTCCTATCCCTTCGTGAGCTTTCTGTCCCGTTAATTCTGGTGTCTTTCTTAACTTTTCCTATACTCTCTTTCCCTTTAAATCCATCTTTGAATTTCCAATTTGTCTCCTCCCCTCAACTATTTAGTTTAAACCCACCCATGTAGCAATGGAAAACCTGCCTGCCAGAATGCTGGTCCCCCGCCTGTTAAGGACCATTGTGGGCTCCCCTGATTCATCGATGCAGGCTCTGCGTTGTTCTCCAACCTTCCATACCTCCAGTGCCCCCTCCCTGACTCGCAGTCTGATGAAGGGTCTTGACCTGAAACGTCACCCATTCCTTTTCTCCAGAGATGCTGCCTAACCCGCTGAGTTACTCCAGCATTTTGTATCTACCTATTTTGGTCTGTCTGTGCATTTGAGTTTTTCATGAGAGAGATCGGCATGAATGCTCTGCTGGGGAAAAATAAAGTCATAAATGTAAAAATGATTTTGGGTGGGGCGGTGCAATGGCGCAGCGGTAGAGTTGCTGCCTTACAGTGCCAGAGACCCGGGTTCAATCCTGACCGCAGGTGCTGCCTGTACGGAGTCCTGTGACCGCGTGGGTTTTCACCATGTGCTCCAGTTTCCTCCCACACTCCAAAGACGTATACGTTTGTAGGTTAATTGGCTTCTGTATAATTGACATTTCGGGTCGACTCCCTTCTTCAAAAGGTGAACGGGCTGTCAAGCAACACATTTAAAGCCATTGCCATTCTGTTCATTTGTCTATCACTGATTTATTTTCCGTTCAATGTCACCATCACTAACTAGCCTGTGAAATGTCACGTAGATGTTACTTGCATTGGTGACTTAATTGCAAGGAGACTGGATCTTTGGTAATTTGATTGACAATGTTTTTTTGTTTTATTTTTTGTTTTTGTTTCCCATTGCAAGAATTTAATTTTCATTTTGATCATATTTTTCAATATTTGTGAATGCCCTCCTCAAACAGTTATGACAGCCAATCAGCCTATGTGTGTGCCTTAGGCTGCTGTGGGCCGGGAGTGTTGTGGAACAGAAAGACCAATGGGTTTAGGTACAGTGGCTTGCAAAAGTTTTCATCCCTTGAACTTTTCCACATTTTGTCACGTTACAACCACAAACGTAAATGTATTTTATTGGGATTTTATGTGATAAACCAACACAAAGTGGTGCATAATTGTGAAGTGGAAGGAAAATGATACATGGTTTTCAAATTTTTTTACAAATAAAAAACTGAAAAGTGTGGCGTGCAAAAGTATTCAGCCCCCCTGAGTCAATACTTTGTAGAACCACCTTTCGCTGCAATTACAGCTGCAAGTCTTTTGGGGTATGTCTCTACCAGCTTTGCACATCTAGAGACTGAAATTTTTGCCCATTATTCTTTGCAAAATAGCTCAAGCTCAGTCAGATTGGATGGAGAGTGTCTGTGAACAGCAATTTTCAAGTCTTGCCAGAAATTCTCAATTGGATTTAGGTCTGGACTTTGACTGGGCCATTCTAACACATGGATATGCTTTGATCTAATTGATCAAATTGATCAAAAGAGCTACTTCCATTGTAGCTCTGGATGTATGTTTAGGGTCGTTGCCCTGCTGGAAGGTGAACCTCTGCCCCAGTCTCAAGTCTTTTGCAGACTCTAACAGGTTTTCTTCCAAGATTGCCCTGTATTTGGCTCCATCCATCTTCCCATCAACTCTGACCAGCTTCCCTGTCCCTACTGAAGAAAAGCATCCCCACAGCATGATGCTGCCACCATCATGTTTCACAGTGGGGATGGTGTGTTCAGGGTGATGTGCAGTGTTAGTTTTCCGCCACACATAGCATTTTGCATTTAGGCCAAAAACTTCAATTTTGGTCTCATCTGACCAGAGCACCCTCCTCCACATGTTTGCTGTGTCCCCCACATAGCTTGTGGCAAACTCCAAACGGGACTTCTTATAGCTTTTTTTCAACAATGGCTTTCTTCTTGCCACTCTTCCATAAAGGCCCGATTTGTGGAGTGCACGACTAATAGTTATCCTGTGGACAGATTCTCCCACCTGAGCTGTGGATCTCTGCAGCTCCTCCAGAGTTACCATGGGCCTCTTGGCTGCTTCTCTGATCAATGCTCTTCTTGCCCGGCCTGTCAGTTTAGGTGGACGGCCATGTCTTGGTAGGTTTGCAGTTGTGCCATACACTTTCCATTTTCGGATGATGGATTGAACAGTGCTCCGTGAGATGTTCAAAGCTTTGGATATTTTTTTATAACCTAACCCTGCTTTAAACTTCTCCACAACTTAATCCCTGACCTGTCTGGTGTGTTCCTTGGGCTTCATGATGCTGTTTGTTCACTAATGTTCTCTAACAAACCTCTGAGGCCTTCACAGAGCAGCTGTATTTATACTGAGATTAGATTACACACAAGTGGGTAATTAGGTGACTTCTGAAGGCAATTGGTTGCACTGGATTTTATTTAGGGGTATCAGAGTAAAGGGGGCTGAATACTTTTGCACGCCACACTTTTCAGTTTTTTATTTATAAAAAAATTTGAAAACCATGTATCATTTTCCTTCCACTTCACAATTATGCACCACTTTGTGTTGGTCTATCGCATAAAATCCCAATAAAATACATTTACGTTTGTGGTTGTAACGTGACAAAATGTGGAAAAGTTCAAGGGGTATGAAAACTTTTGCAAGCCACTGTACATAGTTCACTGAAAGTGGCAAAATGGGTAGACAAGGTGATGCAGAGATATTTGGCACGATCGCCTTCATCGATCAAGACATTGCATAAAGGAGTAGGGGTATCATATTGCAGCTATACAAGATGTTGGCAAGGCCACGTTTGGAGTATTGATCCAATTGCCCTGCTACAGGAAGAGTCTCATTAAACTGGAAAGGGTGCAAAAAAGATTTAAGGGGATATTACTGGGACTGGAGTGTTTGAGTTTAAAAGATGGGCTGTGGATAGGCTAGGACTATTTTTTACGTAGTCTACGAAGCTAGGAGATGACTTTAGAGAGGTATATAAAATCATGAGTGGCATAGATAATAAGGTGAATAATCAGAAACATTTCCCCAGCATAGCAGAGTCCAAAATTAGAGGGCACAGATTCATGGCATGAGAGGAAACATTTTAAAGGGACCTGAGGAACAACTTTTCCATACAGAGGGTGATATGTATATGAAATTAGCTGTCAGAGAAAGTGGCAGAGGATTAATTTTCTGCCTTGATTGTACTAAAGGCAAGAGCCTAAATATTGTCAAGAGTCTGATTATATATGTTCTTGGCCATCATCATGTCTAACCACTGCTTGGGCCTTAACTGCATGTTGGGTGTGATATTGGTATTGTTGGCATCCATTGATTTCTGAAAACTTATAATGGTGAATACTATGTAGGAATGAACTGCAGATGCTGGTTTAAATCAGACAGACACAAAATGCTGGAGTAACTCAGCGGGACAGGCAGCAATCTCTGGAGAGAAGGAATGGGTGACGTTTCAGGTCGAGACCCTCCTTCAGACTGATATCAGGGGAGTGGCTGGTACAGAGATAAAATGTAGTTGGTGACAATAAGACTGGTAGGAGAACTGGGAAGGGGGAGGGGAAGGAGAGAGAGGGAAAGCAAGGGCTACTTGAAGTTCGAGAAGTCAATGGACATGCACATGTACAATGTACATGTCAATGGTCAATACTGTTGTCCCTGGGACCTGGGTGAATAATTGTCCTGTGATCTGCTCTGGAAAAGATACACAGAGTGAAGGCATTGGCATCCCCACACTATATATGAGGTCAGCGAGCTTTCTGTGTTGTGACATCCTGGTCCGTGGGCTTGAATCCTGGCAACAAGCTCCACCCTCGCGTGTTCTCTTTGCCACGAGTGTATATCTGGCACCTGTGGATATAAGTCATCACTCCTCCTCTTCACCTCCTCCTTCAATGCCTCTCGTGCAGAGTCCAACAGCCACCAAGCCCAGTCCCTGCCACGTTTAGTTATTCCTCCACATTTTCCAGCTTTCAATTATTTTCTGCAAGACTACTGACATTTGCTTCAGCTACAATGCACCTCCTCTTTGAAGCGATATGTCTATCTTTAACTAATCCTAGCTTCTCATGGGATCGGCCTCCCGCTAATGTTTCCGTCCAATTGACATTTTGAGGATATATTAAAAAAGCCCAGGCAGCATGAAATTTAGTCTGCTGCTGGCTTCACAATCACAGAACACATTACATCCCTGTACTTGTTCTTAGCTACTCTTCAGTTTAGCTCCTTTATGTTTTCTGAAGAGATTCTGCCGCGGAATTGTTAAAAGCAATTGCATTTTCAGGCAGAGTTAACTGTGATGATTGTCACGCATTGGCTGAGGCTCATAAATGATGGAGTATGTGTGTGGCACCTGTTTCTGTGTTACATTTGAGTCTTCATTTATTTACAGCAAAGATCAGAAACAAGAGAGGTATCCCAGATTAAGAAAGGTCATAGAGTCATACACTCTGGAAACAGCCCCTTTTGCCCAACCAATATATTCCCAGCTACACTAGTCCCACCTGCCAGCATTTGGCCCATATCCATCCAAACCAGTCCTATCCATGGACCTGTCTAACTGCTTCTTAAATGTTGGGATAGTCCCTGCCTCAACTATATCCTCTGGCAGCTTGTTCCATACATCCACCACCCTTATAAGCTATTTATAAGAGTTTTCTTATTGACGTTGTTTAAAGAATTATCTAATGCGCATGAAATCTCCCTCCAATGTGAAATCCACCTTTCCTTGTGCTTTTATCCATTCTTGATCTTTCAAGAATTCTCTCCTCCATTCTTTCAACACCGACTCATCACAAATTTACTTTCGGTCTTAAATCTTTTATCCTGCTTTAAACCAGCTTACTATTAGCTTACTAGGCTTGGGAGGATTTTGTCCGAATACAATTTTGCAAGGTGTCATAGAATCGTACAGCATGGAAATAGACACTTGAGCCCAACGTGCCCACGCTGACTAACATGCCCCATCTACACTAGTCCCACCTACCTGCGTTTGGCTCATATCCCTTTAGACCTGTCCTATTCATGTACCTGTCCAAATGTTTTTTGAACATCGTGATAATAGCATCAGTTGTGTCTGTGTTATGTAGCCGAAATTACCTCTTCTGGTTTCATACACCCAACACCCTTTGTGGAAAAACATCGCCCCATAGGATCCAATTAAATGTTTCCTCCCCGTCACCTCAAACCCATGTCCTCTGGTTCTTGATTCCTCTATTCTGGTTAAAAGACTCTATGCATTTACCCTATCTATTCTTCTTATGATTTTATACACCTCTAGAAGATCACCGCTCATCTTTCTGCATTCCAAGGAATAAAGTCCTTGCCTGTTCAAACTCTCCCTATAACTCATCCTTCCAGTCCTAGCAACATCCTAGTAGAGTTTCTCTGCATCCTTTATCTTCATCCTACATCTTAACTCCATCTTTCCTATAACAGAGTGATCAAACCCGAACATTCCCCATAATTCTCCAAATGTGGCCTCACCAATTGTACAATTGTAACATAACCTCCCAACTTCTATGCTCAGTACTCTGACTGATGAAGGACAATGTGCCGAAAGCCTTCTTGACCACCTGTATCTACTTGTGACGCCACATTCAAGGGACTGTGTACTCCTACGCACTCCTAGATCCCTCTGCTCTAAAACACTCCCCAGAATCCTGCCATTGACTGTGCAGGTCCTGCTCTGGTTAGACTTCCCAAAATGCGACACCTTGCACTTCTGTGTATTAAATTCCATCAACCATTCCTCAGGCCACCTGCCCAACCGATCAAGGTCCTGCTGCAATGTTTTTGTCAACCATCGTCACTACCTACAAAGCCACCCTCTTTAGTGTCATCTGCAAACTTGCTAATCATGCCTTGTATGTTGTCATCCAAATCATTGATATAAATGACAAACAACAATGAACCTTGAGGCACACCACGAGTCACAGGCCTCCAGTCCAATAAACAACCTTCCACCATCACACTCAGCTTCCTTCTATGAAGCCAATTTTCTATCCGGTCGGCTATCTCAGGTGCAGGGAGGAACTGCAGATGCTGGTTTGCACTAAAGATAGACATAAAATGTTAGCATAAATCAGCGGGTCAGGAGAAAGTCAGAACCCGAAACGTCACCTATTCCTTTTCTCCAGAGATGTTGCCTGACCCGCTGTTACTCCAGCATTTTGGATCTGTCTTCAGCTATCTCAGGTGTTTTGGGATAGGTTTGTTCACTGTAGGCATATATTTTAAATGTAATATACTTAAGGAATGGAGATAAAGCCAGAGAGATATTACGCACATTATTATGGCATTTAGCTGATGACAATAATCTTTGTGTAATAATAGTGTTACTGGGGGAAGCTATCATAGTGGGCTATTCAATCAGGATTTAGTCTGCTGCCTGGACTCTTTCTGCAGTCTCTACTCATGGCACATCTGAATGAGCTGACCCATCGGGCCAAGCGAGGCATAGCAAAGGCTCTGGACCCAGTAGGCCCCAGCTGACTGATCCGTGAGGTACTGTTTCCAGAGCGGTCCACCAGCATTTCACTGGAGGCAAAGCTGAGGGTGGGACCTGCTTTCTGATATTTAAAGCCGTATTTAAAAAGTGCAAATGATTACCGTATTAAAATGTAAAAGATTACGAGGAAACAAAATACTAATAAATGATTAAAACACCAAACCAAATTAATTATTTTAAAAAAAAACAGGTTTCTGCTGGATGCTCTGGTTTCCTCCCACATCCAAAATAATTGTGGGTTTGTAGGTTAATTGGTCTCTGTAAATTGCCCTTGGTCTACAGGGAGTAGATGAGAAAGTGGGATAACATAGAACTGGGATAAATGGGTGATTGATGGTGAACATGCACTTGGTGGGCTGAAGGGCCTGATTCCATTGCTGTATCTCTAAACCCTGGCCTTACTTACCTGCTATCATTTAATTCACAGGATTGGGAAGTGTTATTGGAACAAATGAGATCATTGCATCTGTTGAGGTCTGACTGGTATAGGGTGGGACAGGTGGATTCCCTAGTGTTATGCTGAGAAATCCCAGTACAATCAGCATCTGCTACTCGACTTTACATGCAACAGAGCAAAAACATGCACCAGCAAATGTCATGTGTCACATCCTGGACTTGGAACGAGTTTGCGCAGGTCCAGAACATATTCCCAGGAGTGTCTGAATGCTTCTTTGGGAACTGCCGCCTCAGCCAGGATGAACAGCACCAATGTTTTATCAACCTCTTGTGGGTGAATTTAAGTACTACAATCCTTTTTTTTTTGGAGTTTCTCTCCCTGTATGCGGCCAGATTTCTGCTGCATGCATGCATTTTATTTCGGACTGACCGCTGAAACATTGAGTGCTATTTAGGCTGGATGCTCCTGTTATGTGCATTTTCACTGCTTGTTATTCCTTTTGTTTTTTAAAAATCCGTTAAAAATCTTTTCATTTCCCCAATACTTGACTTTTTAATATGTCTGCGATTTTCAAATGTAACCCGCGAATCATGGCAGGTAACGAGACAAAGATTCAGTATAAAGAACTACAAAATTCTGAATTCGTTTAGTGCAGCTTTTCCCAGCAGACACTGATTTGAGAGTTGATGCGCTTCAATAATAAGATTTGCAGCTTGAAATATTTCATCGGAGAGAACAGTACGACATGCTGCTCATTTTTGAGCATGGCAGAGACATGACACTGCAATGCAATTCTTAATGATAGTGAAACTGCTGAGACGGACAGGGTTTGAATTAAAAATTCTAGTGGCAAAAAAGTGACATCATTGTTGGCTGGCTGCCAGTTACCACAGTAACAAGCTCTCGGGCTCAGCTCATCTTTTTTTCTGACAGAAACTATCCAAGTCTCTTGCGGACGGGTTGAATGCAGTTTAAGAAATAGTAGCTATAATTAATGCCTAAGGTATTTGGTGTCTTTAAACAACTGAGATAATAAAACCCAAGGCAGCTGCATTGACCCTCAAAAGATTTTTACATGAATATATAGCCATGGCTAAAGTGATAAGGACAATGAAATGTGCAAAATTCTTAAGGGGTGGCACCATGGTGCAACGGTAGAGTTGCCTTACTGCCCCAGAGATCCTGACCTCGGGTGCTGTCTGTACGGAGTTTGTAGGTTCTCTGTGTGACCGTGTGGGTTTTCTCCGGGTGCTCTGGTTTCACCCCACATTCCAAAGACGTGCAGGTTTGTAGGTTAATTGGGTTCTATAAATTGTCCCTGGGGTGTAGGAATGAACTTGTCTACGTATGATTGTTGGTTGACACGGACTCAGTGGGCTGAAGGGCCTGTTTGCACGCTGTTTCTCGAAAAACTAAAACTAAAGCTTGACAGGGGTTGATACCGAGTCGTTATTTTGCTTGGCTGGGGTGTTGAGCACATGGGGTCACTATAAATATAACGGTTAAGGCCAGAGATGGCAAGACATTTCTTAAACAAGAGAGAGATGAATCTTTGGAAAGAGGACTGTGGAGGCTCAACCACTGACTATGCTTAAATTAAAGATTAAAGATTTATATATAAAGGGCATCAAGGATTATGGGATTAATGCAGGTGGGTGAAGGAAAACGATGAGAAGAATGGTCCTGACCTGAAACGTCACCTATCATTGTTCTCCAGTGATGATGCCTGACCCGCTGAGTCACTCCAACACTTTGGTTTTGTGAACTAGTATTTGCAGATGCTGGTTTCCACTCAGAGAGGATCTTAATGAATAGTGGAGCAAAGGGGATTGAACGGAGTACTCCTCTGTTTTGTCTGTTTTATATGAAGGGATTAGAGTTTGATCAGTTGACACTTTCTATGGTTGAATAGATTGATAGGGTTCTGTGAAGAAAAAAATACACAACTAAAACATGTTACATTTCACTGTCTCTAGTAGCAGTTAAAAAATTGTTCGTATCACATTCCATGGCTTTTTGGTAAGTCATATTCTTTCTGAGTTACTCATAAGATGTAAAATGGCTACACTTCATCCTGACAACACCATCTGATCAATAAGACATTGCCATGAGATGATGCTGAATGACTACTTGTTTTATGCATTTGTCTAGTCATGTTTGGATTTCAACATTCAGTGCACAAAGAGTCCATATTCATGTTTCAAAGAACCAACATAACTTTACATAATTTAGTGTCCATATAATTTAAGATGCTTCTTAACGTGAGCTGCATAGATTTTAAAAACCTTCATGCCGCTATGTGCATGGATATGTTGGTGATTGTTGGTTGGCACAGACTCGGTAGGCTGAAGGGCCTGTTTGCATGCTGCATCTCAAAAAACATATATATATATTTTATATATATATAAAATAATAAAGTAAGCATGCAGGTACAGCAGGCAGTGAAGCATATAAGATTATTAACGGATTGGACACGCTAATGGCAGGAAAGGTTCCCGATGTTGGGGGAGTCCAGAATCAGGGGCCACAGTTTAAGAATAAAGGGTAGGCCATTTAGAACAGATATGAGGAAAAACATTTTCACTTTTGCCCCCCTCCCATGGTACAGAGCTTTTGCATTTTTCAGCTTGAAATTGTGCAACCGGGTGCATACTGTAGCGAGTCTTTTAACTGACACTTGAATGCAATATTTATGCTTTAAATTGGATTAGCTATGAATAAGGTTAGGCTAAATTACATTCCTAATTACATTCCACAGTACAGCTGGGCTCTGATCAACAGATGCAGCACACGAATGATCTTAGTGTATTCATGTATGCAAATCAGATTATAATCAATCACTTGACCCAGGTTGACCAACCTGGGTCTCACTGCACACCTGGTACTACTCCTGACCCTGACTCCAGTTGCATACCTTTTCTCATTCCTGACCCTGAATTCAGCCTTACACCTGGCCCCTTATTCTACCCTGATCATAGCTGCTTACCTGCTTAGGTTCCCAGTGCTGAACACTCCCATTGTCCCAGCTTTGACTGCACACCTAGTACTATTCCAGACCTTGACTCTGGATGCACACTTGGCCTTGCTCCTAGCCCCTCTGCACTGACAATATATCTGGCCCACAGATAAAGCCCCATATCTGACCCCCTGGACTTATCCTATTACGTTCAAGTTCACAGGTGCTTATCTAATGCAGTAATTTTTTATAGGGCACTTCACGGACCAAATTTTGTATAACAAAATTGCTATATCCATTGGCTTCCTTGTTATCTAACATGCTAGTTACTTTGTCAAAGAAGTCATCAATTGGTTGAACACAATTTCTCATTCATAAAATTATACTCACTCAGCTGTATAAGTATTCTGTTACCATTTTCTTCATTTTCCTAACAAACTGTCCTGAAGTCATTTTCGCCCCTAATATTTTCAGTATTTTGCTGTCTTCCTCTAAGCTGGGACTTTTCCAAAATGCAAAGTCCAATAACTATATTTAAGCAATATTATTCCATTAAATGTGATCTTGAGAGTACATAATATTTTCTGCGGTATTCATAACACAACAATGATAAAAAGATCTTTGTTTTGATTGTACCTACCAACATGCATACATTATTATATTACAGTTAATATGTACCGAGGGCAAATTTTTGTTCCAATGCTCCCCATTCCCAATTACTTTTACATTGAAGTGATTGAAATCCAATCGAAGTTTAAATGGCATCAGAAAGATTAAAACCTCCGGAATGGATGACATTCATTACGTGGTTGGTTGAAGTCAGTATCAGCACACTTACTATATTAAACTTTGAATCTTCAGATGTCTTGGTTCAAGCTAAAACTAAAGACAAATAATAACCTCCTCACATATTTCTCTGGAAGTATCTCTGTTACTCCTTTAAAATATGCCCATTCTTTGAACAAGCTCTTAAACATCGCATCTGAATCAGTTTCTATTTGATTACAGTCCTTGAGGATGTTCATCTACGTGTTCAATTAATAAAACAACGAGACTGGGGTCATTTCTATTCAACTTGTCAAAGGAATTTGGGTGGGGGGGGGCGTTAGAAATAGTCAGTGAGGTAAACAAACATAATAGTTGAGTGGCAAATGACAATAGTGCTACCTTCCCAATGTTTAACTGAAGGAAATAATGGGTTATCGGGGCTATATGTTGTGACAGACAGCCTGACACCTTGCATTTAATTTTAATATTATACTTATCCCATCCCCCTGAATATTCCGGATTAAAAAATTGAGGTTTTGTCAACTAATTCCAAATCAGGCTAATTACAAATGAATAACATGAGCCAACTCCGAAACACGAAGCGCTGAGCATTGGGATCCTGACATCACGGACAACTGGCCTCAGTTCCCCACTCACAACCGACAGTGCTCTCCGTCTGAACCAGGGGCTGGGGAGCATTTTTGAAAGTGGGGGGGCTGAGCGATCACTGATCTCTGGCCTTGGGGTTACCCGTCGAGGCAGTGGAGCAACCGAGTCGGGGGGAGGGTGTGAGAGGGGGATGCTTTTTGAAATTTGATGTATTTAAATCATGTTTTAGTGCATTGTAGAAGTATGATTTCAATGTTTTTTGTTTAAAGTATTTTTAAGGGAATTCGCCCCGGCCGTGTTGAAACCGCGAGCTAGATTGACCGAACCTCGCGCGCGCGCACACACACACACTCTCACCCACACACACACACACCCACCCACACACACACACACACACACACACACACACACACACACACACACACACACACACACACACACACACACACACACACACACACACACACACACACACAAGGTCGTGAAGGTGGGGCCAAGGAAAGCAGAGGAGCGCTGTCTGCGCGATGAATAGGAAGGTAAACGGCTGCCACAGAGTACCATAAATCCTTTAGAGAGCGCAGGGGGGATAGAAGGGAGAGAGAACGGGGGGGGGGGGGGGAGAGAAGGGGGGGGAGAGGGTAGAGAAGGGGGAGAGAGGGGGGGAGAGAGAGAGAGAGAGAAGAGAGAAGGGGGGAGAGAGAGAAGGGGGGGGGGGAGAGAATGGGGGGGGGAGAGAGAATGGGGGGGGGGGGGAGAGAGAGGGGGGGGAGGAGAAGGAGTGGAGACACTTTTAAGAAGATTAATAAGGTTAGCAGGCATTTTACCTACCGGTAGGTCTTCCTAAGTCGTGAAACTCCAATGAGCCAATCATAATGCCCGGTCAGCGAAGGAGATTGCCTACGACTGCCCTCGACTGCCTGTAAGTACAGGTACTAGCGACCCCACTCCACTGCACTACGAGTGGAAAAAGACCCATGCCGACCAAATTTTACTCGCGGAACATTTTTCCGTGACCTAGCTGAGGCCGCGAGTAGGCGTGAACCTCCCTCGAGCATGAAGGAGAGTTCCAGCCACCTCATACGACCTCCTAGGACCTCGTGTCGACCATGCTGCGAGTTTGAGTCCAGGGCAAACTCTTCTAAACTCGCAGCTTAGGTCGCCCAAATGGGACAGGCCCTTTATACAAGTACATGGCTGGCCCAATTTGAACATACTGATCAAGTTGGGCTTGATCATGCCCCGGGACTGGCTGCAGTTCCCAGGTCGGCTCGCCTGTGGGCCGTAGGTTGCCGGACCCTGTCCTGGATGTTTGGCCTCACTGTGGTGTCCTTCCCTCTGTCCCACACCCCCATGTTTTACAACCGATTCACCTGGTTAGTTCCATCTCTGGCTGCTTCATGTTGTCGGTGGCTGCACATCCGACCAAGAGAGAAGAGAAGAGAAGAGACGCAACGTCACTCACAGCCACCAACCGATGCGCTTCCCCAGACCGCACAGATCACTGTCATGTGGCGCAAAGAGACAAACTGCAGGGACGGAAGACAGCGTGAGAATTGGCTGAAATGCATGAGTTTCACGCACAATGCGTGAGAGTTGGCAGCCCTGCTGATGATTGTAGACTTCTGCCATCTTTTTTATGCTACAGCTGAACCTGCGCCACCTTGATGAGGATTAACATCTCTTTAGTTGTTCAATAATAGCAGGAAGCTCACTTTTCCTTTTCACTCTTCCTTCAGCATTTTATTTTAAGTGTAATTTTAGGCTTCAGTAGCTTTGCATCTGTTGCCAGCTGTGCTCTGGTTTGGCTGCTTATCAGTCTCTCAACTGGACCACGTTGAACCTTGGCGTTGCTATATTTCATATCTGTATATATGATATAATGATATCCCCATATTTATAAACCGGGATATGGATCTGTCTGTGCTTATGTTTGTTTTCTCTCAAGTACAATGTGGCTGTATTCATGGCATTCTTGGATGTTCTATTTGATGTTGGATAGTGAATGACAATGTTTAATGAGTAATTCCCATGTGATCTCAAGTTTTGTAAACGAATCTGCAGCAAATTGGGGATGGTTGTCTGTTATAAACGTCAAGAATAAGATACAATCGGCAAACTGAATTAACCTACCAAAGTGGATCACATGGAGGTAGCTCACACAGTCACAAGGAGAACGTGCAAACTCCACATCAACTGCACTGGAGGTCAGAATCAAACTGGGGCCACGTGAGCTGGGAAGCAGCAGCGCTACTCTATGTGCTACTGTGCTGTAAATCTAGACTTTGCTGAAACCTCGTGCGGTGCTGATTCCAGTGTGTTGAGCAAACAAACATTCACTGTCGAACTCAAAGGGCTAAAATGCATTCTTCCCAAATCCATCACACTGAAGATTTCTGCTCCACTGGGTCTGGCAAAACACTTTCAATGTCTTAATTGGGTAATGGTTCCTCTTCAAGTCTTATTCTGGTCATGTGGATTCAAACAGCTTGTCTGGCTTATCCATGCACACTAAGCTTGATGTGTGAATGGGAGAAGCCTCGACTGGTGAGACGATCTCTTCCCTGTTAAACTTTTATGCTCAGCTTTGTTTCTCATGCTCACCTTTAGTTTTAGACTAGATGCTACTTTTACTGTGGCATTCTGTTTCCTTTAAACATGCACACATTCATCTAACAGCTGCTGCTATTTGAGTGTAGAATAAGTATGTGCAGTAAGCTGCAGACTCAAAAGATTCTTAATTTGTACTCAGTTTGTTGTCACTGAACAAGATTTGGCACATTGTTCACCAAATACAACAATTGCAACAAAAACAACTGAGGAAGGGTCCCGACCCGAAACGTCACCTGTTCCTTTTCTCCAGCGATGCTGCCTGACCCAGCTGAGTTACTCCAGCACTTTGTGTCTAACGATAATGTCAGACTTGGACATATCTATTCCTTCCCTTGTAGCTTGCACAGTGCTTTGACAGTAATACGGTTTATATTTTGATTGCTCTTTTCAAGCTTTTTAAGCTTCCTTGTAAACTGCTTACATGCTACTAGAACTCTACCTCCGTCATTTCTCTGTCTTAACGAGCCTCTTAGCTTCAAGGGTGACTTGCTTTTATTCCAATCCTGTCAGATCTGAGGTGGAGCCAAAGTTGGATGGCAGATTCTGCTGCAGATAGGGCAGGAGATCCTTAACGTGGTATGTGAATGTGTCGTGTGGGAGGGGATGCCCCTTTCCTGGGATTTTATGTGCTACTAAAGAATGGTCTTGAGATCCTCAGTGCAATGCCAAATGCTCATAATCTACTTTGAGCAGCAATGCATTGGGTATTCTGCTTCATAATTTTGAAGGTAGCAGGGAATTGTGTTGATTGCTTGACCTCCTCTACTCCACCAACTTGTTGCTTTCTGTTCCTAGAGGACATTCATCTCTTCCTGTTCTCCCTCAGATATTGTAATAGAAATAAAATCAGCTTGTGAAACATCATGGATGGCGTTGCCTCTTTAGTCATATGCTTTTATTTGTCCTTTGACTACCTTTCTCTGCACATGATTCATCCCACTGCATTTGTGACCTTACTTAGCATAAGATGTGAATTCATTTGCCACTGATGCTATTTTTTCCCTCTGTTCCGTTCGACATCATGAACCGAATTGCATTAACTCGTATTCAACTCATCAATTTGAGCTTGGGATTTCTTTGACCTCTTTGGTCTTAGACAATAAACAATAGACAATAGGTGCAGGAGGAGGCCATTTGGCCCTTCGAGCCAGCACCGCCATTCATTGTGATCATGGCTGATCATCCCCAATCAGTACCCGTTCCTGCCTTCTCCCGATATCCCCTGACTCCGCTATTTTTAAGAGCCCTATTTAGCTCTCTCTTGAAAGCATCCAGAGAACCTGCCTCCACCGCTTCTGAGGCAGAGAATTCCACAGACTCACCACTCTCTGTGAGAAAAAGTGTTTCCTCGTCTCTGTTCTAAATTGCTTACCCCTTATTCTTAAACTGTGGACCCTGGTTCTGGACTCCTCCAACATCGGAAATATGTTTCCTGCCTCTAGCGTGTCCAAGCCATTAACAATCTTATATGTTTCAATGAGATACCCTCTCATCCTTCTAAACTCCAGAGTGTACAAGGCCAGCTGCTCCATTCCCTCAGCATATGACAGTCCCCGCCATCCTGGGAATTAACCTTGTAATGGATAACTTTGCAGGATTTGACACTTTTTAGACTGTTGTGGATCATCAAGTCTTTTAGATCTCCAGTTATTATTCGCAGTCAACAACTTCAGTTCTGCCATGTGTATCTCACACATCACCCTATTTGCTTGATGGCTCAGTAAAATCTTGAATATGTCGCCTATTTTGTTAGATGAAGGAGCGCTGACATTTTCGAAAACATTTGAAAATTTCTTCCAATATATGTCGATAGACTTGTATCATTCTCTTTCTGACCAGCCAGTTACGATAGAATTTCCCTTTTTGTTTTCTCCTGTTAGCTGTAGCTGACTCAATAAAGAGAGAAAATATCTCCATCTTTGCTTTTACGAATGAATGTCTGAAAGCCCAGACTTTGAGATTGCTTTATTAACTCCTTCCTCTAACAAGCAGATCAATGATGTTGTATCTAATGGAATAAATCTAAGTCTAGAATTGTTGATCACTTGACTACTCATTAGCCATGCGCTATCTTATATCTGTCTTAGACTTAGACTTAGACTTAGATCCTTTATTTGCAATTCAGACCTTTCGGCCTGAACGAAATGTCGTTGCCTGCAGCCATACATATAATAATCAACAACAAAGCACACAATAAACACAAATTAACATCCACCACAGTGAGTTCACCAGGCACCTCCTCACTGTGATGGAGGCAAAAATCTTAGGGTTACTGTCTCTTCCCTCCTCATTCTCCCTCTGCGCTGAGGCGATATGTTGTTACCCCACTGGGCGATGGTAAGTCAGTCCCGCGGCTCACCGAGATCCGCGAACGGGCCGGTTCAAGCTCCGCGGTGCGGGGTGGTCGAAGCTGCCGCCCTCCAGTCCAGCAGACGCAGCTGTTGCCACGGGAGCTCCGGAAAACAGGCACCAGCCTATGACCTGCGAGCACCCGACGATGTCGTCCACTGGCCCGCGGCCGAGCCCCGGATTCAGGTCGCTGCCGCCAGAACGCACCTCAGCTAACGGAGCATCGTCTCAGCCCCGCGCCGGGCCGCCTCAGCCACCGGAGCACCGTCTCAGCCCCGAGTCATGCCGCTGTCTTACACTCTTGTACTTAGCATGATTGTGCCTAATGTATAGTAGGATTGTAATTGAACTGTATTCAAAAAAAAAATTCACTGTACTTAGTACATGTGACAATAAAGTACCATTGATTATTAGATTGCAAGGCTTTTGGCTTGTTCTCCTCACACACAAATCTAAAATATTTATCATCAAGCCTTGCCTTTCACCATCATTTTCCAAATGCAAACTATGTAGTGTTTTTGCAGCTGCTCGTCAGTGGTCTAAGCTTACTCAAACTACTTCTGACATCACGTTACATTATAGATACAAGAAAGTGCAGAAAATATATAAAGTGCTGGAGGTGGGTCAGGCAGCTCTGGGGAACAGGAGCCCGAAACAGTGCCTAACCATGTTCTCAAGAGATACTGCCTGATCTGCTGAGTTACTCCAGCACTTTGTGTCTTTTTTCATGTTACATTATGTGGTCCTGATGCTGTTCATTCCCTCAATGTACTTTGTCACATTTATTTTCTGTCCTTAATGAGTCATGTAACAAAATTGAGAGCTCATCACCAATCTGCAGTGTAGTTGTCCTTTGTGATACTGTTTGGTGCTGCACTTTATACAATTCTAAGCATTTTTGATTCCTTAACATAAGGGAAATGATTATCTTTGAGAAAGAAATAGAGGCAGTGGATGAAAGTTGAAATAAGGGTGCAGGATTTATACTTGTACGTGCTGCTTCAATGCCAACATGAGTACAAGATATCCTCAGGGGATGGCCTGATTCCAGTGACAGCACAACAACCCAATGGTCACCTTCGACCGTGGGAAACAAACCCCATACACCCGCCCCAAGGTTAGAAAGCACAAGATGCAATGCAAGGGGGCATAATTTAGAAAAAGATTAACTTCAATATAAAGCCCCCTGGTCAGTTGCAAGACCTTTAAGATCAAGAATTAGAGGCAGAAGTGTGTTGGTCCCCATTCTAGATCCTTGCTCTCCAACAAGGTTTTTGTACAAGTTTGTAATTGTGCTCCATTGTTAATGGTTACATTTCACACTAACATTTGCAGAGGGTTTGGGAGGGGGGGGGGGGGGGGGGGACAGTAGAAGAGCAATTCCAACAAAATTTGCTGCAGCCAGAATCTGGCAACATTTTTTTTAACTTATTCCTTCAATATATCCTCTTCTCATCATAGGTACATCTTTGCTGACAATTAATATGGTGGGACCAGGCAATTCGGAATAAGTCTCCCTCATTGGCTAAATGTGGATATCCATCATATCCTATGTCTGTCAGGATCAAGAATAATTTAATTTTATACCAAGGAAGTGTCACTTTATTGGATAAATGATAAAGACAATGTCAGAAGATAGTCGAAAAATGCTAGAGTAACTCAACAGAACAGGCAGTATCTCTGGAGAGAAGGAATGGGTGACTCCAGAGATACTCCAGTCTCTGACTCCAGACTCCAGTATTTTGTGTCAATCTTTGGTGTAGCAGTTTCTTCCTACACAAAGACAATGTCAGTTCTGTTTGACTGAATATATTCCTTTGCAGACTGCTACCCATCTCAGGCAAACGATGTGTACCCAGTGAATGCCAATTTTGTAAGAAAATGGGCCTAATGTAGATGGTTGGAAAATATTTCTGCTGTATTTGTGGACTGCTGATGTCATTTGATTTTCAAATGCACCTTTACTTCACAGATTGTGTATTCCTCCGATGTAATTGAGCCAAATTCAGGCTTCGCTAAGGCCTGTTTCCCACTGACAAGCAGCGTCAAGTAGGAAAATAAAAGACATACTTGCACGCTAATCCTCTTCGTAATGTGGACTCTGCACTCCATATTGGCACAAGTGAAAAATATTCTTGATGTAATCTTCTGGTGAGATCCTGACCTGACTCATAGTATTGCAGACAGAAGTTAATGTTTAGTTGCTGGCTACACTAACGAAAAAGTATGGGTAAATAAATCAAGCAGTGCATGCATTTCAAGTTAAGGGTCAGGGTTGGGAAATCTCCGTTCAGTCCAGTTCAGTTCATTGTCACATGTACCAAGGTATAGTGAAATGCTTTTGCTGTATGCTAACTAGCCAGCAGAAAGACAAGGCATGATCTGGGAGCAAACAGCTGCCAGTGGTATGTGATACTGGGAGAAAATGGGCTTCAATTCACATCCTCTCAAGAGTGATACTTTTGGGAACCTGCTTATCTGAATGTAATAATTTTACAATTGTTTTCATTTTGTGTTGAAACATTGATGTACAAACCAAGTTTAAGAAGGGTCTTGAACCGAAACATCTCCCATTCCTTCTCTCCAGAGATCCTGCCTGTCCCGCTGAGTTACTCCCGCTTTTTGTGTCTATCTTTGATGTACAAACCAAGTTTTGTTTGTTGTCTTTTATTCTGTATTTTCTAATCCTTGTGGGTGGTTTGGGGCTTGGCTGTCTCGAGTTAAAATCCCAAAGAAATTATTGCTTTTAGCATCATTTCCAACTCTAGGTAAATTAAATGAAACAGAAAGTGCTAAAAGGGCTCAGCAATTCTGTCAGCACATGTGATAGGAGAAAGAGTTAAACCGATGAAGGAAGAGAAAGGAGAGGGAGCTGAGCGGACAGGGAGATGAGGTGAAGGGTGAGGGATGGGGGGAGAATGTGAGCAAGATCTTGTGTGTTTGTGTGGTCAGAGTGTTTCTTTGTGTGCTTTAAGTGAGCATGGGTGTGTGCACGTATGCTCAGTCTGCAGCAGCAGCACCTGTCCTCCAGTTGTCTTGGATCTTGCCCTTGGATCCTGTTAAAACCAGCTGGTGTGCAATGGCCACCAAATCCACTCCTGAAAATGGAATTGGCGCAGCTCTTCGTTCTGGCTTTTTCTGATCTCCAGTTCCCTCCCCTATACTTTCAGTCTGAATAAGGGTCCCGACCCATAATGTCACCCAACCTTTATCCCCAGAGATGCTGCCTGACCCGCTGATTTGCTCCAGCACTTTGTATCTAGCTTCGAGAACTAAGAATTTGGCTTTGACAGAGATTTTGACACTTGATATAATCTCATTATATTTGCATGCCGGTGATTGAATGAACCCTTGCTTATAGAATTCCAGCGAGAGGCAACAATCAACTATTCGTTAACGTCTACATGCCTGGGCAACTCCGGATTCCCATCTACTCCAGTCGCCTTTCACCCTCTTGCTTATCGTATTTATTCTCCTCTGCCTTAAAAATATTAAGAGATTATTTCTATCATCCTTTGAGGAAGGACGTTCAAAAGATCAATTATCCTCAAATATTTTTATTTTATCTTGTCTGTCTCCTAAATGGATGGCTCCAGGCTAAATCACTCTGGGAACTGCTTTGCTGTCTCCTAAGTGGTAACTTAAGTGGCATTTTTAATTTGATGGAATTTGAGTGTGAAAGTCTCTGTAGTCAAATTGCCTGATGACACACCATAGCATGGGCATGTAGGTGGCTCAGTGCTGCATGGAACATGGAGAAGTACAACTGGCCTCTCAGCCCGCAATGTCCATGCCAAGCATGAAGCCAAGTTAAATAATCTCCCTGTATATCTATATATGTTGGTTGGGGGGGTTGGGGGGGAGGGGGGGGGGTCCCTGAATCAGGTCCCTGAGAGACAAGTTGCAGGAGGAAAGGATAGGGCAATGGGACTTTCAGTATTGCTCTACTTGCTGCCGGCATGGTTTCAATGGGATGAATGGCTTCTGTTCATTCCATAACAACCAGGATATTATTGAACATATGTTTAAAAGATGTTCACTTCTGGGAATTGTAGTCCCTAGTCAGCTGTAGTTTGCATTTAACTAACACTGCATATTGATATTTTCACACAATTAGGCTAAGATACAAAACTAGTTAAAACACAAAGTGCTGGAGTAACTCTGGAGTGTCTCTGGAAAGCATCTCTGGAAAACATGGATAGACTATGTTTCGGATAGGAACACGTCTGCAGTCTGTAATATGGTCCCTACCCGAAACGTCGCCTATCCCCATTTTCCCCAGCTGTTTTCTGACCTGCTGAATTACACAAGCACTTTGTATTTTACTCAAAATTTTAGCATCTACAGTTCCTCGTGACTACATAACCAATTGCTTACTTGGCAACCTGCTCTGTGATTGTTGAAAGCTATCCAAATTTGTGAATTACTGCTGTCATACTTTGTTCGATGCTTTAGTAAATGTAATTTATTTTCTTTTAAAATATGTATTTTTAGCTTTACGCACTGACTATCGTGGCAAAATAATAACCAATTGGCCACCTCTGTTTTAATGTACTTGCATCATGAATTCACTAGAGGGCATCAGAGACAGTATTTTGAAAGCCATCTCTACACATATCTTTCATTCATTGTTCTAAATCTTTCTACATTACAGTCTATGTCTCTCGTTTCCCTTTCCCCTGACTCTCAGTCTGAAGAAGGGTTTCGACCCGATATGTCACCCATTCTTTTCTCCAGAGATGTTGCCTGACCTGCTGAGTTAATCCAGCTTGTTGTGTCTATCTTCAGTTTAAACTAGCATCTGCAATTCCTTCCTACACATCTATACATTTAAGGGCCTGTCCCACTTACGCAATTTTTACAGCAACTTGCCGGCACCCGTCATAGTCGCAGCAGGTCGCCATAAATGTTGAAAATCTAGCGGTGACCAGAAAAAGGTACGACTCTTTGGGAGACTCCTCACGATCAAACAGGCATCACCCCCGCGACATGTCGTCTGTATGGTTATGAGTAGACGTCCAAGAGTCGTACCTTTTTCTGGTTGCCGCTGGATTTTCAACATTTTGACATTTTTCGGCAACCTGCTGCGACTATGACGGGTGCCGGCAAGTTGCGGAAAAAAATTGTGTAAGTGGGACGGGCCCAATCTCAGGCCAGGAGGATATAGTTCAATGAATGAAGGTGGCGCTAAGTTGGACTTGATACCACATTTTCTTGTCTTAGTTATGCAGGTACATCTTTTCACCTGAAGGGATGACATAGGTTTTCTCTGATTTCTTTTCTAAAACCACAATTATTGCCATTGAACAGGTGTTGGTGTTCCATCTCCTTGAATTACTGCTGTCTTAATGCTGATAGTTGCTGCAGAATTCCTGAACTCTGATCAAATCATGGTTAAGTAATTATTTTGCTTAGAACATTAAGTGCTGGATTAACTCAGTGGGTCAGGCAGCGTCTCTGGAGGATATGAATATGTAGCGTTCCTGGTCAAGTCCCTTCTTCAGACCTATATTGTTCCTCTTTTCAGGTATCCATGCTATTAGCCACAACTGAACTATTTTTTTAACCAAAAATAATTGTAATCAATTATTTTTAAAAAATGACATGTGCAGTACAATGATACAAACAAACCCACCACCATAATACAAAGTAAAGCAAATATTCTTAAATACTGATTAAACTACTAGACAACTATATCACCATCCTTATTGAGGATGTTTCCACCCCCCGCAGTGCCCAGTGATCCCCGAGGGCACCGATGGACAGCACGTAAAACCACCAGGGCGTGGACGGAAACCCGGAAAAGGGGCAGGTTTCAGGTGGCACAATGACACAGCGGGTAGAGCTGCTGCCCCACAGTGTCAGAGACCCGGATATGATCCTGACCTCAGGTGCTGTCTGTGTGGAGTTTGCACGTTTCCCCTGTGACCGTGTGGGTTTCCTCTAGGTTCTTCGCCTTGCTCCCAAATCCCAAAGACATTCTCGTTTGTAGTTTAATTAGTCTCTGTAAATTGCCCCATGTGTGTTAGGAATGGATACAAAAGTGGGATAACATAGAACTCGTGTGAATGGATGATCGATGGTCGGCATGGACTCGGTGGGCAGAAGGGCCTGTTTCCAGCCTGTATCTCTCAATCAATCAGTCCAGATTCCAACCACTGGACAAAACCTGTAGCAAAAACATCCATACCCTGGAACTCAAAACAGAAAATTATGGTTTATGAAGCAAATGCCCATCTTTGGATCGAGAAAAATGATTTATCATTTCAGGTTACTGACGTATAATCAGCTGGAAAGGCGAGTGAGAAAGTGCGTTTTAAGTAGCAGAGTGATGCATAGATGGGGGGGAAATTGAGCTGCCTGTAATGGGGTGGAGACCAAGGCAGTCCAACAAACACAAGGAACTGCAGATGCTGGAATCTTGCAAAGAACACAAAGTGCTGGAGTAACTCAGCCGGTCAAGCAGCATCTCTGGAGGACATGGATAAGCACCGTTTTGGATTAGAACCCTTGTTGAGACTGATTGTAATGGGGGGGGGAAGGGAAAAGAGATGGGGGCAGGACAAAGCCTGGCGAGTGATAGGTGGATACAGCTGAGGGGGATTTGATTGGCAGATGTGTGAATGGAGTGAAGGAGGCTGGAAAATGTAAGAAGAGCCTTTACATGAAGTGTGGAGGGAGGAGATGTAGTGCGGTTTGCTGTTGGGAATCTGTGGACTGGTAGTGGATACTAGTTGCTAATGTATTTCATAAAATGAGATAGGAAAGTCAGGAGTGGAAGGAATTAATCAAATATGAACCATATAAATGTTAGTGTAGGGCAAAATTGGAAGTAAAGGGCCTGTCCCACTAATGGCACTTTTCAGCAACTGTCTTCGACCTTCAAGCTCGAGGGCACTCGTCTGAAAAACCTCGAGCTGGATCGACCGTCAGCGATGAAACCGCAAGCTAGATCAACCGACTGCACACATACACACACACACAAACACATCGCAAAGGCGGGGGTCAGGGAAAGCACCAAACTGAGGCCGCAAGTATGCGGGAACTTCCCTCGAGCATGAAGGAGAGTTCCTGTGATTTCATTCGATCACCTAGGACCACGTGTCGACCATGCTGCGAGTTTGAGTCGAGGGCAAACTCTTCTAAACTCGCAGATTTGGTCGCCGCAGTGGGACAGCCCCTTAAAGGTAATGAGATTTTCAAGTTCAGTGTGAATCTACTTTCTGGATAAAGACAGAACACCTTTTTTCCTGTGGCTATCGAACTAGCCAACTCCTCCCCCTTCTGTCGTGAGGTAGACTGACTCCCCTTCCCGCTCCCTTCCCCCCATCCCAATCTTTGCACATCCCCAATCCTGGACTTTCAACTCGTCACTTTAATTTCATGTTTCACGTATCTATGACTGTCAGCCGACCAAATTCCCCCTGGAATAAATAAAGTTCTGTCGTATCGTAAGACATTTCTCCTGAATTCCTTCGTGTTCTGTGATGTGGTGCAGAAGGGCGAGGCATCTCACAGACAAGATTAGGCTTTTCCAACACTCGATGCCTACAGACGTCCTACATTTGAAATGTTAGTGTTGCAATAACTTCCTAATGCTTTAACGTTGATGGAGCTGGAAGCCCCGTAAATGGAAATATGAGCTGTACCTTCGTCTACCCATTTCCCATGTAAACGGATGCCCTGGTGAAACGGAATACAGTGCAATGCAGGAAGTCAGCGGTGACTGTGACCTTTGACTAAGCTCTCCTACCGCTATAAATTGTTGTGACGTTTAAGAGCGGAATTGGTGACAACTATCTGTCTTCAGTTCTTGTGCTTCTTCCTTCTGATGTTCTCCATGGAGCTTATCACTCCTAGCACTCCATAGTTTGAATATGTAAATAAAGGTTTGAGTGTGAATGCGTAAACATCACACCACATTTGCTGAATGGTTGCCAAGTCATTTAAAAAAAAAAGTACCCTGGCCTGTATCTTCTTTTGTGCAGTGGAGCTGTGGCCCATTTGATTATTCCAGGCAAGAATTCACAAATGTACAAGGAGATGAGGAGCAGTGAGACTACAGTCTCTGTTTCACTCTTTCCTTGCTAGCGAACTGCCTCGGCAGCAGAAAGTGGGTAATTTTACCAAGAGGAGGATTGAAGTGCCATGGTTCTATAAATGGAACATTAATCTCTTTTTGCAATCTGCCTAATAGACCGGGATGTGGCATTTGAAATTAGTTGAGTAACTAATTGATCATTTATTTTGCAGTGACTTAGAGTTTACAGAAGCCGTGTAGTCTTACTGCCAAAGTTCCACACAGATTTCCACCAAACATTTCTTGATATATTTAAGCTCATTTCTCCCTTGGGACTCCACCTTGCTTCACATTCAAGGCCTTTCTGCTACTTAGTTTCTTTTATTTTTAGTTTAGTTTAGAGATACAGTGTGGAAACAGGCACCTTCGTTCCACGGAGTCAGTGCCAGTCAACGCTACTACTTTGATCCTGCACATGTGGTACTATTTACAGAAACCAATGAACTCGCAAACCTGCATGTCTTTGGAATGTTGGTGGTCACAGGGAGAATGTACAAACTTTAGTACAGACAGCACCTGTGGCTGGGATCGAACCCGTGTCTTTGGAGCTGTGATAGCAGCTCTATCGCTGTGCCACTGTGCTGCCTCTACTTCACTTTACGCTAATAAATTCCATATTATAATTACTTTCTAGTTAAAGATTTTTATCTTGATGTTCTTTTTTTCTCTGTGGATTGGTGCATCAACAAGGGGGAGTGCATGGCACGGGAAAACTTCAAGAACGTGATGGTGAGGAAGTCCCAGAACTGTTATCCTTCTCCAAAATGGTTGCTTGGATGACTTGTGACATTGTTAATTTCCTGAGTTCAACAATTCATTTTGGAAAATAGTACAAGCTCACAGTCATAGGGCAAAAATTCTAAAGACGTCACTAACATTGTTGAAAAGTGCATAAAAAATTTAAAGGCAGTGAAATTGATTTTATCAATACTGGGAAGGAAGTGGGTGGGCATTGAACCATTGCCAAGGGATCATTTCATACAGGATTTAAAAGTAACAGGTTCACCTCAATGCTTCACACTGGCAATGCTTCTTTCATGGCAACGTGATCTTTTTGGCTGATTGGATAGCAAGCAACATAAAAGCTTTTCACTGTATCTCGGTACATGTGACAATAATAAACTATAATGAACTAAAGGAAAGGTCATTCAATAAAACGTTCCAAAGAGAGATCATTTACCTTGTAGTAACTGCTTGTCTCTCCTTTCAGCGATTTAGGGGTAACGACCACAGACAGGTAGAAACACTCAGTGGTGCTTTAATGGTTCAATGGTGCTTTATTGTCACATGTGCATTGCACAGTGAAATTCGTTTTGCATAGATCTCACATGCACGAGTCCCCATATTTTGGTGCCATTTACAAAAAGTCCAACGTTCGATGTACTGGAGTGGCTTCCGATCCAGGTAAACAGGGCCGGCCCCATCACTCTCGACCAGCTTGGCCCACAAACCGACGTTCCTGTCCTCGCCCGACAGCCTCTGTGTCCCGTGGGGTGCCTCCTGCAGCCGATCTTGAATGTATTGGAGACAGTTCCCCAGTCCCTCTCCCATGGGCCCACTACTCATCACTGTCATCACCAGCAGCTCTCTCCTCCTCGACTCTTCGGTCATCAGGACCGAGTTCGATGGCTTCCGAGCTTCTCCCCTGCAGGCCGTGGCTCACTGTGTTTATCTTCGAGGCAGCGAGCCAGGCCTGTCACCGTAGGGGGTGGGGTGGTCTCGGCAGCTTATCCTGATTTAATTATGGGTTACACAAAAAAGCTGGAGAAACTCAGCGGGTGCAGCAGCATCTATGGAGCGAAGGAAATAGGCAACGTTTCGGGCCGAAACCCTTCTTCAGGCTGATCGGGGGCGGGGGGGCGGGGACAAGAAAGGAAAAAGGAGGAGGAGCCCGAAGGCCAGCAGGGCCGACTAACAAAATTTCTAGAATTCGATGTTCATGCACCCAGAGATGCACACTTTATAAATATGAGGTGCTGTTCCTCCAATTTCCGCTGCTCGCTGTGGCCATGGAGGAGACCCAGGACAGCGAGGTCGGAGACGGAGTGGGAGGGGGAGTTGAAGTGCTGAGCCACCGGGAGGTCAGCTTGGTTATTGCGGACCGAGCGGAGGTGTTCGGCGAAACGATCGCCCAACCTGATTTAATTATGTTTAGTTTAGAGATACAGCGAGGAAACAGGCCCTTCAGCCCACCGAGCCCACGCCGACCGCACAGTTCTACTATCCTCATCACACGAGGGACACTTTATAATTATACCAAGCCAATTAACCTACAAACCAGTACATCTTTGGAGTGTGGGAGGAAACTGGAGATCCCAGAGAAAACCCACGCAGTTCACGAGGAGAATGTACAAACTCGGTACAGACAGCGCCCTTACTCAGGATCAAGCCCGGATCTCTGGCGCTGTAAAGCAGCAACTCTACCGCTGCGCCACCGCGCTGCCCCTGATGCTTATGCTTATTCTAATGAGTGAATGTTTAATTCTTTAAAATCTATGATCAGAGATTCCTGCTGAGTTAATCCAGCATTTTGTGTCCATCTTCCATTTAAATCAGCATCTGCAATTCCTTCCTACACCTGACATATAACGAGGCAGGTTTCATGGCCTGCTCCCACTTGAACACAAATGATTTATTGGAACAGACTCGAGTCAGCAGGGAACTCGGTTTGTCAGGTACTCAAGCTCAATGGAGACATCCCTCGGTTTAAGATGCTTGTATTCAGCCAGTGGAGAAACAGATGCCGGGGTGAGAATTAAGTGAGCAAAATCTAATTTAATACTGTGTGTGTGTGTGTGAAAAATGAGCTGAGGGTGACTTTTATTCACAATTACAATGGACGTGATGTTGCAGACGATGTTGTATACAGCACATTCTGTTCTTTCTGTCGGGTTTGTCACTGGATTAACCAATGCTGGGAAAGCCGTGCTCTGCGATGCCTGCTCCTGGGAATCTAGGATCTGTGTTGACAGGGAATTCAATCGTTTTTACTGATGGGATTGCAAGACCTTTGCTGAGACTGACTGAAAAAGGAAATGCCAGATCGTATGTTAGAAAGTTAATTCAATGCAAACTGGGCACAGACGTCTTAGCCTATTGGGATTGAGGAAGATTTCCTTCAAATTCTGTTCATTGTAAGTAGGAATTTCATTGCAACGTTTCAGGACATATGTCAATGAAACACTCATGACTGGGTTCTGAGGCAGCTGCTGAGGGCGATGTGGAACCTGCAGATTCTACCACAGGTGGAGGAGGCACTTGATAGGCAAATGGCTGGCCAGTGTGGGTAGAGGATGAGTTGGGATGAAGGGTCTGCTTCCATGTTGTATGACTCTTTGACTGTAAGACCCCAAGTTCACTTTCTGCTGGGTTGCAGTAATCCCTGCGCTACTTTACGTTGCTGGGATGTGGACTACCTACAACAGGCACCTCAAAGCTCTTGAGAAATACCAACAGAAAAGTCTCCAGAAAAGTCTCCAAATCTATTAACAGGACAAACAAACAAATGTCAGCACCCTTTCCCAGGCCACCGCCATCTTCCATCATTTACAGTGTGCCTTTGTGTTCTCTACTGGTCAAGTGTTTCATTGCCATATATACCGTCAGGGAACCACAACATCATTGCATGCTGCAGCTTTCAATGATAGTTTATTATCACGTGTACCTAGGTACGGTAAATTTCCTTGCTTGCTCACAATTCAGTAAAAAAAAACTTACTATGCATGAGCAGAATCATACTCAAGTGAAACGTGTAAGAACAGTAGATTACTTTGAGGCAGTACACAAGAGTCACCACGTTTCTCAGCGCCAACTTGTATCCTTCATGTTTTAAAGTTCTTAAAATGCATGGTCTTAGGTTGGCCTTGAAGCCCTGTCGTCCTGTCGGCAGCACTGCGTCAGAATAGTGGAGGTCAGCCTGGCCTGACGATGCTGTCGTAGCCCTTCACCGCTGTTCCGTGCCACTGCAGGCCACGTCCCATCCACGTGCTAGACGTCAGGGAGCGGCGCCTGATCCAGTTGATTCCCAGGCTGCTTCAGGGCCTCCAGCGACCCACTCCACCGACACATCGATCCGGAAACATCAACCCGCAAGCATGCGTCCCATGCCTCACATGGCCACCACTCAGCTGCCGTGCCCTGCAGCCCCTCCCACAGCCCAACCCCGGCGCATCCAGAGTGCCGGGCAGTGAGCCCCCAGCCTGCTCACCGGCACCATTCCTCCTCCCACCCTCCTGACTCACCAACATGCAGCCACGGCACTGCAGTTACCTGCACATGGCCTGCACCCTCTGCCAGCTGAGCGATGTCTTCCCTGGAAACCACAGCACCAGCCCCGCTCCTAAACCTATGTCCAAGATACCTCACACGCCCTTCGTCTCTTGAATGACTTCCGATTTCCAGCCCTCGCTCCCTCATCATTATTTAAAATGAGTCTGGTCTCGACCCGAAACGTCACCTATTCCTTTTCTCCAGAGTTGTTGCCTGCCCCGCTGAGATAGCCCAGCTTTTTGTGTCTATCTTCAGTTTAGACTACAGCATCTGCAATTCCTTCCTGCGCACCAGTCCCCACTCCCTGCTTCAAGCTCTGAGCTGCTCCACTGGGCTGTGCTCAGGTACACAGACTCGTTAAAACAATGTCGCAGAAATAAATATACAATAATCAAGTAAACAATAATAATCAGTGGTGCTCGGTAACTGGAGCATAACAGTACAAACCTGAAGTTGGTAGTGCAGCCAAAACAGAGTCCACAGTTACTGAGGTGGGGTTGTGGCTAGTGTTGTGCAGGGGCTTATTGGTCCTTCTCCATTTTGAATGACAATGGCTGAGGGAGTGCTGCCATGTTGCCGTTTTCAAGACGGCCTTGAAAATATCCCAGAATCCTTTCTTTGTCCATCTAATAATCACTTGACGTGGCTAGGAATAGAGTGGCCACTGTGGAGGCTGGTGTCGGACAAGTGAGCTGTATTGCCCCACCATCAGAGACAGTGAGAGTAATTAGAACCTCGGCAATAATCACGAGCGATAAGCGTAATCATTTCTTAATAATAATAACTTTTACTGCAAAGTTTGAGTCAGTCAGTTGTTGATTTCCATGGGTTTATTCACTGAGCTGTATTTGATTTCACCAGTAGCTGGTGCTGAAGGACTAGATATTTGTTGTGAGCTTGCTTCAATATAAGAATTCACTGAAAATCCTAGAAAGGTGTTACAGCTCAATGTTTAACTGGCCGACACTCTACGCTGGTGCCTGGTCTTAGACTGTGTGTGAACAGCAGGGTATTGAGGCAAGCTGATCACACAAGCTGGACATGACGGGCTGTGGGTTATTTTCAAGGTTTATTTGAGGCACGTTTTTATAAATAGACCATACTTTGGGTTCCTGCAACAGTGTTTATGTGGGACTTTCATGGCTGCTGTTTGTTGTCAGATTTCTGGGACAGGTTGCGATGGGTGATAGACCCGTCCATCGAGGTTGATCTGCAGCAGTGAGACATCCTGTGCACAACTCATCTCTGCTTCCTGCTTAAAAAAAAAAAGAGAGAAAGTACTGGAGTAACTCAGCGGATCAGGCAGCATCTCTGGAGAATGTGGATAGGGTGACGTTTTGGGCTGGGACCCTTCTTCGCACTGATTGTAGGACGGGTGGGGAGGAGGGGAGAGGGTGGGGGGGGAGGAGGGTGTAGTAGTTGGAAGAAAGGAAGGCCAGGACAAAGTCTGGCTGGTAATAGGTTGACAAAGGTGAGTGAGGCTTTTGATAGGCAGATGGTTGGAAATAGGTTAGAAAATAAAAGACAGAAGGTGTGAGACAAAAGGATTGAAGAGTTGCGAATTCCCATCTTCTGTCTTTTCAGCGCTGAGTAACTCCAGCACTGTGTGTCTTTTCTTTTGTAAACCACTATCTGCAGTTCCTTGTTTATGCTTCCAGGGTGGCACAGTGGCACAGCAGTAAGTTGCTGCCCTACAGCGCCAGAGACCTGGGTTCGATCCTGACCTCGGGTGCTGCATGTATGGAGTGTGTACCTGTGACCGCGTGTTTCCCTGATGCAACGGTTTCCTCCCACATTCCAAAGGCGTACAAGTTTGTAGGTTAATTGGCTTCTGTAAATTGCCCCCTAGTCTGTACGATAGAACTAGTGTACGGCTGATTGTTGGTCGGTGTGTACTCAGTGGGCTGAAGGGCTTGTTTCGATGCTGTATCCCTAACCTTAAACTAAACTAAATTCAATGATTTTGGTAGTTGTTCCTTCATGGTCCTGCCGAGCAGTTTACTTCATCCATTGCTCGTTATTGTGTACTTCATTGACTGCAAAGCAGTAACTTACCAACTTTATTCATATTTGAATCAACAGTGTATAATGTCTGCAGAATGCATTGGAAATGGATGCATGGATTCACCACCTGATCCAAACCCAAGTCCTTTGTCGCCAAGAAGTGCAAAAGCACCAAATCCATGGGAAATCACCCATTCGGCAAATCCTTTCATAGGTCCACATGTCCAGATGCATTGTCACCCTTTCATTGTTGGTGAGTCTCCAAAGCTGGATTCAATAAAGTTATAGAAGTACCTTCACCTCCTGGGCCTCAGTGGTTTGGGGAGATAACGCACTTGGTATAGATGAACAATGCCAGTTACGTTCCATGAATGTGTAAAGGAAACTGAGGCAGGGAGCAGTAGTGTAGATGTGGTCTGACCAGAGTACTGCACAGCTTAAGTTATTTCTTTCCATTTGTGCTTTAAGGGCCTGTCCCACGATGCGAGCTCTCCCGAGTTTAAAAAAAAAGAAACTCGTAGTACCTCATCACGAGTATTTTTTTACTCTTAGAAAATTTTCACACTGTTGAAAAAACTTCACGAGTTTCCGCGTTTCCTGAGTACCTGCCGTTAGTATTATGAGCCGCTACGAGACATCCACGAGCTCCGACGTACCCGCTACGTACATTCTACGTACTTACCTCGAGTTTGATTTTTTTTTAAACTCGGGAGAGCTCTTGGGTGAACTCGACTCGTGGGACAGGCCCTTAACTTATTGTGTCAGTACCTGACACACAGAGCAGGCAGTATTTCCTGTCTCCTGCTCATTAAATGCTTCTGCATACTTATTGAATTTCTGAATATTGCTGCTTTAAGAATTAGATCAACTTTAGGGATCCTGAATAAATCAGTGAATGATTGTAATCAGGGTTAATCCCTCCTCAATACCATGTCCCCTGACAGGTACCTGCAGTAAGGAAATCTGTCGAATCAAATGGTTCTTTTGAAGAGCCAGAACTGTACAATAGGATGATCATGTTGTGTTTTGTTTCAATGGTTTATTTTCCATTAACTGGTGTTTCTGATATTGTTAGAATATAGGAAATTGCCTTCACCCAGCATATTCCTTTATTTTACCTGGTTTTGATTTCAGATCGAGTAGGCGGTTCATTTTTATTCCTTGAAAACATGGGTGATGCATACCTTGTATTCTTCCTAGAAGGTATCTCTAATTTGCAACTTTGCAACATAATATTCATGAAAATACCTAATGTTTTTCTGGCCTGTAAATTGCACAACCCCGGATGGATTTTATTTTTCTGTATAATGGATTTCCATGTGGCTGCATGCAATAATACCCTTGGAAGTGAATCATTTGATGCCGCAGAAAATAATGTGATTTTCCCTTGGTTAATATGGCTAAAGGGCCTGTCCCACTTGGCGATTTTTTCGGCGACTGCCGGCGTCATATCAGAGTCGCCAAAAGATTTTGAACATTTCAAAATCCAGCGGCGACAAAAAAAATGTTGCGACACTTGAAAAAACACCGCACGTCATACATCATCACGCCGCATCACCGCCGCAACTTTTTCGGTGACCTGATACGTCAGTCAATGATGCCGGCAGTCGCCGAAAAAATCGCCAAGTGGGACAGGCCCTTTATTCTTTGTCTGCAGTGAGATTTTGCAGACAAACGATGACTAAAGGCTAAGGCCACTTCAAATGGCTTGATGAAATATCTGGTTAACATAGTTGGGCAGTTTTTGCTGCAATGAAATACTTAGTGTAATTGCCTTGTCCCAAGAAAGCATCAATGTTGATTCAGTGCTGGCATGGGCAGAGAGTTCAAAACTCATTGAGTAACCTGCATACACAATGTAGCGTGATTAATAAAGGCATTATTCAAAAGAACAGTGCTGTTGGAATTGAATGAGAAGTTTAACCAAAGCTTTTGGGTAGATGCAAAAGAGAAGATTTTATCTGCCTCTATCAGTCAGTATCAGCAAAAACATGCTGGAGTAATTCAGCGGGCCAGGCAGCATCCCTGGAGGACATGGATAGGCGATGTTTCAGGTCAGGACCTTTCTTCAGACTGATTGCTGGAAGGAGGGAAAGAAAACTAGATGCCTCTTCTAAATTTCTTTCTCTCCACCACCACAATTAGTGTGAAGAAGGGTGCCTACTAGTCACCTATCCATGTTCTCAAGGATGCTAGACACAAAATATTGGACTCTAACTCTGGAGAGATGCCCAGAGGCATCCAGAGATGCTGCCTGTCCCATTGAGTTACTCCAGCATTTTGTGTCTATCTTCGGTGTAAACCAGCATCTGCAGTTCCTTCCTACACTTCTCAAGGATGCTGCCTGACCTGCTGGGTTACTCTGGCATTTTGTGTCCTTCTGTAGTAAACCAGTATCTGCAGTTCCTTGTTTCTTCAGCAAAAACAGATACGACTGTTCATATTGATTTGGTGATTTGTGGGATTTTGTTATTTGCTTGAACTAAAAATAAATACAGTTCATTTCAGAAGCACTTGTTCAGCTGTCGAGTATTTTAGGATGTCCTGTGAACATGGAAAATGAACTCTGTAAAATCAATTATTAAAAAAAAGATTAATGTCGCTGTTACCCACAACTGGAGAAAAATAAAAACATTGTTGATCCAACAACTCGATATTAAATGAAAACTTTAAATGCTTTCATCAATACTATTTTACTTGCAGTGATTAAGAATACTGTGAGAAAATTCAGTGTAAGTGCTGCAGAGATAATTGGTCTCCAGCCTAATCCCAGTCAAAAAACAGTTCTGTAATATTCGTACACCATGGGGAAGTAAGCAGTATGCTATAATTGCACTATCCTCACCTGCGTAATGCTTCATTCAACAAAAATAGTTCTTGCTCAAGTTTAGAAATAGACAGCATGATTCAGTCTACCGTAATTTTGATCTGGCTAAATATTTTAAGTCTTGGCGTGACGCAGGAAGGAAGAGATACTCCTAATAGATTTTCCTGTAATGATCTGGGTAGTTATGCAAGTTCTGCAGATGAGTCTGGCCATGCTTGAACAAAATAACATGCTTGTTGGGACAAGAATACTGTGTACAGTTCTTGGAAAGGATGTAACAGCTCGACAAAGAATGCAGAGGAGGTGGGCAAAAATAATTAGAGGACAGGGGAAATACAGTGATAAGGCAAGACTGGCACGGCTGTTGATGTCTCCTTTGAGCTAAAGACACTGAAGGGGTATTCAATTGAAAGTCTACCGAGTTGTAAGAAGCATAGAACATAGAACAGAACAGTACAGCACAGGAACGAGCTCTTTGGATAAACTGGTTCCGAATCCATACGACCAAGTCATCATGAATCCCATACATCTTAATCTTATGTATTAGCCTACCATGAGGGACCTTATCAAAAGCCTAATTAAAATCCATGTTTACAACATCCACTGTCCAGACTTCATCATTCTCCTTCGTCACCTATTCAAAAACTCAATCAAGTTAGTAAGACACTGCCATGTGCAACACCGTGCTGACTATCCTGTATTAGCCCATTCTCTTCCAAGTGGGAGTAAATCCCACATGAAAGATCACAGTGAGCGGCCTAATTCTTGACATCCCAAAGCTTTTCCATAAGGACAGAATCAGCAGGGTAATGTAATGTCTAGATTGATGGAGCTCCGTCAACACTCAAATCATGGCGTCATATAGCAGCCTGCTTGCTTGTTACAGTCATATTCACTCTATGACCAATGTATCATGTGGTAGAGTGTAAAATGCACTGCAGTTACATATCAAATCGACTCCAACAGTAACTCCTAAACCAGCAGCCGCTACGATTGAGAAAGATAACAGTAACTGGTGGATACAGTCATCAACACATTCTCCTTTATGGCATTATGTACACAAATGCATGAATTAATGCAGCATAGTTATGCAGCTGATAGAGCCACTGCCTCACAGCTTGAGAGACCTGAGTTCGATCCTGACATTGTGTGCTATCTGTGTGGAGTTTGCATGTTCTCCCTTTGAGTGTAACGGTTTCCTCCCAGATCCCAAAGACGTGCAAGTCTGTAGGTTAATTCTGTAAATTGCCTCTAGTGTATAAGTAGTGGACGTGAAAGTGGGATAACATAGAACTAGTGTGGACGGGTGATCAAAGGTCGGTGCGGACTTGGTGGGCCACAGGGCCTGTTTCCATGCTTTTTCACAAATCATATTGGGAGTAGCAGGCAGGCCATTCAGTCCCTCAAGCTTCTTCTGTCATTTATTAAGATCATGACTAACCTTAATGTACCTCACCCGGTAATAGGTGAACACAGGCAGGAGGGATCTTTGATAGGCAGATGACTGGACAAAGGCTAGAAATTAGAAAAAAAAACACAACATTTGAGACAAAAAAATTGAAGTGTTGTCAATTGTGAAGGCAGAGGAAGGAATGTGGAGGGAGGGGAAGGGGATAAATAAGTGGCAGTCCAGGTGGGGCATAGTGGAAGGGGTGGTGGAGAAAGGGGAGGGAAGGGTTTGTTAGGGGTTGCTTAAAATTGGAGGATTCAACATTCATACCATTGGGTTGTAAGCTACATTCATATCTACCCATAGTAAATTTTCAACCCCTTGCTTATGAAGTAACCACCCTCGCAATATCAATTCCAAAAAATCATGATTCTCTGCGAGGATAATTTCATCTCATATTTGTCAAATCATATAATTTTAAGCAGTGATTCCTCGTTCCAAGTTTAACCAATAGAGGCAAGGTCAATTTCCTTGTAAAAATCCCTCTCTGTCTGAAGCCATATTATGTACGCCATACATTCTGAAATCTCTGCTTTTATGCAATTCAAATGTTACCTTATGGTATTTGCTTTAAGAAAGCTTATATTTCATTTTACAGAACAATGCAGCTTAAGAGCATGTGTAATTGTGTACAAGGTGATAATGAACCAGTCAAGACCACTTCATTTTAATGATCACATTGTGTTTTTAATCTCAATTTATTAGATGTCATATATTGCTCAGTAAAACTGATGGAATAAAATGTGGAATTGTATTTCTATGACATTTGAACATCAGAGGTGAGCTTAACTCTAGGGTAGACACAAAATGCTGGAGTAACTCAGTGAGACAGGCAGCATCTCTTCAGTCTGAAGAAGGGTCTCGACCCTAAACGTCACCCATCCCTTCTCTCCAGAGATACTGTCTGTCCTGTTGAGTTACTCCAGCATTTTGTGTCTACCTTTGATTTAAACCAGCCTCTGCAGTTCTTTCCTACACATTTTGTGAGCTCAGCTATGAGTGAATTTCCATTGGTGGCATCTTGGACAGTTTTGTGTTGGAGCAAGTCATCTCCTGTTACACTTTGTGCTGAGAATTATTTTTACACTCATTTGTTGGAACTGTGTGAAATAGGACATCTGAGACCTCGGTTAACAGCAGGGCCAACAATGAAATCTGAGAAAAAAACGGAAGGACAACTGCAGAAGGTGAATCAGTGAAATCATGTATTGGAAGTGAGTGTCTCCAGTTTAAATTATTCCTTTCCTATGATGGAGAAATTACCATTATATTTATCATGGCGTTTAATAGTTGGTTGCACTGTTATTCCCAGATAACTTCCTGCATTGACTTTAATTGACAACAAACTGTGAAAGTAACATTACATCTTTGCCGCATCGTAGAAACAAGGAACTGCAGATGCTGGTTTACAAAAGCAGACACAAAGTACTGGAGTAGAAACAAGGAAACACAGATGCTGGTTAATACATTCTGAAGAAGAGTCTCAACCCAAAACACCTCAGCTGCCTGACCCACTGAGTTACTCCAGCATTTTGTGCCCTTTAAAGTACTGGAGTAACCCAGAGGGTCAGGCAGCATCCCTGGAGAACATGGATGGATGACATTTTGGTGCGGGGCACTTCTTTAGACTGATTGTAGGGGTTGGGGAAAAAACCAGAAAAGAGGAGGGGCAGGATAAAGCGTGGCAGGCAATAGGTGAACACGGGCCAGGGTTTTGTTTGGATAGGCATATGATTGGACAAAGGCCAGAAATAAAAAAAAAACACATGTGAGACAAAATAATTTAGGAGTTGCAAATTGTGAAGCCAGAGGAAGGAATGTGGGTGGAGGGGGATGGGGTGAATAATAGATGTGAGTCCAGGTGGGGAACAGGGGTGTGGAGGAGGAATGGGGGAGAGAGAGAGAGGGGTTGTTAAGGGCCTGTCCTACTTAGGCGACTACAGGCGACTGCCACAAATTATTCAACATGTTGAATGATATTCGGCAACAGTGGCGACAATTTTTGCTGTCGTAGGTTGTGGTAGGTTGATGTGGGTGTTGTCGTAGCTTGTGGTAGGTGCTGTCGTAGGTTGTCACCAGGTGTCATCGGTGAATTTCTTTAAAACTAGTCGCCTGAAGAGTCGCCTAAGTGGGACAGGCTCTTTAGAGGTTACCTCAAATTTGAGAATTTAATGTTTATATCATTGGGCTACCCAAGTGGAATATGAGGTGCTGTTCCTCCAGTTTGCATGTGGCTTCACTCTGCAAAGGAAGAGGCCCAGGACAGAGAGGTTAGTCTGGGAAGGGGAGTTAAAATGGCTAGCAACTGGGAGATCTGGCAGACATTGATGGAACGAGTGCAAGTGTTCGGCAAAGTGGTTGCCGTGTCTTAGTCTGACGTTATCTCCAATGGGAATTCCATCCCATCAAACTTTCAAATGACATTTTATGTAAATTTGATAAAGATAATATATTTCCCTTTGTCCTCCGTGCTGTTTGATTTTTTTAACGATCCCGCATTTCACATTTCTCACATTTATGGTACATCCTGGAAAATGTGGTGTCATTTGCCACATCTGTACCTGACTCTCTGATTGAGAGGGTAGCACAGTGACCCAGTGGTTGAGTTGCTGCCTTACAGCGCCGGGTTCGATCCTATCTACGGGTGCGGACGGAGTTTGTACGTTCCCCTGTGACCACGTGGGCGTTATCCGGGTGCTCCGGTTCCCTCCCACATTCAAGTGACATACGGGTTTATAGGTTAATTGGCTTCAGTAATATTGTAAAATTGTCCCTTGTGTGCAGGATAGTGCTAGGATATGTGCATCGCTGGTCGGCACGGACTCGGTAAGCCAAAGGGCTGTTTCCATGTTGTATCTCGAAACTATACTAAACTAAAAACTAGGGGCCAGCCATTTACTTAACCTCTTTTTTATTTCAACCAAATTCACCCTGCCTCAGCACCTGAAGGCAATTGACCAGCACGTTTTAGTGTTTCTCAGCTTGCAATTCTTCTATAAATCCCCTGAACTTGCTGGGCGATTAATACAATAATCACCGTGTGACTTAATATGATATATTTTTCAAACTGGAGATCCAATTTAATATCAATTTTGGAAAAAGGATCCCTAATTTTACTGAACGCACCAATGCTCACAGCGATCCATAGTTGTAATTTTTGAATGTTAAAGGAAATTTCCAGAAATTTAATGAGTTTAAGACAAGACTTCTCACTAATCATTCAAGATAGACACAAAATGCTGGAGCAACTCAGCGGGTCAGGCAGCATCTCGAAGAGAAGGACTAGGTGTTGTTTTGGGTTGAAACCCTTCCTCAGACCCTTCGACGTGAAACTTTCAACGTTTCTTTGACCCGAAACGTTAACTCCCTCGACCACTACTACACCACTATCAAGAATGCCTATCGCTCTGTACTTCGCCCTCATTTCGGTAAATCAGACCATACCGTGGTGCTGCTTCTTCCTGCCTACAGGCAGCAATTAAAGAGCGCACCCCCAGAGGTGAGGACAGTACAGAGCTGGTCGGGGGGACAGAGCAACAACTCCAGGACTGTTTGGAGTCTGTAGACTGGGAAATGTTCAAGGACTCGGCAACGGACTTGAACGAATACGCCACAGTCGTTACAGACTTCATTAAGAAATGTGTGGAGGACTGCATCCCCATCAAAACCTTCCGAGTGTTTCCCAATCAGAAACCTTGGATGAACTTTGAGATCCGCACTCTTCTGAAGACCAGACACTGGGCATTCATGTCTGATGATACAGTGGTCTACAAGAAGTCCAGATACGACCTTGGTAAGGTCATCAAAAAGGCTAAAAGGGACTTCTGCTCCAAGCTGGAGGATGAGACAGATGTTCGCCAGCTGTGGCGGGTCTGAATGCAATCACCTCCTACAAGGCGAAACCAGGAGGCAGCTCGAATGTCGGCGAAACATCACTCCCTGACGAGCTCAATGCGTTTTATGCACGCTTTGATAGGGAGAATACTGATGTGCCTTCCCGATCCCCCATTCGCTGTGATGGCATCTCAGTCTCAGTCACAGAGGCCGACGTCAGGAAATCCATCAGAGGGGTGAACCCCCGAAAAGCACCTGGACCTGATGGTATACCCGGTCGTGTTCTAAAAACCTGTGCGGACCAACTGGCGGGAGTTTTTACGGACATTTTCAACCTGTCATTACTGAGGTCTGAGGTTCCCACCTGCTTCAAAAGGGCATTAATTATTCCAGTGCCCAAGAAGAGTAAGGTGACGTGCCTCAATTACTACCGACCTGTGGCACTAACGCCTGTGGTGATGAAGTGCTTCGAGAGGTTGATCATGGCGAAAATCAACTCCTACCTCGACAAAAACCTGGACCCACTGCAGTTTGCTTACCGCCACAACAGATCAACGGTGGATGCGATCTCGCTGGCTCTCCACTCCGCTCTGGACCACTTGGACAACAAAAACTCATATGTCAGGCTGTTATTCATTAATTACAGCTCGGCATTTAATACTATCATTTCCTCCGAGCTGGTTACCAAACTCGCAGAACTGGGTCTCTGCGCATCCCTCTGCAATTGGATCCTCGACTTCCTCATCCACAGACCACAGTCTGTTTGTATTGGTGGAAATGTGTCAGACTCGTTAACAATCAGCACGGGAGCACCTCAAGGATGCGTGCTCAGCCCCCTGCTGTACTCACTCTATACTCATGACTGTGTAGCCGGTCATAGTGCGAACTCCATCATCAAGTTCGCTGACGACACCACTGTCGTGGGATGTATCACTGATGGGGATGAGTCCGAGTATAGAAGAGAGATTGAGCAACTGTCCATATGGTGCCAGCACAATAACCTGGCCCTCAACACCAGCAAAACCAAGGAACTGATTGTGGACTTTGGAAGGAGTAGGATGGGGACCCACAGACCCGTTTATATCAACGGGTCAATGGCTGAAAGGGTCAAGAGCTTCAAATTCCTGGGCGTGCACATCTCTGAAGATCTTTCCTGGTTCGAGAACACTAACGCAATTATCAAGAAAGCTCATCAGCGCCTCTACTTCCTGAGAAGATTACGGAGAGTCGGATTGTCAAGGAGGACTCTCTCTAACTTCTACAGGTGCACAGTAGAGAGCATGCTGACCGGTTGCATCGTGGCTTGGTTCGGCAACTTGAGCGCCCTGGAGAGGAAGAGACTACAAAAAGTAGTAAGCACTGCCCAGTCCATCATCGGCTCTGACCTTCCTTCCATCGAGGGGATTTATCGAAGTCGCTGCCTCAAAAAGGCTGGCAGTATCATCAAAGACCCACACCATCCTGGCCACACACTCATCTCCCTGCTACCTTCAGGTGGAAGGTACAGGAGCCTGAAGACTGCAATGACCAGGTTCAGGAAAAGCTACTTCCCCACAGCCATCAGGCTATTAAACCTGGCTCGGACAAAACTCTGACCATTAATAACCCATTATTTGTTATTTGCACTTTATCAGTTTATTTATTCATGTGTTTTGTAGTCAATGCCTATTATGTTCTGTGTGCTGAAGCAAAGCAAGAATTTCATTGTCCTATCAGGGACACATGACAATAAACTTGAACTTGAACTTAACTATTCCTTCTCTCCAGAGATGCTGCCTGCGTCACTGAGTTGCTCAGCATTTTGTGTCTATCTTCCGTGTAAACCAGCACCTCCAGTTCCTTCCTCCTCACTAATCATCGAAGTCAACTTCAAATTTGTGATGCCATGTGTAACAAATGAATAAATTCCTCCCAGTTACAGCCAGAAGGCAGAATTATACTCTTCCTCGAACAGCAGTGGGATCTCAAAGGCTGAAGTGCACGTCAGGCAGCATCTACCATGCCGAAATAATCAGCTTATGCTATTTGCACGTTATTCATTAGATTAAACTATTCCAGTTTAAAAATTTGTCAGCAAGTTTCGAAAGTAAGTGCAAATAAATCTTTGACTATTTCACATCAAATATAGCTATCTCTCGATTTATGAACGTACAGTACACTGAAATAATTTTTGTTATTACACCAATGGCCCTTTGGGAATATGCATCATTGATTTACAAATCCTGCTATAACAATTATCATGCCTCTTTGCCTGCAGAACAACACCATGCCATTATACTGGCATTTCATTTCTATGGGCTATTATGATGCATAACATTTTACCTTACAAAATATTATCGAGGAAAGCATTCCTTTTGTAGATCAAGGAACGTTTGTGTTTTAGTGGGACTGCTTATGTTACAACAGTATATTTATAACTCAACCTATGACATGAGAACATTACTAGTAGGGTGGTCTCTCTCTCTCTTGATGGTGGTCTTCAAAATTTCTGTAATTAAACATTTTGCAATTTAATAATAAACCAATGCTAATTTCAGAGCCATAATATTGGAATCAAATATTGGACTAAACTATTTCAGAAGGTGGACCACCATTTTGTTTCGGCACTGACCATCAATCACCCCCAACACTAGCACTATGCTACACACTAGGGACAATTTACATTTTTACTGAATCCAACTAATCTACAAACCAGTACGCCTTTGGAGAGCGGTTAGAAACCGGAGCACCCAGAGTAAACCTGTGCAGTCACAGGGAGAACGTACAAACTCCGTACAGACAGCACCCGTAGTCCGGATCGAACCCACGACTCTTGCACTGTAAGGCAGCAACTCTACCGCTGGGCCACTGTGCCTCTCTGAATTACAACACCCAATTGAATGGCCAAGTACTCCCAGGTTTGGGTGTATTATGATTAGATTATAACTTTTTTTTCCTTTTAGCCTCTGACACTTTAATACATCATGAGGCATTTAACATCAAATATACAGTGCAGATGATGCCAACTGTTCACCACAAACACATTGTCTCATGGTTTTAAACTGAAGATATCAATTAGATAAAATTTGATAATGGATACGAAAATATTCTTCAGCCTGACCCATACAACTATAGCGTACAGTAAACCCTCGTTTTTATGGACCACTTTATAACGGAGTTTGGTTATAGCGGACGGACCTGCCGAACTTCACCGCCAGACCGGACTGCCGATGCCCCCCCTGGCCTACACCGTGTCCCCGGCTGCTTCCAGGCTGGGCTGCCGACCTTCTCCACCAGGCCAGGCTGCTGAATATGGCCCGCACCGCGTCCCCTGCTTCCAGGCTGGGCTGCCGATGCCTCTACCGGTCCACACAGCTTCCTCAGCAGTCCTTACAGTCCGCTTCCACTGCCGCTGCCACCACCGCCTGTATCATGGTATTGAGACCTTGGAGATTTGCAGCTTAAAGCAGGTAAGGCTTTGGTTTGATGTTGCAGCTGAAAAGAGGCACCTCTGTCATTGCAGTGCTTGCTCAGCATAAGTTTAATTGTTGGGTTTCTGCACATGAAATGCCATCTATTACACTTGGTTATAATGGACAATCCGCAATAACAGACACCATTCCCGTATTATGGGCTGTTATAATGACGGTTGCCTAATGGGCTTAACACTATAAACACCTCCCACTGCATCCAAAAGCCAGGCAGCAAAACCTGGCAAATATTGTCGAGCAATTTGTTTTAGAAATCATCTTTCCTCATTTTCGTAGGAACCTCTGTGGAGTCCAAATGGTTTTCTTTTAAATTTTATTTTGGGACTTGTTTATCTGGGAACTCAGAAAATGTTTGTGAAATCTACAGATAGGATGTTTAGAGGGATGTTTTGGAAAGAACTGCAGATGGTGGTTTAAATCAAAGATAGACACAAAATGATGGAGTAACTCAGCGGGACAGGCAGCATCTCTGGAGATAAGGAATGGGTGACGTTTCGAGTCAAGACCCTTCTTAAAGGGAAAGCAGATTCACAGTTTTCAGAGTTAACGTTGCGGGCTAGAGCTCGGTGAATGTGGCTGCATCGGTGAATGTGGCTGCACTGAGAGGCTAGTTTGTCAAGATCTTAGTTTGCGGTGACTATTGCGAGTCTTACTTTGACGGCAACGTTTTAACTGTAATGTTTGTGTCTCGCCACAAAGGGAAAGTCTCTTGAACAACACAAAATCACAACAACAACAACAACAACAACAACAACTAAAGAAAGACACAAAAAGCTGAAGTAACTCAGCGGGTCAGCATACTTCGAGAACATGGATAGGCGATGTTTCAAGTCGGAACCTTTGATCAAGGGGGCGGAAAAGAAAGCTGGAAGAGAGGAAGTACAGGACAGAGCATGACCGGTTCTTGGTAAACGCAGCTGAGGGTAGTTTTTGATCGGGATGAAGAGACAGGTATAAGACCCACTCTTTGTGATAGATGGGACAAGGACAGAGGCCTGAGTAACTCCTGCAACATGTCCCGAGGCTGAGACAGTTGGCTCACAACATCCACAAGACAGTGATAAATCGAGGCAGAGGAATAATATGCTTGAGGCTTTTATAACTTCATATCTCCTTAAAACATAAAAAGATGCCATGTTGCTCATCGAGTCTATGATGTTCAAAGAAAAATCCAATTCCTGCCTGTTTATTTATTTATCTATTTACTTATTTATTCACATGAATTTTGTGAGAGGAATTTTTAATTTGTATCCCAGATCTTTTGAAAGGGTGAGTTTTTGTTACCTGAACTGCTGTAACACGGGGGAGGGAGGGGGTCTCCTGTACTCTGTAACCAATTCTCATGTGTATTCTCAAACAACATGCCCAATTCTCTTACCCCCTCTCCTCCCACCACCTACAGCTGCCGTCTGTGCGGAATTAGCATGTTCTGTGTGATCGTGTGGGTTTCCTCCGGGTCCTCCGCTGTCCCCTCGCATCCTAAAGATGTGCAGAGTTGCAGGTTAACTGCCCTGAGTGTGCAGGTAGTGGATGAAAAAGTGGGACAACATCGAACGAATGTGAACTGGTGATCAACGGTCGGTGTGGACTCGGTAGGCCGAAGGACCTATTTCCATTCTGTATTTTTAAATCAATTATAGAGCCATAGAGTGATAGAGTGTGGAAACAGGTCCTTCGGCCCAAGGCTCACACCGGCCAACATGTCCCAGCTACACTAGTCCCACCTGGCTGCGTTTGGTCCATATCCCTCCAAAACCTTCCTCTCCATGTACCTGTCTAACTGTTTCTTAAGCGTTGGGATAGTCCCTGGCCACAACTACCTCCTCTGGCAGCTTGTTCCATACACCCACCACCCTTTGTGTGAGAAAGATGCCCCTCAGATTCCTATTAAATCTTTTTTCCTTCACCTTAAACCTATATCTTCTGCACCTCGATTCTGGGTGATCAATTACTCTTCACACGGGTCAAACTGGGGTGAGGGTCGAGCTCAAGGTGCCTGTGCTGTGAAACAGCAGCACTACCTGCTTCATCGTTGTGCAGCCACAGAGCACCAAGAATGTAATTTCAGTGGCTGAGATTTATCCTTGACATATCCTATTGATAGAGCATTGATTATAAAGGACTGGTCTGTTGGGCAAAATCTTTGAAAACGCATTTAAGTCCCTCAGCTGTAAATTTTAGAACTGAGGTTTTTATTCTTCTTTCAACCGTGGCAAAAAATCTTTTCCTATGGTTATAAAACAAAAATCACCAGCAGTACCGGTAATCTATTACCCACTGTGTAATTATGTCTTGCAAAAGGATTACAAAAAAAAGAAAAGCTACTGTTATGCAATATTTACATGTGCGACTTATTTGTGCAATCTACTGCACTAAAACAGGACATTTGGCCCAGCAGGTCCGCTCTAGTGTTTGCAGCTACCTCTTGTCACCATAATTCATCTAATACTATTGATTTGCTCATCTATTCTCTTAAAACCATGCCCAATTACTGTTCTCTGGCAGCCTCTTAATGATCTCCACCACTAATCAGGAGGGAATACTCAGTGAACTCACTACATTGATTTCACAGTTCTGAGCATTGAAATGTGAAATCATCTTTGGACAGCAAACGCTTTTAACTTAATGCTTGCATTGGGGGCAATATATATCCAACTACATTATCACTGCAGATTTCTTGCAGCTTTCTTTTCAATCCAGGATCTCAACTCTCCTGGGGACCAAATCTGCTGGCTGAAATGTGATGGACCTCACTTGCCTAAGGGCTTTATGTCAAGGAAAGCTGCCTTGAAAAGGCAGGTCTGAAAGAATACTGCCAGACTTTTTGTAAGTTGCCAACTTCATCCCAGTAATTCATGGTTGGTTGCTGTCTCTTGCAGATCACAAGCCTGAAAGTATCTTTTGACATTTGCTTTCGCAAAACTTTGCAAATGTTTGTTGTTTGAGATTAGAGGCTCCGAAAGTTGGCAGATTTGAGATTCAATGCTGATTTTGTAGCAGATTCATCCTTCCGCCGACTCTATTACCCGTCTTGATGTCCAGGCGTTACAGAACTTTGCAGATGTGTGTTGTTTTTATTTTTTTATGCTTGCTTAGATCTTGCAAGATGACAAGATGGATGTTGAGACACTAGGATTCCTGGCTGTCAAATCAAGTACAATGATCTTGGTGACTGAATAAAGGCCTGACTATTCATGTCAGAAATCAGACGTAATTTCTTTATTGATGGGGTTGTGGTGCTTTGGAATTTTACATCCCAGAAGCTGCAGATACTCAGTAGCAATATTCAATGCAGAGATTGATCGAGACCTCAAAGATAGACAAACCCATCTGAAGGAGTGTTCCGACTCAAAACATCACCTATTCCTTTTCTCTAGAGATGCTGCCCGACCCGCTGAGTTACTCCAGCATTTTGTGTCTATCTTTGATAGAGACCTCTGTGTTAAGAGAATGGGGAGATATAGTTAGTTCTCTTTAAGAAGAAAAATTAATTACATTACTATGGAAAGGCAGAGCTGGTGCAAAGTTTAGATCCTCTAGTCAAATTAAGTGGAATTCTGTATCATGGCTGGCCAAAAATCACAATCTGATGAGTTGGTTACTTAAGTGCTGCTAATGGCAGGCCCCATATGTTAAACTGTGTTTGCCTTCAAAGGTCTTCTCTCACAGTGGAAACTAAGTTGGATCCATCAGTAGACATGGTGGGCAGCACCATGGCGTAGCGGTAGAACTACTGCCTTACAGCGCCAGAGACCCGGGTTTGACCCTGAGTACAGGTGCTGTCGGTACGGTGTTTCTACGTTCTCCCCGTGACGTGCGTGGGTTTTCTCTGAGATTTCCGGCTTCCTCCCACGCTCCGAAGAAGCACAGGTTTGTAGGTTAATTGGCTTGGTATAAATATAAAATTGTCCCTAATGTGCGTAAGGTGGTGTTAGTGTGCAGTGATCGCTGGTCAGTGGGGACTTGGTGGGCCAAAGGGCCTGTTTCCAAGCTGTATCACTAAACTAAACTAAACTAAACTAAACTAAACTAAACTAAACTAAGCAGAGAAGTTATAGTAACTTTCTATAAACACATAGAAGAACGCATCACACCAAGCCCCGATACTTCAGAGCAAATGGTCATGTAGAATAAATGTATCTCTACTTTCTCCTGGGTTTCTTTATTTATTTCTTTTCCCCTCAGGTACCTTTGTCTCTCCCAACATCCTTTCACAAGCCCTCAATTTTCTACTGCTCTTCCCCCAACTTATTTTCCCCTCTTTTTCAATCCCACCCATTACATATTCCATACCCAAAGTGACCAGTGCAAGACTGCTTTGATAACAGTGTTCAAGAGGGAACTGCAGATGCTGGAAGATCGAAGGTACACAAAAATGCTGGAGAAACTCAGCGGGTGCAGCAGCATCTATGGAGCGAAGGAAAAAGGTGATGTTTCGGGCCGAAACCCTTCTTCAGACCCATCAGTCTGAGTTTCTTTCCTTCGCTCCATAGATGCTGCTGCACCCGCTGAGTTTCTCCAGCATGTTTGTGTGCTTTGATAACAGAATTGATGAAGTTCGAAAATACTTTAGAAATACCTTAATCTTTGTGCAATATGATGGGAATGGGAACAGTGTGGGTGGGACGTGACCACCTGGAATTAATACGCTCAACTTCATTGTTGCCATGACTTTGTTGTAAGCGAAACGCATTTTCCTTATCTTATCCCTTCAACCATACACCCCCACCCCTCCCCCCAATCTCGATGATCAGTATATTAATAATTACATTGGAGCAGCGTTATGAATCATTTTTGAAGGGACAGACACTGCTGGAGTATCTCAGCAGGAAAGGTACCATCTCTGGAGAACACGGATTGGTGACGTTTCAGGTTGAGACCCTTCCTCAGATTCATTCAGAATGAAAAAGATTATTCAGAATAATCTGACTGAATCTTCTGGTTAGTTTCCCTTCTGATATTTCCACAGTCAATTTGGCTCGTAACTATTATATGTTAGTTTAGGAAACAACCACTTACAGTGTTGTAAGTTTAAGGAAATTACTATTGGACAGCTAATTGCAAACAGTTTTTTGTGTATAAGCTGCAAAGACATATTTAAAAATTGTTGTTAACATACAAAGGCCGATTTGCAGTGACCTATCTATGCATTGCAGCGTAAAGCCTGGACAGGGAACAGATCTTGCAGCTGCTAACTCTGTTGGTGTATGCCTCAATTTATTACGCTTGGCCCAGTCCCCGATGCACAATCCTGAAGCTTATTGCAATGTACTCGCATCTGGAAATGATTGTTTTAGGAGATTTGATTGTGATGGATTTGAGGGCATTCTTTTTCTGCTTAAAAAATAAATTTCATTCTCACATTTTGTACTTTGACATCAGAAGAGGAGTTGCTGGGTTAAAACCATTTGTGGTTCATAATTTACCTTTTCATTATTCAGAAAACATTGTCATTGTACAATTGTGCTTAATTGTCTTATGTACCGAAACCGAACAATGAAGCTCTTAGTTACAGCAGCCCGCTCCTTGTGTAGGGCGGCATGGTGGCGCAGCGGTAGAGTTGCTGCCACAGCACTAGATAGAGACCCGGGTTTGATCTTGACTATGGGTGCTGTCTGTACGGAGATTGAATGTACTCCCCATGACTGCGTGGGTTTACTCCGGGTGCTCCGGTTTCCTTCCACACTCCAAAGATGTACAAGTTTGTGGGATAATTGGTAAAATTGTACGTTTTCCCTAGTGTGTAGAATAGTGCTAGTGTGCGGGGATTGCTGGTCGGCGCGGACTCGGTGAGCTGAAGGACCTGTTTCTGTGCTGTATCTCTAAACTAAACTAAACTTCAATAACTCCTATGATGAAGACTTCAAAATGTGTGTGCAAGATAACATTTCATAATCCATAGATACCACAATACCTGTAGGACCAAAACATAAAGGTGTTGAGTAATATACTAGAGTGGGATATTTGGCAGGCAGCGGGCAGATTTATTTACTGCAGAGAGGAGCGAAGAGATACATTTTTACAAGGAGCAATAATATAGTTAAATGACACAACTCTCGAGATATGGAAGGATAAGGCGTGAAAACATAAACTTCACACCATACCCTTCCATATCTCCAGACACACTCTCCCCTGACTCTCAGTCCGAAGAAGGGTCTCGACCCGAAACGTCACCCATTCGTTTTCTCCAGAGATGCTGCCTGCCCCGCTGAGTTACTCCAGCATTTGTGTCTATTTTCAGTAAACCAGCATCTGCAGTTCCTTCCTAAACAATACTGAGTGGCCGGTTTAGTTGGAATTTAGAAAGATTATCAGCTCTGAACGACCTGTGGCTTGTCAGCATGTGGCTTCCCTTGGTACTCCTCACCGTTCGGTCGAGTCTGAGACATGCGTTAGGGTATTTTTGCTTGCTTACACAGTGGGTTAAACCATAATTCTGGAACATATTTTTTATATCCCATTAGAATGCTGTTTGAATTGTAAGTGAAGGCAAAACCTGGAGTACCAGTACAAGATGTTGTATCAGTTAACTCCATCTAGTGTGTGCATAGTTTGAAAAGTACATGGACATTTTTAATAAGTCATGATAGAGAGATTCAGCAGAGAAACAGTCCCTTCACCCATCATCTGCACCACCTCAACACCATTTTTGTGAATCCTACATTGATCCCATTTTTATTCTTTCTATTATTCCAGAAAATACTCCCAGTTGCCCATTCCTTACAATGCAGGTTAACCAATGAACCTGAATGTCTTTGGTATGTATGAGGAAACCGGAGCACCCACGTGGTCACAGGGAGAACGTGCAAACTTCACATAGACGGCACCCAAGGTCAGAATGGAATCCAGGTCCCTGATGCTGTGAGGCAGCAGCTCTACTGTCTATGGCACTGTGTTGATTGAATGAAGCAGTAAAATTGGTGGTGGAACAAAGTTAAACACCTGCCTTCTCCATGCTGAAGTGATTGATAGGTGATGACTGTTGTTATTTTTCCAATTAAATTGTACTTGTGATAGATAAATATATAAGGAAGGACTTAATGCAGTGTTTATATGCTAGTGCGAGTCCGATTTTCACTGTTCACTTGGGTCCCAGGTTTAAATACTAATCATAATTTGTATTGAAAGAGGTGTATTTCCATTTGGTCTTTATTTGCCCTGAGTTAGAATCTTTCTCATGCCTTTCAGAACCATTATAGGGCTAAAGGACTTTAGAAGTATATCTACTGGTGCAATATCAGAATATTGTGCAAAGTGGGACTTCACAAACAGCAATGTGCTCGTGACCAGATAATATGTGATTGTAATGCTGACTGTAATTAATATTGACCAGGACCCAATGAAATAATTCCTCTGCTCTTGAAAAATGCACCAAGGGATTTTTTACATCCTCCATAAGAGAGCAAATGAGGCCTTGGTTTAATGCCTAATCAGGAAGATGCTGCTTCTGGCAAACATCGGTCCCTCACTAATGAGAGAGTTCTGCTTGAATTTGTATGCTTAAATTCTGGAATCTATAACCTCTAACACTAACTCCTGTACTAGCAGCTGAGCCATAGCTGATAAAGATGGAAATAGAAAAAATATAAAATAGGTTAAGAACAGTTTAACATAAATTTTGTGCATAATTTCGTCCATCTGTGAGAATGATGTGTTTTCTTTCACTAGAATATCATTCAAAGACATTATTCAGAACATAATCCAAGAATTTATAGATCTTATGTAAACATATACAATTATAAAAGGACTGGACATGCAGGAAAAATGTTTCCAATGTTGGGCGAGTCTAGAACCAGGGGCCACAGTCTTAGAATAAAGGGGAGGTCATTTAAGACTGAGGTGAGAAAAAACATTTTCACCCAGAGAGTTGTGAACTTGTCGACTTCCATGCCACAGAGGGCAGTGGAGGCCAAATCACTGGATGGATTTAAGGGTGAGTTATATAAAGCTCTTGGGGCTAGTGGAATCAAGGGATATGGGGAGAAGGCACGCATGGGTTATTGATAGGGGACGATCAGCCATGATCACAATGAATGGCGGTGCTAGCTCGAAGGGGCGAATGGCCTCCTCCTGCACCTATTTTCTATGTTTCTATGTTTCTAACAAGGCTACAAAGGCATACGCATTTGTGGTATTGTCAATATTACTCCATTGGTGAAAGGATTATTGATCGACCCTTGAAGAAGAGTCTCGACCCGAATCGTTACCCATTCCTTCTCTCCAGAGATGCTGCCTGTCCCGCTGAGTTACTCCAGCATTTTGTGCCTACCTTCTGATTATTGAGTTAACAGGTGAAAGAATGCGAAGGACTGCCTAGTGATCAGCTCTCATTTCTGAACCATGCAGCCTCCGCTTTGCAAATAATTACAAGAGGGTTGAAACCGCAATTTATGCTGAATTTTCACTGCGTGAAATGATCTCGAAAGGTCACTGGCAATCAGTTGTGAGAAAATGATTACGATTGGCAACACAGTAGGTGGTGTTAATTTTTTCCGAACTTTATCCTGGTGCTGGATTGAAATAAATAAACTGCTCCAAAGATTGAGACTGAAGTTTATTGTGAGACATTCACATATAGCACGGTGCATTATTCCTCAATGTGGCTTCATGGGAAGCATTGATCGCTTTAGTACATCATTCTAGTTTGATATATATAATAATTTTAAGATTACCTTGGATGTTATAATTTTCCTGAGGAAGATTCCAGTACTTTAAGGATGTGAAATAGAAAGTTGTTAAAATTGCTTCGCAGGAAAAATGACTTCTTAGATTGAAAATGCTACGGAGAGCAAATATCCATATTTCTTTGGAGTTGGTTTGAATTCAATAGGAACAATTTCTTGAGTCAAATACATATATTGAAAGTTCATTTTCAACATTTATGTGTGGTTTGGAAGAGATTGGACAATTACATGACTCCATCCACATTTCATGCTGCCCCCAGCATGTCAAGGCCACCAGCATGATCAAGGATAAATCTCACTTGGGAAACCGCCCTCTTCTCCCCTCTTCCACCAGGCAAAAGGTACAGAAGTATAACAACGCACAGCCACAACTTGTTCTAGATCACAAGCTGCTGGAAGTTATCTATTCGACAAGGTCTAAGCCATGTGCCGGATTGGAACGTTGGGTGCTGAGACTCCAACAGTACAAGTACGAAGTAGTCCACATTGCTGGGAAAGCAAACATCGCGGACCCGCTGTCGAGACCGTTGAAGAATAAACAGCTGGGAGCAACATCCACGCTAGAGATGAAAGCAGAGAACTTTGTGCGATTCGTCGCCATTCATTCAACGTAAGGAGCTGTGACAACGAAGGAAGTTGAAAGGGAATCAGAACATGATCCTGCTCAAAGATATCAGAGAGTGTATTCACAGTGGGCAATGGGATCAATGCCTTTACTAAGCATATGTTCCCATAAAAGATGAGTTTTGTGTAATTGGTCCGTGTGTGCTGTGAGGTAGCAGATTGGTGATCCTGCAGGCACTACGACCAAGGACCATGTCATTAGCTCATGACGGACATTTAGGCATCGTCGGTACTAAACAGAATTTGCAGAGCGAAGTGTGGTGGCCAGATTGTGAGAAAGATGCCGAATAATTTGTCAAGACATGTCACGGATGCCAAATCACAAGGAGGAGCAATTCACCAGAACCAAAGTTGCCAACAGGACCATGGGTTGACATAGCTGTTGACTTTCTTGGGCCACTTCCAACAGGTGAATCAATTATGGTAGTGGTAGGTACTATGAGTATGCAGTGATGAAGCCAACTACAGCAGAAAAGACTGTATAGGCATTAACAGAGATCTTCGCCAGACACGGGTTGTCTGTTACATTGTACTCCGACAATGGACCACAGTTTGTTTCTGAGACGTTTGCTGAATACATGAGAATCGCAGGTATCCATCATCACAAAGTGACTCCGAAATGGCCACAAGCTAACGGAGAAGTAGAGAGACAAAACCAGTCCATAGAGAAGAGGATACGGATCGCCCATGCCGAAGGGAAAAACTGGAAGGAAGCATTGTTAGCATACGAAGTTGTATATCGGGCGATCACTCATTCAACGACAGGGAAAAGTCCAGCAGAAGCTTTGTTTGGAAGGAAAATTCTCATTAAAATACCAGAGGTGCGAGAGATGATGGAAGACCAGGAGCTGAGAGACTGTGATGCCGAATAGAAAGGTGTGACAAAATGGTATGTCGACTTGAAACGAGGAGCCAGGCACTCTGAAATAATTCCTGGGGATGATGTGCTTGTGAGGCGAGATGATGGCGGTAAGATAGACTCTCTTTACCATTGCCAGCCAGACAATGTTATCTCGAGGAGCGGAAGCCTGGTGACAGTCTAGTCTCCAGAAGGTGTTATGTACAAGAAAAATGTATAGAGCGTCAAAAAGTACCACAAAACGAGGTTGCCCAAAATTCTTCAAGAGCTACAGATTCAGAGGGGCCAGATGACATTTCCGAGGCGATGACCAGAATTCCAGAGGCAGCACGTGGCAACGCAGGTGGGGAGCAGAGAAAGTGTCTGGGTGACAACACTTTGGCAGATTCAACAGGCTCTGATGCTCCTGTGCCAGCTGGTAGACCAAACCGTGAAAGGAGAGTCCCCAAGAGATATGATGATTTTGTGTTATAGATTACGATACTCTTTAGTATGATACTGTATATTGTGATATTGTTTATTATGATACTGTTTATTGTGAGCAAGGAGTTTATTAAGGTTACAAGAGTGTAAAAAGTTGCATTTGTTTTGTAGTTGTAATGCATCTGTTTCGTGAGTGATTGGAACTGAAAATGCAAATATGTTTAGTAAGAATTTAAGTGGAAAGTATATTAGAAAGAACAGATATTAATTTAAAGTTTAATTCTGGTAAAGGAGGGATGTCATGATGATGGCATGATGATGATATGCAAATATCATGACCTTTGTATCAGCTGACTTGGTGGTCAGATCGCATGTGCATGTGTAAGCCTCGGCAGGAGGCCATGGCTGAGTGAGATAATGAACACGGAGACCAAGGAATGTAACCTATAAATATTGTGTCAGTATCATTATTATTCCACATCTGAGGCGAAGATGTGACACTAGGTCAACCTTTTCTTTCATATACCATCTCTCATCCCTGCAATGAATCAAGTAAACCTTCTCTGTACTTCCTCCACTCTTACCAAATTCTTGGAGATCAAAACTGTGTGCAGTATTCAACATGCAGTCTCAGCAGTGTCCTGTAAAGTTGCATTTAAACTTCATTGAATTTTATACCCTGTGCCCCGTGTAATTAAGGCCAACATTTCACCAACCATCCTGATTACTTGCGTTATCTCATTGATCTTTCTTTAACTTCTTGTTCGTGATCTCTTTGTACTGCAATGTTTTGAAGCCTCACTCTGTTAAAGAATAATTTACTCATTTGTTCTATCTTTCAAAATTGATAATGTCATGTCCTTTCCCCTCCCTCCTCCCCACTCCCCCCTCCCCCTTTTTCCTCCCCTCCCCCTCTGGAAATTGCCCCGAGTGTGTAAGAAGAGGATAAGAAAGTGGAACTAGTGTAGATGGGCCTACTTGGTGGGCCGAAGGGCCAATTTTCTATGCTATATCTTTAAATAATAAAAAATATATATATCCTTCATGTGGCACATTATGGATTGCAGTTTGGAAGTCCAAATACACAAAATTGACTAAAAATCTGAATTAAAAATGGAAAATGCTGGAGGAATTCAGCAGTTACGGGAGCACCTGCAGAAAGAGGAAGGGAAAATGGTTTGAGTAAAAAAAGCTGTTGATTAAGCCACAAAGATCTATCAACCAGATGGCCTTATCAACAACATCACCACAACATCCTGAATCTCAGAGATATTCTCCCTGCCCTAAGCAATCCTCACCCACTCTCTCTACAACTAAAACCTTAACTTGATTAATCTATTTCAGGTCTTCAGCCTGAAATGTTAGCTCCGTTAACATTAAAAAAGCAGGGAAATCTGACTGATATTTTGAGTGCACGATGGCATAATTTGATTGAGATCATTTTTATAAAGCCATTTTTAGCTCTGGAGACTTTAGTATAGTCTGGATTTTAAATCCAGCAGGCATTTCATGATTGATTTAAAATTATTTACCAGCTTACAAATTAAATAAAAATATAATTATTAAAAGAGTACAAATCTACCATCTGAATTGCTAAAATATAGACTTTAATACAAGTTTTTATATTGTTGCAATATCTATTTCACTTTCGGGGGGGCTGCACGATCAAATCAAGTGAAAGTCGTACATTTCATTGCTTCACCAATGTACCCAATCAGCTTTGTGCCACAATGTGTCAGAAGGAACTGTAAATTCTGGTTCACACTGAAGTCGGAGAGAGGAGAACTTCTTCAAATTAGTGTAGTTTAGTTTAGTTTATAACTCACGTGTACTGAGGTACAGTGAAAAGCTTTTGGTACGTGCTAACCAGTCAGCGGAAAGACAACACTTGATTACAATCGAACTATTCACAGTGAGTGTACAGATACATGATAAAGGAATAACGTTTATGTCACGATAACGCCAGTAAAGTCCGATCAAAGATAGTCTCCAATGAGGTAGATAGTAGTTCTGGACTACTGTCTAATTGGAGTAGGATGGTTGACAGCTGGGAAGAAACTGTTCTTGAATCTGGAGGTGTGCATTGTCACACCTATACCTTTTGCCTGATGGGTTAGAGGAGAAGAGGGAGTGGCCTGGGCGTGACTCGTCCTTGATTATGCTGCTGGCCTTGCCGAGGCAGCGTGACGTATAAATGGAGTCAACGGAAGGAAGGTTGGTTCGTGTGATGGTCTGGGCTACATGCACAATTCGCTGCAAATTCTTGCGGTCTTGGATGGAGCTGTTCCCAAACAAGCTGTGATGCATCCCAATAAAGTGCTTTATATGGCGCACCTGTAGACACTGGTGAAAGTTGTTGGCGACACGCCGAACTTTCTACGCCTTCTAAGTAAGTAGAGGTAGAGGTGTTGGTGTGCTGGATTTGGAGTGAGGAAGAGAACTTCAAGGTAGCTCCATCTCCAAAAATGAAAAGCATCTCCATAGATGTTGCCTGACCCTTGGAGTTACTCCAGCCTTATATGTCTATCTCCAGCTTTGAGCCAAGGTGGGATAGGATTAGCTTTATTATTGTCACGTGCACCGAGGTACAGCAAAACGCTCTGTTTTGCATGCTATCCAATCAGAACAGATAATGCTGTCTTAGTTTATAGCTATAAATACAATCAAGTGAAACTCAAGTAGAATAAGTCGAACAAAGGGGAAGATACAGAGTGCAGAATATACTTCTACGCATTGTAGCACATAAGTTCCATGGACAAAATTCAGTGTCTGCAATGGGGTAGAGGTGAATCAGACAATAACCTGGCTTATGGAAGGACCGTTCAAAGCCATTCATGATGTGGGCATGGATTGATTCAGGGTAACTAATTTAATTTTTTCACTAATATTACACATCCCCTTGTTATCCCACTTTCATTCCACCCCATTCCCTACCTCACTCTCCTGTTTAAATCCATTATGCCATCCAGGCTCGGCTCAGGAGCCCCAAACTGTAATCCAGGAACCAAACCTGGGATCTTCTTGTAATGAATGCACAGGTGTCAGAGGTTATGGGGAGAAGGCAGGAGACTGGGGTTAAGAGGGAGAGATAGATCAGCCATGATTGAATGGCGGAGTAGACCTGATGGGCTGAATGACCGAATTCTACTCCTATTCCTTTTGACCTATGGCTGTGAACATCCTTCGGGGGTAACAGTTACCCAAAGCTCTGTTGCAAGTTCCCTGCTGAGCTGGTCAATTCGTTTTGAGACTCTGACATGAGCTTCAATGAAGGAGGATATCTTAAAGAAGGTGTGCGGGGCAAAGCATTTTTACACAGGGGGTGGGTGATGAATGCCTTGAACGTGCTGCTGGTGATGGTGATTGAGGCAGGCACAGCAGTGTCATAGAGGAAGCTTTTGGATAGGCATTTGGATATGCCAGGAATGGAGGGATATGGATTATGCACAGATTGAAGAGTGATGGTCTTGGCATCATGTTCAACACAGACATTGTGGGCTGAAGGGCCAATTCTCGTGCTGTACTGTTCTATGTCCTATTGGGGATTGGGTATTAATATGGCTACAAATCCATGCACACTATCCACTTCAGCAGAGGACTTTGGTGCCAGACTCCTTCCAGCATGTGTAACCAACAAAGCATTCAGAACATAATACTACTAAAGCCTCTGGTCTTAATATTTGAGGCAATCCCCTTGTGGCCGTTAATGAAGGTTTTGTTGTTAACTGCTGACTGCATGCTGTTTGCTATTTCATTATCAACCCAAATCTGTTCCATCTAATCAAACCATGCAGAATCAAATCCTCAGTGGGCAACTGGGCAATAGGGGGACAGCAAGGTGGCAGCTGGTTGCCTGTGATGTCTGATGAGGGTTTTATATACTTATGCCGCACGAGGAGGGGAAACATGTCATGCGACCCACACATAGTTGATGGATGTGTGGGCCAATTTTGCAAGAAGCAAACTTCAACAATGGGTAAAGTGGACAAACAGGCTAATGCTCTTCCCAAGGTACAAAGGTGACTTCACTTAAAAGATTTCATTGACTGCAAAGTGTTTTAAAAGTGCTTTTGAGATTTGAAAGGCACTCGATACTTTTTGTTTTTTTTAATGTACATAATAACAGTTGTTCTAGTTAAGGAAGCCAAGCCCAAATAAAACATGTATTATTCCTCCTCCAAGGCATTTAGTGGAACGAACATGCCAGGAGTTCGCAGACAGCTGCAAAGATAATAGGTTTTAATAGTAGGGAATTTCAACTTTCCCAATATAGACTAGGAATGCCATAGTGCCAAGGGCATAGATGGGATGGAATTTGTCAAATGTGTTCAGGAAAGTTTCCTCAGGCAATATGTTGAGGGACCTACAAGGGGAGAGGGCAAAGTTTGATCTACTTTAGTTCAGTTTAGTTTATTGTCACGTGTACCGAGGTACAGTGAAAAGCTTTTGTTGGGTGCTATCCAGTCAGCAGAAAGACAAAACATGATTACACTTGAGCTATTTACTGTGCATGATAGATACATGATTAGGGAATAACGTTTAATGCAAGGTAAAGCTAGCAAAGTCCGATCAAGGATAGTCCGAGGGTCACCAATGAGGTAGATAATAGTTCAGCACTGCTTTAAGGGAATCAAGCAGGGAATGTGACCAAAGTGTTGGTGGGAAAGCCTTTTGGGACCAGCGACCACAATTCCATTAGCTTTAAAATAGTTATGGGCAAAACGTTAAATTCTAAATTGCAACCATGCTAATTTTGATGGTTTCCATCATACAGCATGGAAACAGGCTCTTTGGCCCACAGAGTCCATGTCAACCATCGATCCCTTGTTCATAATAGTTCCATGTTATCCCACTTTATCTTCTACTCCCCATACATTAGGGACAAGGATTACAGAGGCTGATTAACCTACAGACCCGCATGTCTTCAGGATGTGGGAGGTAACTGGAGCATTCGGAGGAAGCCCACGCAGTCACAGGGCGAACGTGCAAATTCCCCACAGACATCACCCAGGGTCAGGATTGAACCTGGGTCTCTATGAGGCAGCATCTCTACCAGTTGCACCACTGTGTCACCCTAATGTGATGCACGAACATGCAAGCAACAAAACATCATGGGGCTAAGATGAAAACCTTAAGCAGGAATTGCTCAAAAATGCAGCAGTAATAAGAGTGAATATTCTGAGGAATAGATTGCCACCAGTATTGATTATTCCAAGAAGGATGTGATCACTGAGGCTCCTCTTATGTTGTTTGGAATATGAAATATCTTGGTTGGAGCTGTCGAAAGTAATAAAATACTTGGGCTATTCTCAGTTACCTCCTGGTAATTAGAATCATAAATCGTGATCAGTAAAAGTAGGAGTATCTTACTACAAGAGTTGTAAAGCGTTGGAATTGCTGTGCCCTTCAATTAATCATGCCACACTGCGCATTATTCTGGTCTCCTTATCAAAAGGAAGAAATATGCTTAGATTCACTTGACTAGTTCTTAGGTCAGTGGGACTATCATATAAGGAGACCTAGAATTGGTTGATATTCTATTTTTCTAGAGCAAGGAATGCTTAAGATGGCGGCGTCTGTCGGCAGCGGTCTCTGCAGTCCGTCTGTCTTTGTTTTCTTATGTCTTGTTAAGTGGATGTAAACTTTTAATCTCTTCCCCGTACTTTTCCTTGTCGAGTCTCCGTTGCCGTTGACGTTGGGGCCTAACATCGTGGAACTGGCTCCTCCAACCAGAATCGACCTGGGTAGACAGTCGCAGAGCAGAGCTGGCCGACTTCGGAGCGCGGAGCGCTGTGGTGGGGCGCGGCTGCGACCTGACTGCGACCCGACTTCGGAGCCCGGAGGCTCCGGCTGCAGGCCTGTGGATGGTAACGTCGGGAGCTCGCGGGTCCCTGGTACGCGAGTCGAGGGGTTTAAATCAACCCGGAGTTGGGCCTTACATCGCCCGGTGCGGCTTAAACGGCCGCGGGATTTACCATCACCCGCCGGGGGTGCTCTAACATCTAACATCAGGAGCCTCGATCGGCTCGATGCAGCAGTTTGGCTGCTTGACTGCGGGAGAGGAATGGGCACAGAGAACAGGGAAGAGATAAGACTTTGCCTTCCATCACAGTGAGGAGGTGGTTGGGTGATGGATGGATTTGTGTGAAAATGAGTTAGTTGTGTGTTTTAATTTTTTTGTTTGATGATGACTCAGAAACGCAATTTATTTATTTAGTTCAAATGACAATAAACGATTCTGATTCTGATTCTGATAAAATACTCAGTGAACTCAACAAGAAGGATGGAAGGATAAGAAGGATGGACTGGATAAGACGGTTGGGAAGAGAGAATGGCCAGAATGTTGTGTGTCTTTGATATTAGATGTCCTTGTGGCCCTTCTTAAATAAAGCCACAACATTTGCCATCCTCCAGTCTTCCAGTATCTCAATCGTGGCTAACAAAGGTTCAGGAATCACTGCCAGGGCTCCTGCAGCATATTTAAGAGAGAGTTAGATAGAGCTCTAGGGGCTAGTGGAGGCAAGGGATATGGGGAGAAGGCAGGCACGGGTTATAGATAGCGGACGATCAGCCATGATCACAATGAATGGTGGTGCTGGCTCGAAGGGCCGAATGGCCTCCTCTTGCACCTATTTTCTATGTTTCTATGTTTCTAAGACTATACACACTAGAACTATAATATATTCCCACTATAGAATTTAACATTAAACATAAAAACATCACCTACAGCAGAATTATCGTTTCCCACTGTGAGGGAAGGCACCAAAGTTCAGTCCCCTTCCTCTTGTTCACCTGTTCATAAGCTCTAGGAGCAGAATTAGGCCATTCGGCCCTTCAAGTCTACACCATTCAATCATAGCTAATCTATCTTTCCATTTCAAGCCCATTATCCTGCATTTTCCCCCATAATCACTGACACCCTTACTAATCAAGAATCTATCAATCTCTGCCTTAAAAATATCAATTGACAGCCTCTACAGACGTCTGTGGCCAAGAATTCGACCGCCAACTGACTAATTCCTCCTCATCTCATTTCTAAAGGTCCATCCTTTTATTCTGAGGCTATGACCTCTGGTCCTGGACTCTGTCACTGGTGGAAGCATCCTCTGCACATTTACTCTATCCAGGCAATCTCCTCCCTTGCTTCTCCCCAACATCTACGATACACGTGGTTAAGCCTCAAAGATCTAACCACCTTCATACGCCTTAAATCCGCCAACGCCTCCTGTTTCATAATCACTGTTCTCTTCCCTGAACTCTCCAGCTTCCATATTGTGTCAAAATGTTGTCCGAGACTCCTCAAAAATTCCACCCCTGCTGAACCTTCAATACTAAGGCAGTCTCTAGTTAATATTGGGGACATTGAAATCCCCCAGTACATTAGCTTTACTTTTATTGCACCTCTCAGATGTCTATCCACGTATCTGTTCCTCGATCTCTCGTTGACAGCTGGGTGGTCTGAAGTCTCCGCTCAGTGAAGTGATGACACCCTCTGTTTTTAATCCCTACCTATGTGGCCTCATTTGAAGAGCCTTCTAGGATATCGGATATCGGCGTTCAATAAAGTAATGCAAACTTTGACACAGTGGCGCAGCGAAAGAGTTGTTGCTTTACAGCACCAGAGACCTGGGTTCAATCCTTCTACTGCTTCTTCTTGCTTATGGCGTGCACAGCCTAAAGTTGTGGGACAACTTGTTCTATTTGATCTTATTTGATTGTGCACGCCAGGTTGATTGCATTCGTCGAAACAGGGCGGACCACGTGAAGGTTGCAACTCCCACCCCAGTTCAATCCTGACTATGCTGGCTGCTGATTGTATGGAGTTGGTATATTCTCACTGTGACCATGTGGGTTTCCTCCTGGTGCTCCGGTTTCCTCCCACATTCCAGAGATGTGCAGGTTTGCAGGTTAATTGCCTTTGGCAAAAATTGTATATTGTCCCTAGCGTGTAGGATAATGTTAGTGTACTGGGGTGATTGCTGGTCGGCGCGGACTCGGTGGGCCAAAGGGCATGTTTCCATGCTGTAGCTCTAAAATCTCGTCAAGAGTGTTGTATTGTCATATGTTCTAGATAGAACAATAAAATTCTTACTTACAGCAGCACAACAGAATACCTAAACATAGTACACTGTAAACAATATAATAAACGAGAACAAAAAGATCAGTGTGTGTGTGTGTGTATATATATATAAATATATATTTAAAAATAAATAAATACACACACACACACATATATATATATATATATATATATATACATGTATATACATACACATGTAGAGACATAGAAACATATATATTCAGACACAGGCACACACACTAAAGATTAATAGTGCAATACCTCCTCCCCTTTTACTCCCCCATCTGTCCAGTCTGATAACTCTGTACCTGTGACATTGAGTTGCCAGTCTTGGCCACCCTACCATCTGTCAATGGTGCAACAGTATCGTGGACCCTGTATTAATTTTGAGTTAATCTATTTTACTAGTTATATTCTTGTGTATTGATGGCTAGAAAATCCTTGGATGTTTTCAAAGCTGTTCTTAAATATTAGTCATGGTTTAGAAACTATTCACAGCTCGGGTCTGCAGGCGACAGGCGGCTTCAGCTGTTGTCTAATGTTTGTATCTTGTTAAATGCCAACCAGTGTCAGAACTTCAAAGAAGATTTTGTGCTGCACAATGTCGGGGCATTTGAGAAAGTCACGGGTGAAATGTTAGTTAGCAAAGTTGCAATTCACGGAATTAATAACCACATTTATAAAAGAGTGAAGAAAAGGATAGGAGACGTTTCGTGTCAAGACTGACAGTAGGGGGTGGGAGGAGGTGAGAAAAGACCAGGAGCATTCAAGGGGGCAGCCACAAATGACCTCAGGCAGGGAGGTGCCCTGATAGGCCCATTGTTGGCCAGGGAAGGTGTGATCTCACGAGGGATACAATATGGTTAACTGTGGGACTGGTTAAACAACCACGGTGCAGGAAAGGGGCTCTTGATTTGGTTCTTTTATCCAAGTCTGCACTACAATTCAGGACGTCGTGTGAAACGTGGGAACGAACTGCCGACCCCTGGCAGAGATATTTGTATCATCGACAGCTCCTGGTGAGGTGTAGAGACACTGGAGGGTGCCTAATCTCTTCAGAATAAGGGTCCCAACCCAAACCCACGTCTATCTGTGTCCTTCAGAGATGGCGCCTGACCACTGAGTTACTCCAGCACTTTGTGTTTTGCTCACGCTTTCAGCATCTGCAGTTCCCTTTCAGCTTAAAGGTCTCAAGTCTTAAGTATTGTCCTGGCTTGTTCAGTGAATTTAGGTTGTTAAACAAACCACAACTTGCTCTGCAAGATTATTGGAGAGAAAACACTGAGAATAAAAGAAAAAGTGATTGACATTTTACTAAATAACCATGATTATCTGACACAAGATTTGCAACACTTATGCGACTTCAACATCTTATAGTAGCAAGCAGATTTTAACTCTAAAAGATTGGTGGAAGCCTTTAAATGGAGCATTCTCTCTGTTCCAAGACTGCACCTGTTTGATTTATTGACTGACTGTTGTAGTTATTTATTCTTTACCAGTTATACTCTTGTGCACTGTGCTTTATGTCCTCAGTCAACAGACTCAGGTTTAGTTGCCTCATCTAATTTATAGATTGCTAAATAGCACAACAGCAATATGTACCAAACCACATAACATTTATTGTCAATCTGTTTTCCCCTTAGCTTTACGATTAGTCTTCTGGTATTTTTTCCAGGATATCCAAATTGAGAAATAAATCGCTTTGCATTGCTTTCAATTTTGCAGTGTTTGCAGCTCCTTACTGGGAGAATAATTACATACATCTAAAAAGACTTCCGATAATGTTGGACTCTTGATTCCTTTTGTTCATTTCTAACCATATTGCTACATTGTTTATAAGGTGTGCTGTAAAGCAATTCTAACATCTTCTGGAACATTCATTGGATGTTGCAGTACTGTTTGTACCAGCAATATTTTGCACAAGATTTAAGAGGACATTACCAGGAGTCGAGGGCCTGAGCTATAGGGAAGTAGGCTGGGACTCTATTCCTTGGAGCGCAGGAGGATGAGAGGTGATCTTATGGAGGTGTGAAAAATCATGAGAGGAATAGATCGGGTAGACGCACAGAGTCGCTTGCCCAGAGTAGTGGAATCGAGAATCAAAGACATAAGTTTAAGGTGGTGGTGGGAGGCGGTGTGGGGGGGGAAGGGGGGAAGGGGGGGGGGGGGGGGGGGGTAGATTTAATAGGATCCTGCGGGATAACATTTTCGCACAGAAGGTAGTGGGTATATGGAACGAGCTGCCAGAGGAGGTAGTTAACGCAGGTAGTATCACAATGTTTCGGAGATATTTGGACAAATACATGGATAGGACAGGTTTAGAGGGATATGGGCCAAACGCAGGCAAGTGGGACTAATGTAGATGGGATATGTTTTGGTCAATGTGGGCAAGTTGGGCTGAAGGTCTGCATGACTCTAATTGGAAGTGGGCCTTGGGAAACGTCTTTGGTTTTTCAACTGGAGCTGATCTCCAACAGCCCTGGCGTAATTCCTTTTGTCTGGATATGTAGAGTTTATCCCTGAGCCTCTCTCTTTGTTTTTTGAGTTTTGACAAACGCTCTGAATAAGGATCCTGACCTGAAATGTTACCCATCCTTTTTGTCCTTTTATTGGACCTTTATTGCACTCCATTCCTTTCTTGCACAGGAGAAAGGAAGATTATATGTACAGTTCTGATCCCCACACTACAGGGAGCATGTGCTAGCATATAACAGAATATAGACCCACCAGGATATTGTCTGGATTGTTATAAGGAGAGATTGAATAAGATGGGTTTAATCTCGACTGGAGCGCAGGTGTTGTTATAGAGGATTGCAAAATGATGAGGCACAGACAGGGAATCCTTTTCTCAGGATAAGGAACTAGAGGGCACAGGTTTAAGTTGAGAGAAGAGACATTTAAAGGAGATTTGAGGGGTATTTTATTTACTCAGCAAGTGATGAATATTTGTCACAAACTGCCAGAGGAGGTCGTGGCATCGGGTACTATCACAACATTTAATTCAGGCCAGGTACTTCGATAAGAATGAAGTAGAGGGATACAATCCTAATGTGGGCAAATGGGATTAACAAAGACAGATATCACAAGATGGGCCGTAAGGGCCTGTTTCTATGCTCTATGGTCTCTTCAAGATGTAGACCAGTTGATGTGATTTCTATATTGAATCAATCTTGAGTGACCAATCTATTTTTGAAGACGGGTGCCAGAAACGGATTCTGAAGACGAATCCTGACCCAAAACATCACCTATCCACGTTCTCCAGGGATGCTGCCTGACCTGCCGAGTTACTCTAGCACTTTGAGTCTTTTTTTGTAAACCAGCATCTTCAGTTCCTTGTTTCGACAATCTATGTTTTGCCATTCAAGTGCTGACGTCCAGTCACATGGCATGGAACTAGAAGATGTGCTTAACTGAGCATGTGGTGGAGAAGATAGACACAAAATGCTGGAGTAACTCAGCGGGTCAGGCAGCATCTCTGGAGAGAAGGAATGGGTGACGTTTCGGGTCGAGACCCTTCCTTCTCTCCAGAGATGCTGCCTGTCTCGCTGAGTTACTCCAGCGTTTTGTGTCTATCTTCGATTTAAACCAGCAGTTCCTTCCTACACATGTGGTGGAGAAGGATGGAAATGTCATACCAATTGAGCTTTAAGCTTCATCTACTGAAATTCACTCATTTGAAGAGAAGCTTTTCATTTTTTCTTTAATGTCAAGACTGTTAAACCCTCAGCAATTTCTCTATTCATCAAATATAGTCTGGAGGAAAAAAAAACACATCCATAGAATTCATCCTGGACTCTCAATGTGGAGGAAGAAAACCTCTGAGCTGTTCTGACCTGACCATATTTTTGTAATGGTGAAAGCAAGTCTGTAAATGCCAATACAAATAATTTAAGGTACACAAAAATGCTGGAAAAACTCAGCGGGTTCAGCAGCATCTATGGAGCGAAGGAAATAGGCGACGTTTCGGGTCGAAACCCTTCTTCAGACTGAAATAATTTAAGGCACTTGATCATTAGCAAGCAGACTTGATTAGGATATCTACCCCTATTGGCTTGCACCATTAAGCTATATTGAGAACTATTCATTAATTATGTCTGATTACCACTTGAACGCTATTAATTAAACTAAAAACCTGAGGACCAAGAAGTGTTCATAATATTAACTGCACCATATTGTGGTGATGTCAGAACCTAGGCATTACTAACAGTGTAGGAGGGAACTGCAGATGCTGGTTTACACTGAAGATAGACACAAAGTGCCAGAGTAACTCAGTGGGTCAGGCAGCATCGCTGGAGAAAAGGAATAAGTGATGTTTCTGGTCCAGACAATTAACAATTATGGTCTTTCCTCTTATTGAGCATTGCCACTGTTCAGAGATTCTATTTGCTCAGTACTTGCTGGTTATGTACCAATCGAGTGTTGTTTTAACCGCTCCTTCAGCACCAAGTTGTGAAAGTCTCTGCAAAATCTGCTCCCTTTAAGATTCTTCTCAAAATTCACCTTTCTGACCACACTGTCTTGATATGGTATTACCTAAACTAATACATTGAACATAGAAACTAGATGCAAAATGCTGGAGTAACTCAGCGGGAAAGGCAGCATCTTTTCTGTTGGCTAGTGCTGGATCCATGGCATCCTTTCCATCCTCTAGCACTATCTACTCCAACTGTGTAATAAATGAATGCCTCTTGTGTTCACACAGTGTGGCCAGAGGTGCACTCCAGGAACTACGTTACTCCAAGCTTGAGCATATTAGATCTTACTTCCAACAGGAGACAAGTTGACCCTCTTGGCTATTTCAGTCGCAGAAGTGTAAAGAATGTAATATCCCATCAAGGTGTGATTGGTTTGGAAAGGGAAGGGAAATCTGACTCCAGCTGAGTCTTCAAGCCAAAATGCTCAAAGCATAGTTTCGCCATCGCCAGCACAGTATTCTCTTGGGGAAGGCTTCATGGCAATAGTCACAATCCAAACGCTAGACTTTAGAGATACAGCGCAGAAACAGGCCTTTCGGCCCACTGAGTCCGTGCCGACCAGCGATCACCCCATGCACTAGCACTATCCTACATACTAGGGATAATTTACAATTTTACCTGAACCAATTACTGACAAACATGCACGTCTTTGGAGTATGGGAGGAAACCGGAGCACCCAGAGAAAACTTACACGGCCACAGGAAGAACGTACAAACTCCACACAGACAAGAACCCATTGTCTGGATCCAACCTGGGTCTCTGGCTTTGTAAGGCAGCAACTCTACCACTGCACCACTGTGCCAGACACTGGCAATTATATCACTATCTAAGTGAGGGAGTAGAAGGATGCCTGATCCACACCACAACAGCAACAACCACCATCCAGCATCGTATCCACGTTCTGATGTCTCTTGACATTGCTGCAAAATAAGGAAGGCAATAGAAATACTGCCACAGAAAAAAAACCCCAATTAGATCTTGGAAATAATGCTCACAGCCAACCTAATGACTTTCAACAGGAAGGCCGGAATGTCTGTTTGCCGGGTTTTCAGTGAAATCTATGATAACTTTGCATCAGTAAAAGACACTCTGGGGTTCTAAACCAGATAACTTGTAGACCTGTTCGATGAGAAAGGCTGGAGATCAACAATTTAGCTTGAGACAGATCAACAATTTAGCTTGAGGATAGACACAAAAAGCCAGAGTAATTCAGCGGGACAGGCAGCATCTCTGGAGAGAAGGAATGAGCGACGTTTCGGGTTGAGACCCTTCTTCAGACTGGTTAGGGATAAGGGAAACGAGAGATATAGACAATTATGTAGCGAGATAAAGAACAATGAATGAAATATATGCAAAAATGTAATGATAATAAAGGAAACAGGCCATTGTTAGCTGTTGAACGACTTTGGTGGATGGAAGGATGGAGATAGAGGGACAGGGCAGGGCTACTTGAAGTTAGAGATATCAAGAGTCATACCACTGGGCTGTAAGCTGCCCAAGCGAGGTTCTGGGACTGGAAGCACCATCACTAGGGTAACAAAAATATTTTTTGTCCCAGAAAGTTGCAGTCCAACATAGAATGTGATCTCAAGAATAGATGGATAAAGATAACAATGATTCAATGATATCAGCCAAAGTTCTCAAAACCTAGAGATTACTGAAGGTGGGTAAGATTGCAGGGGCCATGTTCAACAGCGCTGTGAAGACAACCGAAAATATGGATAATACAAGCTCTGTACATTGACTTGTTGGGTTGAATTGCTGATAGATTTTGAGTCCAGGTGTCAGAGGTTATGGGAAGAAGGCAGGAGAATGGGGTTAGGAGGGAGAGATAGATCAGCCATGATTGAATGACGGAGTAGGCTTGATGGGCCGAATGGCCTAATTCTACTATTCCTTATGAGTCATGAATGTAGTGGTGGTGATGGTGATATTTTAATGTCACATGTATCTGGGTACAGTGAAATTCTTTGTTTTTGCAAACAATCTGATAAAATCATACGGCAGACTTCACCCAGGCAGTACAGAAAGAGTTTCTTACACCAGCAAAGTTTCAAAACTTCTTAATATGGTCTTATCTTCTCGCAACGGCGAACCAGACCTGCTGCCGCATGTGGCCGCAAACAACCCATGGGGTCTCTCTTAGGCCTCGGTGACCCTCCGCTGGGCCCCTCTTTGTTCTTTGTAGCCCCTTGCTGGGTCCCTCTGTTCTCGGCGGCCCATCTGCCGGGTTGCTCTTGGTAATCCTCAGCAGATCTGTCACAATTATATGGGTATTTGTTCTTGCTGATTTTCCTCATAGACCTCTGTGCCATCTCCCCTTGCCTCATACGACCACTGCACCATCTCCCCTTGCCTCGCCAGCCCCCAACATCTGAATCCTGTCAACACATCTGAAACTGTACTCGTGAGCCGAGAATTTTCCCACTGACAGAAATAGATGTTGCAATCGGACCAGGGTGGTTATCCACTCTGATCATTTTGGATGCATCCCAAAGAACCTGGATACAGTCAACCAAGGTTTTCTCTCCATGTTAACTCTCACCCTCTCTGGAATAAAACAGAACCAAGCATGAGAAAACGCTGAAAATACTTTCTCCAGAGATGCTGCCTGACCCGCTGAGTTACTCCAGCACTTTGTGTCTATCTTCGGTTTTTACCAGCATCTGTACTTCTTTTCTACACATTCTTACAATTTAGGTTTTGCTCCATTGGCCGTTAGAGTGAACTTTTGATAGCAACGGTTTAACTTTGTGACCCAGCAGATGGCGAAAGTTTATGCTTCTCTGTGCATTTTGAAAGAACTATGTAATTGTTTTAATCCTGAATTCAGTGGCACCACGTGACGTTGTAAGAGTCTGCTGGTCCAAAGCCAAGGCTTCTGTTCAGCTCCATCTGCCATGTGAGATTGAGTGGTTTTATTTGAAAATGTAACATTTTTTCTTCCTGACTTTCTGATTTGTTGGATATTGAATATTGAATATTCCCTGCTTTTTCTCCCTTTTACTGTCAGTATTTCTTCACACCTTCCAAACAGAGCATACGCTGTCTGTCCCGCTGAGTTACTTTGGCATTTTGTGACCCATTCCTTCTAGCCAGAGATACTGCCTGTCCCGCTGTGTTACTCCCGCATTATGTGTCTATCTTCGATATAAACCAGCATCTGTGGTTCCTTCCCACGCCTTTGATAACTAGCCCTGCTGTCCCAGGAAGCAGGGGTGTCCCAAACTGCAGATGCTGGTTTACACTGAAGATAGACACAAAATGCTGGAGTAACTCAGTGGGACAGGCAGCATCTCTGGAGAGAAGGAATGGGTGATGTTCCGTAATAATAATGTAACGTTTAATTTGGTTACAATATTGCAGGGCTTCTATAATAATAAGGAGGGAATAGATAGTGACTTTGCCTCCATCACAGTGAGGAGGTGCCTGGTGAACTCACTGTGGTGGATGTTAATTTGTGTTTATTGTGTGTTTTGTTATTTATTATTATATGTATGCCCTAGGCAACGAAATTTCGTTCAGACCGAAAGGTCTGAATGACAAATAAAGGAATCTAATCTAATCTAATCTAATCTAATAAGAAATTTAAGAAAATAAATGTCTTTCTTTGGTGATCGTGAGAGCATATGGGCTTTCGTACATATGACAAAAGATGGACCTTAAACTAAAGATGAGGATACTAGAGGATCTTGACCAACTTGTCGAAACATACCCACAACTCCAGGCTCCAGGCTGCATCACTGCACGCCTACAACATACAAGATCCTGGAAAATGTGGATCACTTTCCACATCATAGAACATTGAACAATACGACACAAGAACAGGCCATTTGGCCCACAATGTCTGTACCAAACATGATGCTCAAACCTTTTCTTATCTACCTGTGCACAATCCATATCTCTCCATTTCCTGCATATCCATATGCTTGTCCATAAGCCTCTTGAATGCCACTATCTGCCACAACCACCAACCCTGGCAGCATGTACCAGGCACTGACCACCCTCCATCCCGCTGTGTAAAAAAAAAGCTGCCCTGCACATCTCCTTTAAGTTTTACTCCTCTCACCTGAGAAGCCATTTCTCAGCAAAGGAAGACATTGATGACAACATTCACCATGGCTAAAACAATTGACACAACAACTGATTGAAACAGCATTGGATGATCAATACCTCAAAAACGCACCAGTTAGTTCATGGTCCACGGATTGCAGTGCTCACTCACCCCCTGTACATTTTGGGGACAGGGACAATTGACAGTATGCAGCACAAAGCAGTGGAAGTACCATGCTGTCTCAGCAAATTCCTCCAATTCCATTTGTGGAAGGAGGAAACAATGTCAGCATGTTCCGCCAGGATAATGTTCACATTCACACGCCCAACCAGCTCTTTAGGCTGGCCAATAAGAGGCATCAGACTTACAAAACAAATACTCTATTCTGAGATGTGTAGGAAGGAACTGCTGGTTTAAATCAAAGATAGACACAAAAAGCTGGATTTCTTTAACTTCAAGTAACCCTTGCATCCCCTCTCTCTCCATCCCTCACCCACCCAAGTCATACCAGCTCTTGGTGAGTCCAATTGTCTGTACTCATTAGCATATAGCTAACAATCACCTTTTCCCTTTACCATCATAACATTTTTGCATATCTTTCATTCATTTGTTCTATATCTCTCTACATCACCGTCTATACTTCTCGTTTCCCTTTCCCCTGACACTCAGTCTGAAGAAGGGTCTTGACCCGAAACTTCACCTATTCCTTTTCTCCAGAGATGCTGCATGTCCCTCTGAGTTACTCCAGCTTTTGGTGTCTATATATTCTGAGAGACAATATAGCAAGAGATTTCCAGGAAGACAGAGACATGCCTTGATGATGCTTCAGTGTGTTAAAATATAACACTCTCACCAACTCTTGGTGCATAAACACTGTAAATAAATCCAAGAAGGCACCATGCATCCACCCCACCCCCAAGCTTGCGCAGTATGAGCAACAAATGTACCTTCTCTCTTGTACTAAGTAATGCACTCATGTATGGTAGGATAACAAAAGCAACTTTCCCAGTGTATCTCGCTGCATGTTACAATACTATTCAATAACAATATCATATGTTTAACATCCTGGCTGATCTCTGGACATCTGAAGTACCTCACATTCGAGGTGGGGCCTTATTCAATTCCAATGCCCTGCAGACAGTAAAGGAATCTCTAACTTAACTGTGCAACACAAGAGCTTGGGGAGAAATGTCAAAGGTGCTCGTGATTATGGATTTAACCCAGGAAGTCCAGAGAGATAGTTCAAACCAAGAGGTATCCCGTGGTCACGTGGATGCAGCTGTACAGGGTACTAAAGTTAATGAAACAAAAATCAGACAGGCAAACGTTCAAAAATGTTCAATTGGGAAAAGGCTTCTAAATGGACATTAAAACTACACTGGAGTGCATATCAGGGGCATGACTGTATATCACAGATGACAACCCCAAGTATAGCTCAGCTTGAGGTGATTACAACTGCAGATATTAATTGACGAGTACAAAATATTAGAGTATTACAGACAATTATATATTTGTAAAGAAATATGCTGCCTGTCCCGCTGAGTTACGCCAGCATTTTGTGTCTATCTAGGAGACAGATTTAAGGTAATTTGCAAGAGAACTAGAGGTGACAAGAGCAAACTAATTTACAGGGAGTAATTGTCATCCAAAATGCACTGCCTGATATGGGGGTTCGATTAAATGCAACAAACTTTCATATGGGAAGCGTACAAATGTGTAAATAGTAGGAATGTGCGGGGCTAGGCGAAAAGAACCAACACGGGGCTGATGTGCTGAATGGCTTTTCCATTCTGTTAAAGTGTGGATGAATAGCAGTCATTGATATCTCTCGAGACCACAATTGGCATTTAAATACATGCTAGCTAAGGAAACAAAAAAAAGATTAATCGCTAGCTTTTATGAATTATAGAGTCGTAGAGAGATGCAGCGGAACTAGCAGCTTCCATTAAAGTGAATATAGAATGAATAGCGTATATTTACACAGTGCATTTTAAAACCTCAGGAGACCCCAGAAATCTCTGTAGCCAATAAAGTGGTGTGGTGCCTGTTGCAATTTAGGAAATGTGTCAACCAATTTGTGTTAATCTGTACAGGAAGAAACTGCAGATGCTGGATAGTGGAACTCCAGTGATGCTGCCTGGCCTGCTGAGTTACTCCAGCACTTTGTGTCTTTTTGTTTAAAGTCTCCATATAATTTGTCTTCAGATATTGATGACTAAGTTTTGTTTGGGATAATAGGCGTAACTACCCATATCCTCTACAGAATCATGCAATGGGATCCATTAGGTTCACGTGAAGAAGCAGAGTGGGCCTTTATTTATTATTTTACCTGAAGAATGGCCCCATGATAGGCAAGTATTCCCACAGAATGAGAATATCAATTGAACATGTTTGCGTTTGAGTCTCAGGAGTGGGTGTGGAGCTTGGAACCTACAAATTCAGCAGCTAAAGGGTTTGTCTGAGTTATATCTGGCACACAGTTGTATTGCCATTAACCTGGAGCACAGCTGTCAGTGAAATGGTTAAATGACAACACATTCCCCCTGCCTGGTAGCAGATGGAGAATTTTACAGCGTACATTTAATGAAGAGTAAGACTAAAGTAGAATGATTTTTTTTTAAATGCAGCTAAAAATTGAAGCTCAGATGAAAGGAAATTTAGTATTCAATTTTAGATCTGTCATTGTACAGCTGCTGTTTTCAACTAAGATGTTTCTGTTAGTCATTATTCTATCTCTCTAAGACATGCTGAACGTGCAAATATTGATAAAATTCGAATTATGTCCCATAAAAGGCTGTTCATTGTTTCTCAGAAAGAGGCGTTTGGTTCTCCCGTTTGTAAGAGTAGTTATTTGGCTATGCTGCACATTTAGTGACTGTTTGTGGGTTTGGGTAGAGGCAAATTGGGCCCAGTCATAACTAATTCCGAGTCCATGACTACTGCGACTACTGCGGACCCAAGTCATGCCTGACCCACATTTTATTGCTGAGGTAAACAATAGTGGCTGGGTTGAAAGAATTCTGGCTCAGCAGGAACACCGAAAGAATCACCACCACATTCTCTCCTCAGCCTTGGGACAAGAGCTTTTCCTTTATCGCTAAATTCATAAGCAAACTTTCCAGAACTCTCGAGGAGGGAAGTAAATACTGAAAAGCTGCAAGGATGCATTAGTCATTGTCTAAGTCTGCGGTAATCTTGTGCTATTTTTTTGCTTGTGGATGTGCGTAGGATTTTAAATCTCATCATTCAAGATCCTTCTCGGTACAATAAAGCATAAAGCTGCTTCAGTACTTGGGTTGTTAAATGAGCATTTGTTGAAGGAGTAAATCATCTCTTGTGACTTGCTTATTCAATGGTTTATTATGCACTTGATTTAGTGCAGTGTTTGTACTTTTAGTATTAGAAGTTCCTGTGTAATGCGGACAGTGTTGTTCCTGTGACACGGCAACAGTGCCTTTAGAATGATGGAAACCTGCTTTCTCGGCTAAGCCTTTGAACCTTTAAAGCTGCGATCCAAAGTGCAACAAGCAGAGCGATGTGTTTCACTGCCAATGTAATCCTATAAAATCCACTATATAATGGGAGCAGTTAACTACAGAGAGCCATACGATTAATTTTAAAATCAACAGCCATACAACATATCCTGGGTTTAATTAGAGGACTGATAATAGGGACTAAAGTGGTATCGATGATCTGAGTACCATCTGACACTGCTTGCCTGCACACACGTTGGTTTTTGGGTCCGTTTGCCTTCTGACAGGAGGGTGTAATCAGTCACCTGGCTGTTATAAAGGCGTGTGATTATCAGTGGGAGCAGATGGGCAGTTCCTATACACTCTGACTGCTTCACTGTGACTTGCTCTCTCCTGATCTCTGTCCCAGCTATAATTTCCTCATGTTTTACATCAGCCGTCCATTCAGTGAGGAACTGTTTTTACCCGCGACAAGGCAGCTTATTGGCTGGCTCCAGCTAAAGCTAACCCACGCTTGTGGGAGTTCAGATTTCCCTTGATTATCCAGCTCCAAGTTGGAGAATACAGTGCACTTTCTGTGAGATCCACCCCCCATGTTATAGGGAGAAGGAATTAAGCTTTGCAAATCTCTGCCGTGTGTGGATTTGTTGATTGCTGTGGTGCCCAAATATGATTTTTTGCGACATGAACTCGGGGACTAACTCTATAAAGATTCAGCTGCAGAATGGAATCCGATTCAGCACATATCAGGTAAATCACTCTTTCTCCTTCACCAGCGTGTTTTGAAGAGGTTTTACTGGAGAGAACGTATCAAAAAAAGTGCTTTGTTAGAGAAGCTTGATTGTGGATTTCATGATACTGCAGCCTTGCTTGACAAAGATATCAAAATAGCACCGAGCCGTTTTATTTTAACCTCAGGAATTCTAATCAGCTGGGTTCCATACACAAGGCTATTTAAAAGGGCAGCTTTAAATTATTTTACAACATGAGAAATCATTGTCGCATAGGCAGCTTTGTACTTGTGCAAGAGATTTTATAATGCAGAACGTCATGTAACGGACTCATATTCATTCAGAGTGTCAGACTTCAACTGGTGAGTGGGGTACTGAACCCATCAGAACTCTGCTATTAGGAATTTCATGAATAAAAATGAGTAATTAAAACTCTGCTGTAAATAGGAGCACAGAGGAACCATTACATATGTACGCTCACAAAAGGGAATTGTTCTGCAGTTTTAACATTCTTCATCTAATATTTTTGACACAAAGTTTAATGGACTCATTTGATAATTGTGGATTGATAAAAACATGACATATTTGTGGGCTACTTATTTAAATATGGTACTCAGAAGAATCACAGATTATTTGACAGATGAGATACTTTAATTTTGCTCATTTTATTCACGCCATCTCTCTTTATCTGTTTTATTTTTACAAAGGCTTCCTCTATCTATGCATTTAGTTCCCTGATGTCTCCATGTAAACCCTCCAGTGAGTGTGAGTGTGTGTGCTCAGAAGAGAGATTCTGGAGCCCCTGCAGTTCACTATTGAAGTGGATTTGGTGGCAGTATTGCTACAGCAGTGATTTTCAGAATAAGGATGCTTCCGTTTTCAGTTAAGAGCATGTTGAAACTAAGAATCATCTCCACATTGCGAGAACAAATTTATTCTTGGAAATATCTTGCAGATGAGATTAACATAAATATTCTCATCAAGTTTGGTTTTCACGATCTGATCAGATCAAATGAGAGTTGAGTCACGGAATTATAGACATTGAAATACTTATTTATGACATGGTGCTTAATTTATAAAGAAAACTTGTTGATGATCAAAATGGGCTATTGAAACATAACAGAATGGGAGCTGAATGAGGTATTATTATTGCTGAATTTGTTGACACAGCAGTGATGGTACAGGGTAGGTGTCCTGTAAAATTATTGAACTCTGAATTCCCAGGATTGCAATGATGTTCTTGAGCCATTTATTCCAATGGATCCTTGTAACCTCTGATGCACTCTGAATGGCAAACACATTTGTTATGTTTTTTTGGGACAGTAATAGGTTGCAAGTCTGTTGTGGGACAAACATGACAATTGGATTTTTATTTCTTTCGTTTAGTATAGAGATACAGCGCCGAAACAGGCCCTTAGCCCACCGAGTCCATGCTGACCAGCGATTCCCCGTACACTAGCACTATCCTACACACAAGGGGAAATTTAACAATTTTTACTGGTCAAATTAACCCACAAACCTGTATGCCTTTGGAGTGTGTGAGGAAACTGGAGCACCCGGGGAAAACTCACGGGGAGAACGTACAAACTCCATACAGACAGCACCCGTGGTGAGGATCAAACCCAGGTCCCTGGAGCTGTGAGGCAGCAACTCTACCGTTGTGTCACTGTGCCACTGTTGGCTTTACCCTTTATCTGAAGCCTGTTGCAGGGTTTAGAATGCAGGGGTGCGGCAGTTAGAGAGGGAGCTGCAGTCAATTGAATAGAGTATGGTTTTGTAGCAGACTAGACTAATGCAGGGACCATTTCATTGAAAATAAATAGTTGTAACCATTGCAAAGATTATGACTGGTTTCTTTAAAAAAACAAAATTAGTCAATCGAGTAGAATTTATGAATTCTTTGATATGCAACAATCCAATATGTTTTCAAGAGCATGTGAGTGTGAGTAACATATTTGATCGAGGCATAGTTCATTTATTGCGCCATCTTTACAGTTAAATTTTATTAAATATTTCAGTATTAATATCAAAGCCAATAAAATATAATTAATAGTGGGAGTCATTACTGTAAGACTAGTTTATTGTGTATGATGGAGGTCTGGGTTAAAAAGGATTGAGACAAAACTATAGTTGAACAATTCAAGTTGATGCTAATCTATGTGATTTGGAGGCCTTTTGCAGAATGAATTTTGTGGAGAATTCCCAGTGATCATGGAATCTTAGCAGCATTACACATGAGATGTGACTCATCTGTAATAGATTTTTTCCCCTTTGGAGCGAATAGCTCCAGTGGTGTCATTCAAGCAGTCTGTTTTTTGCTGATATTTTTTACCTTAATTTCATGACTCATTGAAATAAAAAAAATAGAGACTTGAGAGAAAGAAGTTTGATTGTTGATCACATTGAAATTTTAATTGGCAGTGGGGGATGGGGGGAGGTGGAGGCAAAGGTAACGCTCAATTCCATTGAAAATAATATGGGTCTCTGAAGATTAAGGTTACATTTTATCAACCATTCTGGAAACAAAACACAATAATGGAACCAAATTAGGACCAACAGACGTGACGGTTTGATATGGTCATGACTTGTCCATCTAGGCACACTGGACCTCAATAATGGTGCCCCTCAGGGTTGTGCACTCTCATGCTCTACTCCCTCTACATGTGACTGTGTGACCAAAAATCTGCTGTCCGGACAATATCCTCATCCTTAATGCCACCTAGGCAAATGAGACTTAAAGAAGCGAGGAGGTGAATACAGCCTCATCCCAATCAAAGATAGACACAAAATGCTAGAATAACTCAGCGGGTCAGGCAGCATCTACAGAGAAAATGGAAACAGGTAGGTGACGATTCGGGTCGGGACCCTTCTACAGACCTCATTGCTGCTGTAAAGATGGTTGGCAGTTTCAAAGTGTGAGGCATCCATATCACCAGCCACCTACTCTGATTCCTTCACACTGATGAGGTGATCAAGAAAGTATATAATTGTATTACTTTCTGAGAAGATTTGACATGCTCATAAAGTCTCTTTCTGCCATTGCGCTATAAATGTATTCTGATGGGTTGTATCTCAACCTAGTGTGGAACTGCTCTCCTTTTGACTGCGTGGTCCTGCAGTGAGTAGTGAACACAGTCCAATACAACACAGGCTCGTTCCTTCCTTCCAGCCAGTCCATCTTCAATATGCGTTGTTTGAGGAAAGCTAGAACTATCGTCAATATCAAGGATCCCCTTGGCAATTCCATTTTCTCTCTTTTTCCCTGTAGAAGTAGGTACAACAGCTTGACAGCTTTGACGTCCAGACTTAGGAACAGCTTTATCCCTGTTGCTATCTGACTTGAACCAATCACCTCTTTCACTCTCCATTTCCGATGTTCTGCCTTGTACTCTTACTCTTAACTCTAGCATATTCGGTTAAGGTCATTCAAATTAAAGCCCTGTCCCGCGGTACGAGTTCATTCCAAGAGCTGTCCCGAGTTTTAAAAAAATCAAACTTGTGGTAAGCACGGAGAATGAACGTAGCGGGTACGTCGGAGCTCGGGGATGTCTCTTAGCGGCTCGGAACGCTAACGGCAGGTACTCGGGAAGACTCGCTAACGGCAGGTAAGCACGGGAAGACTCGTGAAGATTTTTCAACATGTTGAAAAATGTCCACGAGAGCCCCGAGTACCATTACTGTAAATCTCCGAGTTCGAATCAGGGCAAACTTGGGAGAACTCTTGGAATGAACTCGTACTGTGGGACAGGGCTTTAATTCCAATATTAAACAACTCCAGAGCAAATAAAATCATGGGAGACCCCTTCCACCCCTGCAACGGACTGTTCCAGCTGCTACGGTCAGGCAAACGCCTCCGTTGCCATGCGGTGAGAACGGAGAGGTTGAGAAGGAGTTTCTTCCCAGAGGCCATTCGGACTGTAAACGCCTATCTCACCAGGAACTAACTCTACTGAACGTTTTTCCTTCCATTATTTATTATGTAAAAGAATATGCGTGTTTATGATTGTGTTTATAATTTGTTTGGTTGTTTTGTTTGTCTTTTGCACAAAAGCCCGCGAGCATTGCCACTTTCATTTCACTGCACATCTCGTATGTGTATGTGACAAATAAACTTGACTTGACTTGACTTGACTTGATACATGGAAAATAGGCGCAGAAATAGGCCATTCGGCCCTTCAAGCCAGCACCTCACAACTCTCTGGGTGAAATGGTTTTTCCTCATCCCAGCCCTAAATGGCCTACCCCTTATTCTTAAACTGTGACCCCTGGTTCTGGACTCCCCCAACATGGGGAACATTTTTTCTGCAAATAGTCTGTCCAATCCCTCAAGAATTTAATGTTTATATAAGATACCCATTCATCCTTCTAAATTCCAGTGAATATAGGAATTTAATAATTTTTTCCTCCACTCGGACTTTGCACGGCAATTTTTGCACCTTTCTGCTGGTTTGCACTGTCTACTCTGTGAGCCTTGCATGGAAATTAAATTTTGTATGACAACACATCTAATCTAAATCCAAGGTCTAAATTGAAATGTTGCTTCTTTACACATCTCTCCACTTGCATGGTTTGAGATGGAATGTCTGTGCACACAATACACTTGGGCTTATCCTGTTTCTGTCACATTGCAATTGCAGAGATGGATGATAAGGCCATGAGAAAGTAAAACATTCTTTTTTTTAATCCATTGTTTTTATTGATACTATGATGTCAAGGCAATCGAGTTTAAGTACGGTGAGGTACAGGTACAATGAAAATCTTGTGCGCAGCAGCACCACAGGCACTCTCAAAAACTGATGTATGCTGTAATATTAAATTGCAATTAAATTCTACAATGAAAAATATGTCATTAGAAAAAACAGCTAATAGTAGTCCAAGAGGTGGTATGTGGCGTTCTGTTGTTGAGGTGGGATTAGGGTTGTCCAGATCAGTTCAAGAACCAAATAGGATGTAACAGGATGCTGCCTGTCCCGCTGAGTTATTCCAGCATTTTGTGTCTATCTTCGGTGTAAAGCAGCACCTGCAGTTCCTTCCTGCACAGTAGGAAATAGTAGCTGTTCCTGAACCTGGTGGTATGGGACTTCTGTACCCCCAGCAGTGAGAATAAGGCATGGCCTTGATGGTAGGGATCCTTGGTGACAGATGCTGTTGTATTGAGGCAGCATCTCATGTAATTGCTTTTGATGTTAAGCAGGATATTCCCATGCAATAAACTGGAGATGTGGTGGGTGCTTGACGAATGCAGCCTAAGGTGCAGCAACCATAATTTACTTAGGAAATCGTCTATTCAACATCAGAGGAAACAGTGTGTGGCAGTTTCTCCTTATAAGGCAGGACAATTACCCAGAAAATGAAGCAGTGATAGTTACATAAATTAACTGACAAATTCATTCTGTCATTTATAGCCATGCTTGAATGACAAATGATTTACAAAATCATCTTGTTTAGAGATGTAGATGCAGAAACAGGCTCTGTGGCCCACCGAGTCCGCGCCGACCAGCGACCACTCCGTGCACTAGCACCGTCCTACGCACCAGGGACAATTTACAATTTTTAAGGAAACCAATTAACCTACAAACCTGTATGTCTTTGTAGTGTTGGAGGAAACCGGAGCACCTGGAGAAAACCCATGTTTATGAGAACGTACAAACTCCGTACAGTCAGCAGCTGTAGTCAGGATCGAACCTGAGTCTCTGGCGCAGTAAGGCAGCAATTCTACCGCTGCGCCACCGTGCCGTCCTTTCTGGCTTTTGGTATCATCAACTTAGGTTGATGAAAACGCTGTAGCGATCATGCAGCCTCTAATTTTTTTTTCGTGTCCACCGATTTTCCACTAATAATTTTGGGAGTCTAGTTTTTAACATTGTTTTTTATTGAACAATTCTGCTGCTTTGTTCTAGAGATTCTGGAGTTTGTGGTGAAGGAGCTGCTAGATTCCCCCTCGGGAGAATTAAATCATCATGATGGGGATGAACTCATCTATTGAGCTGCCACTTAATTAGTGAAAGAGAGGCTGAAAAATTGGCAGAGTATCTATATAACATATTTTTGCTGCAGGTTAATTGAATTATTTTTATTTTTGTGGGTACCGGGTAATGATATTCCACGATTATGAATACCATTGGACACCATTCCATCGACTGCCATCAACCAGCGCTGAGATATCAGTCAACTTACACCCACTCATTCATGTCATGAACCAAATTTAGCTGTTACATGGTCCAGAAATAATTCCTCCATTTCATTTTCCCTCATAAAAATGAAACCCAAGCAAAAAAAAAAGTTTAGAAAAATACTGGAAATACAAAGAAGGTAATAATTAACCAGTAGATGAATTGTATATTAGAATCTAAACCATTATAAATGACGACAAATATTTATTTCAGTACAATACGCAGTTGGGCATAAGCAAGGAGTCATCAGGACCACTTGATAGATAAATCAATGGTGAAGTCCAGAAATGGGGTGGCACAGGTTGGATCCTGACCACTGGTGCCGTCTGGCCAGAGTATGTACGTTTTCCCTGTAACCAGTTGGGTTTTTTCTCGGTGCTCTGGTTTTCTCCCACACTCCAAACACATTCAGGTTTATAGATTAATTGGTTTCAGTAAAATTGTAAATTGTCCCTAGTGTGTCGAATAGTGCTGGTGTACTGGGTGATCACTGGTTGGTGCCGCCCTGGTAGGCCGAAGGGCCTGTTTCTGTAGTGTATCTTTATAAGAAAGTCTATAAAAAAGACTAAAATGCTTGCTATTGAAGTGGGTAGTATTAACTTCACTTTTTTATGCTCCTCCAAAAAAACCTCAATTAGTCAATTGAAATAATAGTAATAATAATAATAATATGAAATAATATTTGTTTCTGTATAAACCTTGATCAGTGGACTTGGCTGATGACTCCAAAATAAGTTCACAGGAACGATCTCACTCACCAAAGATGAATTATCAGTGATGGACACAAAATGCTGCAGTAACTCAGCAGGTCAGGCAGCATCTCTGGAGAGAAGGAATGGGTGACATTTCGGGTCGAGACCCTTCTTCAGACTGATGGGTGATGTTTCGGATCGAGACCATTCTTCAGACCTATTTATCATTGGTCTTGCAACAAGTGGCATGTTTTGGATGGTCACAGAATAGTCACTGATTGAGAAGACAGTGAATACTGAAGTTAGGCTTTGTACTGTATCAATCCCCAAAGTGAAATCTTGTTTTAACTTGGAGTGAATGGTTTAAAACTTTAAAAATTGTATGTTTTGGCAGATGAGACGAGAGTCGATTGTTCAAACGAGTTTATTAACAAAACAAGTAAACTGACGAAGTATCTCAACACAACCAATAAACAGATCCAGCCACAACAGTAGTCCAGAGCGACTGAAGGGGTATCGCCCAGAAACCACGCGAAACACGACCCCTCCCCGAGTCACATTTCCGACCGCAGGGTCCGACTACCTGCGAGCACCAGCAGGTGCCGCTACAATGTCTAACTGTCTAAGCCGTCCAAGGATCAAAATAAAGCCACTTAAAAAATGTGGGGGAACTCTATGTAGATGTGCTAAAGTTACATTGTGACAATGATTATTCATCATATAACAAACTTTCTTTTGTAGTAAACTGTGTTGATTATTTCTACAGCATTTACAATGAGTTACGAGTGGTAGGACTGAACATTTAGACCCTGTGCTGCAATCAGAGGAGCTACACTGAGATATCAGACATTATTATTCTCCATCGCTGATGGTGGTAGAACCTTGAAGTGAACCACCTATGATAAAGGAGTCAAACTCATCCTCCCAGTCTTGGATAGACACAAAAGGCTGGAGTAACTCAGCGGGTCAGACAGCATCTCTGGAGAGAAGGAATAGGTGACGTTTCGGGTCGACCCGCAGAGTTACTCCATCTTTTTAATGTCTATCTTCAGTTTAAACCAGCATCTGTAGTTCCTTCTTCCAGTCTAGGTGTTGATACCTTTGGAGCTTTTGGCCAGTGATGACCACCAAGGTACTGGGAGTGTAAATATTGATTGTTTTACTGCAAGTCAGAATTTGAATGCACTCTTGGTTTGAGATGGCCTTTACATTTATTTTGCATTGTGCGAAAACCATCATCAAATTTTTAACTTTAAGATAGAATGTTGTCAAGGTTGTGCATAAAGCCCATTGGATTATTCTTGGTGATCAATTTATTGTCCTTATTTTGAACTTCGTAATCGGTTCCAATTGTGATTTGGTTCAGCACTTGAGGGAAATAAAAAAACATCTAGTTCATGTTCATACGTTGTAGGAGCAGAATTACGCCATTTGGCCCATCAAGTCTATTCTGCCATTCAATCATGGCTGATCTATCTTTGCCTCCCAACTCCTTCTCCTGCCTTCTCCCCATAACCCCGACACCCTTACTAATCAAGAATCTAGCAATCTCCCCCTTAAAAATATCATTGACTTGGCCTTCACAGCCTTCTATGGTAATGAATTCCACAGATTCACCACTCTCTGACTAGGCAAGGCAAGGCAAGGCAAGTTTATTTGTCTAGCACCATTCGTGCAAACAGCAATTCAAGGTGCTTTACAGGAAAGAAAAAATAAAATAGTCAATAATTAAAAATTGCAAAATAAGCAATACGACAAATGTATGAATAATAAAACAACGTCAATGAAACAATAAAACGATTTTAAAGAGCACATAAAAGGGTTAAAATTAGACGGTTAAGATTACCTGCATGTCGGGTTATGGACAGGCTATAGTAAACAACAGTGTTTTTAGGCCTGATTTAAATGCGCTTACAGTCTGTGCACACCTCAGGTGTTCAGGGAGCTTGTTCCACAGGTGTGGAGCATAAAAACCGAATGCTGCTTCAGCCTTTTTAGTTCTGACCCTGGGAACACAGAGCAAACCTGTCCCTGAAGACCTGAGGAGTCTAGGCGCCTCATGTACAACAAGTAGGTCAGAGATGTATTTTGGACCTAGACCTAAAGAAATTCCTCCTCATCTCCTTTCTAAAGGTACATCCTTTATTCTGAGGCTAAGGTCTCTGGACCTAGACTCTCCCAATTGTGTAAACATCCTCTCCACTCTATCCAGGCCTTTCACTATTCGGTAAGTTTCAATGAGGTTGATGTAGGATTGGAGTCAAGTGTAAGTTAGACTGGATGAGAGTAGCAGGTAGGATGTTGTCTTCCATTCATACACCAGTGAACCAAATAGTTATTTATATATGTGTAGGCAGGAACTACAGATGCTGGTTTACAATGAAGATAGACACAAAATGCTGGAGTAACTAAGCTGAACAGGCAGCATCTCTGGATAGAAGGAAGGGGTGACGTTTCAGGTCTTATATTGAGCAGTTGTTTGCAAGTTGTCAGATTATCAAAGAAAATGATTTTGTTAGCTCCACTGGGTAGAGTTTGGAAAATCTCGCTGCTGTGGGAGTTGCATATGACAGGGATATATAAACAAACCTGTGTTCCACTATTCTCCAAAACTGCCAAAGGCATGTCCACAAGCAAACCACCAAGATGCCTTCTAACATTTAATTAAGAAACCAAAACTGGAATACTAACCATATATTTCCTCTCTTCAATTGTCCTTCACGCCCCAGTTTTATTTTGCTTGGTATGACCCATGGATATTAATTGTATACTTAATACAGTACCTATTGAAGCCTCTGTGACATTAGTGGCCTTCTCACTCATTGTTCTGCTGGTGAGAATTATAAGCAGAAGATTGCCTTTGCTCTTCATGATCCCCTCCAATTTCTGAATGTTAGATGGTGAATTATATTATACAGGGAGTGCCTGAACGAAATGCCAATTAGTTCTGTCAAGCCAGACCATGACCACAATAGTATGAATTATTTTTATTGCCGAACCTCAGGGTATCTACCTGAATATTCTTAATCGATTCAAGTGTTCTTTGTAAAGATGCACTTTGGCCATGATAAATCCACTTTTGCCCATGTTATATAATTATTTCACTGAAGTATTACTTTATTACACTCCTTTATAAGCAATCATTTCACAACTGATATAAATTGAGGCACTTTGTTCAATCTGGTGCTTCTACAATGAAATTTAGAGATTTGAAGTATTGAGATAAGAACATCAATGATTTAGATGAAGGGATTCAAAGTAACATGAGCAAATTTGCAGATGACACAAAGCTGGGTGGCAGTGTGAACTGTGAGGAGGATGCTATGAGAGTGCAGGGTGACTTGGACAGGTTGGGTTGTGGGCAGATGCATGGCAGATGCAGTTTAATGTGGATAAATGTGAGGTTATCCACTTTGGTAGCAAAAACAGGAAGGCAGATTATTATCTAAATGGTGTCAAATTGGGAAAAAGGGAAGTACAACGGGATCTGGGGGGTCCTTGTTCATCTGTCAATGAAAGTAAGCATGCAGGTACACCAGGCAGTGAAGAAAGCGAATGGCATGTTGGCCTTCATAACAAGAGGAGTTAAATATAGGAGCAAAGAGGTCCTTCTGTAGTTGTACAGAGCCCTAGTGAGATCACATCTGGAGTATTGTGTGCAGTTTTGGTCCCCTAATTTGAGGAAGGACATTCTTGCTATTGAGGGAGTGCAGCGTAGGTTTACAAGGTTAATTCCCGGGATGTCGTGACTGTCATATGCAGAGAGAATGGAGCGGCTGGGCTTGTATATTCTGGAATTTAGGATGAGATGGGATCTTATTGAAACATATAAGATTATTAAGGGTTTAGACACGCTAGAGGCAGGAAACATGTTCCTGATGTTGGGGCAGTCCAGAACCAGGGGCCACAGTTTAAGAATAAGGGGTAAGTCATGTAGAATGGAGATGAGGACACACTTTTTCACACACAGAGTTGTGAGTCTGTGGAATTCTCTGCCTCAGTGGAGGTGGTGGAGGCCGGTTCTCTCGACTTTAAAGAGAGAGCTAGATAGAGCTCTTAAAGATAGTGGAGTCAGGGGATGTGGGGTGAAGGCAGGAAAGGGGTACTGATTGGAGATGATCAGCCATGATCACATTGTATGGTGTTGCTGGCTCGAAGGTCCGAATGGCCGACTCCTGCACCTATTGTCTATTGTCTAACAACTTTTCTAATATACCTTCATCCTTTTGCAAAATCTGAAATACTATTGTTTGTAATTTAATTTACAACTGTGCTCATGTTTTCAGGGAAATGTTTCAAATCATTTGGTCTCTTTGATAATTCATGCCTTTTGCATCTTTCCATTGAATATAAACTTAATTTCTATATTTTATTGCTTTGCATTTATCGACACCAGCTTGTATTTATATTGCATCTTTATTGTGGGAAACACCTCAAGATGATTCGCAGGAGCATAATCAGATAAACATTGACAGCGAGTCAAAGCAAGATACATTGTTAATATCACCTATAAATTGTACCTTCCATCTGTCTGCCCACGATTTTAACATTTCTGTCTTCATAACTCTTCAACCACCCTCTCCAGTATTTGTCAGATCATTTATTTCTGCATACCTGCAAGGCTAACATACTTAGCGAGTAAAGGCAGCCCTTCTATTGAAGGTAGAGGTGTCGCTTCACATCTGCAGTGTCGTGGGTTCAGTCCTGACTTCTGGTATGTCTGAGTTTTGAGTTTAGTCCCGTGTACTGAGGTACAGTGAAAAGCTTTTATTGTGTGCCAACCTGTCAGCGGAAAGACCATGTATGATTACAGTCCAGCCATCCACAGTGTATAGATATATGATAAAGAGAATAATGTGAATTTAGTGCAAGATTAAGTCCAGTAAAGTCTGATCAAAGAAAATCCGAGGGTCTCTAATGAGGTATAATAGTGGCTCAGGACTGCTCTCTAGTTGTTGGTACAGGTAGTATGGTTCAGTTGCCTGATAACGGCTGGATAGAACCTGTCCCTGTGTTTTCACACTTCTATACCTCTTGACTGGGGGGAGGGGAGAAAAGGGAGTAGCCGGGGTACGATTCGTCCTTGATTCTGCTGGTGGCAGCGTGAGGTGCAAATGGAGTCAATGGAAGGGAGGTTGGTTTGGGTGATGGTCTGGGCTGCATCCACAATTCCTGCGGTCTTGGATGGAGCTGTTCTCAAACCATGCTCTGATGCACATTTTCCATGTGACTGCGTGGGTTTTCTGTGGGTACTTTGGCTTAGATTTGGAGGGTTAAAATCAATTCCTTTTATGCTATAATGAAATATATAATGCCATTGTCATATTGCCTTTAACTAAGACACCTTTGTTATATTTGAACAATAGGTGGTCTCACCCTACTCAGCCGGGAGAAATGACTTACCTGCACCGTGCCTGTCAGGTTAATAACAATTCTGTAACATTCCAAGCGATTTCTACTAATTCTTCCAAACTACAGAGAATGCAATCCCAATTAACGCAACCTCACCTCAAAGAGCAAACCTGGAACTAATCTCAAATCTTCTTCAAATATTTGCTTTTAAGGTATAAGGAGAAATTCCGCAGAGATTTCCTGAATTGTCCAAATGCTATTCTTTTTGCGAGGTGTTTAAGAATAAGCAAGTTCGGTATTCCTACTGCGCATGCCCAGGTCATAGGTCACTTGCGATAAGCATTCTCAGCACCTCAGCTGCTGGGTGTATACAGACCCACGCCCCATTTGTAGCCAGGATTGAACCCCGGTCCCTGACACCGCAAACGCCGACGAACCACCACTGGATCGTCCCCGTCCCCCCGACCCCCCAAGCTCCTCACCCCCGTCCGGCGGTGGCTGGAGATGCCCTGGGCGACCCTGGACCACCTGCCGAGGGCTGCCGGCCAACCCGGCCAGACAGGCAGAGAGAGCCAAGCCCTCCTGCCCGCGTCGGCTGCAAGCCCAGGGCCGGCGCCCCGCCAGTCCAGGGCCAACCCCGGACATCCCTGGCTTACAGGCCCGGTGCAGGGACGTCATTTCTCCCGGAGGGGTAGGGAACAGACCTACAGCATTGTTCAAATATAACAAAGCGCTGGAGTCTTAACCCCGTTAAAGGGTCCATACACATGACAGCAGGCAGCTGCCGATAATTCCTCTCTAGCATAAAAGGAATTGATCTTCCCCCTCCCAATCGCATCTGCCCACTCTCTCCCACAGAAAACCCCCGCAGTCTCATGGAAAATGTGCACCTGGCACCTCCGTTCCTCTGATTAAATATATTTTTACACATAAATTATAAATAAAGATAAGAATTTATACACAGTTTATACAGCCATCGCTTTGTTTGCTTTTTCTTTATCGCGAATGACCCTTGACAAATCCCACGATTCCTTGCGTTTTTTCGGAATACCAAACTCGCTTATTGGCCATTGCGAGTTGATGCACCATATTTGGCTAGGAAATCATTTATGCTTCAGATGGTTGTCTTTTTGTACATTTTGTTACAGGAGCTCTCCGCATTGACCTACTTCAAACCCCCTCCAACCATCTGACTATCTGACGCGCTATATTCTCCTTGGTATCACACAAATGCATCACTCCATAAAGCTTCATGAAGGTTCCTGAAAATTCATGCACAGTGCATTTCCCTTGCCCTTCCAGTTGGTACTTATTGAGCGAATGTGACTGTCAGTGAAACAGTTTGAGCCAAGCTCTTTTACTTGTACAACTGTTCAAAAACAATTAGAGAATCAGAAGGAAACATATATTAATGCTGAGCTAAGCAAGGGAAGAGAAAAATATTAATCTTGTGATCACTGTAAATGTTATGTGTATGTGAACACCAGTGTATGTTGGCACATTCTATTCTATTGTATGCCAGCTGTATACGTGTGTTAACTCCAATGTATGTTAGCGTATAGGATTGCCGTGTTGTCAAAGAACACAAGCTGAACTTTGATTGATAGCGTATTGTGCATGCATTGATTATATTGAGACGCAGCAAAGAATTGATTGTGACTCTGCTTTGGTAAACTAGATAGATGCTGCTGCACCCGCTGAGTTTCTCCAGCATTTTTGTGTCCCTTCGATTTTCCAGCATCTGCAGTTCCTCCTTAAACAATTAACCATTTAACTTGTTCAGTCAACAGTATATTGTCTAGGGAGGAACTGCAGATGGTGGTTTAAACCGAAGATAGACACAAAATGCTGGAGTAACTCAGCGGGACAGGCAGCATCTCTGGAGAGAATGGAATTGGTGACATTTCGGGTCGAGACCCTTCTTCAGACTGAAAGTTACAGGAAAGGGAAATTAGAGATGTAGACGAAGATGTAGAGATATAGAACAAATTAATGAAAGATATGCAAAAAAGTAACAATGATGAAGGAAACAGGCCGTTACAGCAATTGTGTATTGGCCGGGCCAGTCATTTGCCACAGCAAAGGAGCCAAGAGTTCAAGATATCCTCCTCTGGTTAACTTAATTTATGTCAGATATGTAAAGTATTTGAGGATTGTGTTGTCATTTGATCATTATCTTCACATTCGGTGCATGTGGTGCAATTTATATTGCTTGATGAGACGCTGCATCATTTATTCCCCTGCAAAGATGTTATCTTTGTCTTGCTTAACATTTACAGAAATGATTGGCCAGCTTAGTAATGTTAAAGCGAAGATAGACACAAAAGGCTGGAGTAACTCAGTGGGACAGGCAGCGTCTCTGGAGAAAAGGAATAGGGGACCGTTTTGGATGGAGACCCTTCGTCAGACTGAGAGTCACCGGAAAGAGAAACGAGAGATGTAGACGGTGATATAGGGTTAAACCTGACAAGGCTTAAATTGAGTTGCTACACTGAGCCGCAGTGCTTTCCCTTTTAAAGCGCAGAGATGCCTTACGGTAGTTTTAATTTCAGCGGACCAGTAACTATTTCTTGTACTGCCTTAATTAATGACTAGAATGTTCAAAATAATCGCACAGAATTATATTTCTGGGGATGAAATCGTCAATTATGTTGGACTAGAGAAGGATATTCCAGAAATTGGCATGATTCTCTGTCGTGTGTAACCCTGGAGAAGATTTTTAATTGTGTTTGAGCAGCTTCACCACCCTCCCCCTACCGCAGACAAGGTTTAATATTGTTGAACATGAGATGAAACACATGCATTATTAATAATATTCTCGTCATTAGGCAGAGCAGCGTGCAGCTGAGCGGAGGGATTTGTTTTCCAGACACGATGATGTCTTCAATTTGGTTCAGCAAAGTATTCCCTTACTGCAACTCATCAGTGCATGTAAAAGTGACAATGAGAGTGGAGGAAAAAGACTGATATCGTCTTGGTTCCCATTGGACTCATTGTCTGACAATCCCTGTGCAGCTAAGTAGGAAATTAAAGTAACATTAAAACTGGTAATAGTTTGACATCGTGATCAGGATTTGTTGCACTTTATCCAAGACTGTAAAGTCTGCTTTCATCTCAAACTTCCTTTTTGATCTGCAATCAGCAGGCTTTTGATTGCCCAGTGTTTCACCAATTAGATCCAGCTTTGAAAGTTTTCATGAGATCATAAGACATATGTGCAGAATTATGCCATTCAGCCCATCGAGTCTGCGTGCCATTCGATCATGTCTGATCTGTTTTTCCGTCTCAATCCCTCTCCTGCCTTCTTCCCGTAACCCTTGACCCACTTTTTGTGCACTATTTCAACTTTAGTGTTTCTCTTTTGTTTCGACTTGATCTTTCATCAGCTGTATTTCAAAGCAGCCACGTGAATCATTTTAACATTTGCAGTAATGATATGTTGAAGCTTTTTAGAAAGATCTATCGTACTAGAGTTTTAAGATTAGCATTATCTCCTTATGTGGCATTACATTTCCATTACATGGTTAGAATTTTTTTTTTGCCTTAGGAATGCCTCCTGTGATTTTCTTTTTTGCTTCATCTGAATCTAGCTACGGCTGAAACAAATAGAAAGATAAGCATATATTAACCAGAGAGGCGGATGGCTCACATGAAGTGTAAGCTGAAACATTGGCCATATGGATAGAATGGTCTATATGTAAGGTGTAAAGTCTATGTATATCTACGTTGGGATGGGTCTTACTTGGAGTGGCATCTATTAAGCATAAGAAATATCTCATTGTAAACTATCATTATTTATTCCATCCATGAACCTGATAACATTCTGTATCCCATTCCTGCCCCAATGTAATATGTATTGCTTAAATGGGCTGGTTTATATAAGTGGTTGGAACTGACAGAGTGCCCACAAGCATAAATCCTGACAAGTGAGCAATGTGGAAGAGTTTGGCAATTTAACTCTTCAGGGTGATTAAAATACCGCTAGTTGAAACAATTTACTCTGTCCAGTTAGGCAAAGATCTTTCAGACGTGTTTGCAACGAATTCAATGAACTCCAGGAAGATTGCACAGTCCATCATAGTTTATTGTGGGCCAGTTTTGATATCATCAACACATCGATCCACTGAGCAAAAAGACAAAATACATTCAGAAGAGTGAAAGTGTACCCTATATAATTCCTTATTATTATTATTGTTATCACAGGATGCTTCCTGACCCCGCTGAGTTCCTCCAGCATTTTGTGTCTACCTTTAATTCCTTCCCATCATTGATTTGCCAGATGCAGAGCTTGCTCCAGCTTTAGTGCATTCGTGTCCACATCGCTGTAAACGTACCATAAAGATAATGATCTAACTTTCAAGAGAAAGTTAGATAGAGCTCTTAAAGATAGCGGAGTCAAGGGATATGGGGATAAGGCAGGAACGGCGTACAGATTGTGGATGATCAGCCATGATCACAGTGAATGGCTGTACTGGCTTGAAGGGCCAAATGGCCTACTCCTGCACCTATTCTCTATTGTCTATTGATCTTTTGGCATCTTCGTGAATAAAGATGGAATATGTCTGGCATTTCTCTAATTTCTTGCTATCAGTTTGATGCAAAGATTTAGATGAAACAGTAGGGAAAACACACACATGTCCTGCTGCCATCAATTTGCTTAGGAATCCAGAGAATCGGTGCAATAGTCTTACCCTTAAACTGTAATTTCCTTTTCCCTGATGACCTTTTCATAGATAGAAACATCTTCTTTAACCTGAAGTGTTAAAGAGCACAGGGAAACAGATTGGTTAAAGGGCTGTCCCACTGTGGCAACCTAATTGGCGAGTTTAGAAGAGTTTAGGAGAGTTTGAAAAAATGTCATGTAGAAGACCTCCTTCCACCTCCTTTGACTATGTTGAAGACCAGCTTCGACTAGCTTCGGGAAAATTGGACACCGAATAGTGGAGAGTGAAGACGACCTCCTTCATTCTCCCTTTGATCTCCCTTCGACTATGTTGAAGACTACCTTCGACTACCTTTGATTACCTTTGATTAACTTCAACTACCCTCGATTAAGTACGAATAACATGCCGACCTACTTCGACTGAACTTACGAGTTAAAAAAATATCGATTTTTTTCCATGGCGACCTTTTTTTACTCGCAGGCATTTTTCAACCTGTTAAAAAATACGCCGTGACCTAGCTGAGGCCTCGAGTACGCGGGGACTACCCTCAAGCATGAAGGAGAGTTACAAAAACCTCCTAGGACCTCGTGTCGACCATGCTGCGAGTATGAGTCCAGGGCAAACTCGCCAGAAATCGCGGATTATGTCGCCACAGTGGGACAGGCCCTTTAAGCAATTTAATGTTGTACTGACAAGTGTAAATGATCTCTGTAATTCCATAAGGCTCTGGTACATCCATGAGCTGTGGTCCTTTACTTTAATAACCTCAGGAAGATGCAAAGGAAGGGGTGCAGAATATTAAAACCCAGAAACAAAACACTGGCAAATAAAAATGATTTAAGATAAAAGGTAATTAAAACACATGCTCAGAAAATAATCAAACTATAAACAGAAGTAAAATGATTAAATACAGATTTCATTCCTCTTTGTCTCATTAGTCACAGGCCAAGAAACTTTACTAAAACGAGCGGCATTTCAGATCTTGTGCCATGTCCAACTCATTAAAGGATTCTGTGAGGTAATTTTGTTATCATGAACATTTTCATAAGACTGAACCTCACTGTGGCCTCCATATACTGTTTAATAATAGACTGTGGAAACAAATATCATTCATTAATGTGTAGCAAGGAACTGCAGATGCTGGTTTATACTGATGATAGACACAAAATGCTGGAGTAACTCAGTGGGTAGAAACATAGAAACATAGAAAATAGGTGCAGGAGTAGGCCCTTCGGCCCTTCGAGCCAGCACCGCCATTCAATATGATTATGGCTGATCATCCAAAATCAGTACCCCGTTCCTGCTTTCTCCCCATATCCCTTGATTCCATCAGCTCTAAGAGCTAAATGTAACTTTCTCAAGGGTCAGGCTGCAACCTTGCTGAGGAAACAATAGCCGATATTTCGGGTCGGAACCCTTCATCACTTGGGTCATTGTAGGCTGGGGAAAGTGTGATAATGAGAGGGATGCAAGGATGTGATCAGTTGAACTAGTAGGATGACTAGGGTGGAGGAGGGTGGATGAGGGAAGAGAGGAGAGGCGATGGAATGCAGGAGTCACTTGAAATTAGAGAAATCAACGGTCATACCCCTGGACTGAACATTGACTTCTCTAATTTCAAGTAATTTCTGCATTTCCTCCCCTCCCATCTCTTCCACCCCCTCCCCCACCGTAGTCATCCAATCAGTTCCACTGGTCGCATCTTTGCACCCCTCTCATTATCACACCTTCCCCAGCCAACAATAGGCCATTGTGGGCTCCACCTTTCCTGAGCTCATCTGTTACCGGCTCTGAGTTATTCTGGCCTTTCTCACCTCCAGTTTATTCCCCCCCCCCCAACTTCCTCTTCCCCCCCCACTTCCTCTCTCCCCCCCCCCCCTCTACTTTCAGTCTGAAGAAAGGTTTGACCTGAAACATCTCCAGAGATGCTGCCTGACCCGCTGAGTTGCTCCAGCATTTTGTGTCTGGCAGCCATTAACACTGGACTTGCATGGAAGTCAGCAATCATTCCGTTGGGATGGCTGAATGTCAGAGGTTCCCCATGGAAATATTAGTTACAGTCCTTAAAGATTTGTTGACCTGAGACTAAATTTCCTTTCTCACTCCTCAGATGCGACTGGGAATTAGCAGCCTTGCCTCAGGCTTTAGCTCTCTGGATACTTTCTGAGAGTTAACCCCATTTACTTGGGTTCAACAAGATGCAAGAAGAGATAAAGAAATTAAACTAGAACATTTTGTGCAGCATTCGTGGGGAAAACTATAAACTAGATTCCCTTGCACATTGTTTTAATTTCATAAGAAACATAAGCAGTAAGAGCAGGAGTAAGTCACATGGAGCTCTGAGCTGCTGTGATCTTCTACCCCAATGTTTATTTTCCTGCAGTATTCCAATAATGTTTGATTCCCATGAGGACCAGTAATCAGTCCACCTAAGTTTGAATGAACATTTGATTGAGTCTCCACAAACCTCCGGAGCAGAACATTTCAAGGTTCACCATTCACTTAAAAAAGAAAGTTCTCCTCATCGCAGTCCTAAACCTTAATTTCTGATGCTGAAACTGTATCCCCCAGGTCTAGCAGTGTACGTTACTGGGAAATTAATAGTTTCAGGGCTCTTGGTCTCCAAAATCGTTGCTGTAAAGGTATAGGGAGTAATTTCTCAGAGGGTGGCACTGTAGCACAGCAGTAGAATTACTGCCAGAGCCCTGGGTCCCAGGTTCGATCCTGACCACGGGTGCTGTCTGTACTGTGTTTGTATGTTCTCCCTGTGATCTGCGTGGGATCTTCGGTTTCCTCTCACACTCCAAAGAGGTACAGTTTTGTAGGTTAATTGACTTGATATAAATGTAAATTGTCCCTAGTGCGTAGGGCAGTGTTAATGTGCTGGGATTGTTGGTTAGTGCAGACTCAGTGGGCTGAAGAGCCCGTTTCCGTGCTGTATCTCTAAACTAAACTAAACTAATCTAAACTAAAGTTGTCTGAATTGTCCAAAGGATATTTCTTTTGTCTTTCTAAGAAGTTTAACAATTGGTCATGTGAGTGGTTGAGCTGTATTTGGGTAAGAACTACTTGATCCAGATGGCTCTCGTTTTGTACATTTGTAGTTCGTTTGCTTTAGCTGAAAGCGATGTTTCGGCAGATTGGCCATGTCCCAATAAGATTTGGTAATTAGAATAATCAGTCCACAAAGTGTTATTGGCAATAATCTGATAAAATCACATTTAATTGGGAGAGAAGAATAATACATAGCCACATATTGCTGTACAGAAATCGTGTTCTTGTTTGGGGATATTTGTGAAGCAGTTTCTGGAGTTTAGGTGGTAAGACCTGTTACAGAATGTGCTAAATTTTCATTCGCGAGAGGTGACAAAGTGAGAAAACGAGCTCAGTGCAAGAATTAAGTATAGACGTTCCCTCTTTTAACTGCCTGCTTTGTGCTCACTGTTGGTAATCTGACGCAGTGCTCAGGAACCAACATTTCTTCAATACATTATTTGGATCAATTGATGTCATTTGCCATCATTCGCAAGGAGAATGTGTCAGCAAATGTTCTGATTCCAATATGTTACTGGGTGTGATGCATAAGAAACTTTCCTTGTTATCTAACTTGCATTAACCTGCCTCATCTAATTCAAGATAACAAATGTCTTCAAGACAAGTTTTCAAGAGAGAGTTAGATTTAGCTCTTAGGGCTAAAGGAATCAAGGGATATGGGGAAAAAGCAGAATTGATTTTAGATGATCAGTCATGATCCTATTGAATGGCGGTGCTGGCTCGAATGGCCAAATGGCCTACTCCTGCACCTATTTTTCTATGTTCTTTGTTTCTATGTTTCTATGTCCCCTGTATCCTGGGGCTACAAAAATGAGATATAAACTTTTAAAACCAATGATATGATTCCTCCTGAAAGGCATATTTGATTTAATCGAGTCATAGAGTCTTACAGCATGGAAACAGTCCCTTCAGCCCAACTTGCCCACACTGAACAATGCTAGTCTCACCTGCTTGTGTGTGGTCCATATCTCTTTAAACCTTTCCTATCCATGTACCTGTCTAAATGCTTCTTAAATGTTACGAAAGCGCCTGTCTCAACTGTTTCCTTCACCATCTCATTCCATACATCCACCACTCTGTGTGAAAAAATTACCCCTCAGGTTCCTATTAAATCTTCCCCCCCCTCCTCAACTTAAACCTATGTCCTCTGATTCTTGATTCCCCTTTCTTTGGACAAGAGACTCTGTGTGTCTACCCAATCTATCCCTCACATGATTGTGTACACCTCTATAAGATCACCCCTCATCCTCCTGCGCTCCAAGGAATAGAGTCTAGACTGCTCAACCTCTCCCTATAGCTTAGGTCCTCGAGTCCTGGCAACATCCTCGTAAATCTTTGCACCCTTTCCAGCTTGACAATTTCTTTCTTATAACATGATGCCCAACACTGAATGCAGTACTCCAAATGCAGCCTCACCAACGTCTTGTACAACTGCAGTATGGCCTCACAACTTTTCTACTCGAGTCTTTCACATTCATATAGTTTCCCAATTATTGTTTGAATTTTGAAAGATGGATTCATATTTGAAGTGCTGGAAGATGAGAAGTGGTTGTGAACTGTACACCAGCTTGAGAAGAAGGATTCTGACCTAAAATTGCCCATTGCTACAAGATGTTGGCGAGGTGACATTTGTAGTATTGTGTTCAGTTTTGTCACCCTGCTATAGGAACGATGTTGTTAAGCTGGAAAGATACCAGGGAACATTTACGAGGATGTTGCCAGGGCTTGAGGGACTGAGCTAGTGGGAGAGGTTGGGCAAGTTAGGACTTTATTCCTTGGAGTGCAGGAGGATGAAGAATTATCTTATAGCGATGTATAAGATTATGAGGGAAATAGATAGGGTAGATGCACAGTCTTTTACCCTGAGTAGGAGAATCAAGAAGCGAGCGATATTGGTTTAAGGTGAGAGGGGAAAGATTTAAAAGACACTGGTTGAACAAGCTGCTACATGAGGTAGTTGTGGCGGGTATTATAACAACATTTAAAAGACACTTTGACAGGTACTTGGATAAAAAATATTCAGAGGGATATGGTCTGGTGGGACTAGTATAGATGGGGCAATTTGGTCAGCATGGGCAAGTTGGGCCAAAGGGCCTTTCAATGCTGTATGTCTCTGACTTCCCTCCACAGGCTTTGCTTGACCTGCTGACTTCCGGCACCATTTTTATTCAAGGTTCCAGCATTTGTAGTCTTTCATACGTTAACCTTTTGTTAACATAAAAAAAAAAGTTCTGCAGCAGCATCATAAATCTCTCAATAACTCAAAACTCAATAAGCTAAAAGGGAGAATGGGAAATTGGATGTTTGTTATTTAAAGAGAACCTGGGAAATAAGTGTTGGTAAGACGAATAGGAATGTTAGAAATAGAAGGAAGCACAAAAAACAGGATGGCGATGAGTAGAAGGGAGCTTGGCAACATTACCTGGTATGCCAGACGACAAGCCATTGAGATATCTGAACTGTCAGACAATGCACTATTGGAATTGTATTGTATCTCTAGTAAAGACAATAGGCATTAGTTAATGGGCATCTTTAGACTTTAGAAATATAGTGCGGAAACAGACCCTTTGGTTCACCAAGTCTACCCCCGTACATCAGCACTTTTCTACACACCGGGGCCAGCTTAAAACTTTTTACCAAAGTCATTTAACTTACAAATCTGTATGTCTTTGGAGTGTGGGTAGGAAACTGAAGCACCCGGCAGATAAAACCCACGTGGTCACAGGGAGAACGTACGAACTCTGCACCGACAGCACCTGCAGTCAGGATAAAACCCGGGAAATCTGGCGCTGTAAGGCAGCAACTCTACTGCTGCGTCACTCTGCCACCCCGTTGCAACAGGAGTGGAAATTGATGTTAATCTTGTCCTCTTGGCCAAAGAATAGTGGCCAGTTTTGATCCTTTTAATATTAATCATTTCTTCAGGGTCAGAGTGAAATTTACCAATTACTTTTATCCTGATCTGTTTCTATGCTGCATCTTTTGATCAATCATTCAATTATAGATCTCTTTTTTCTATTATTTCCATCCCCTGCAGAAGACTGGAGCTGACAATAGCTGGAATGTGTTGCAGGCATTGTTGCCAAGTTGGAAAACAATTACATGGGCAGACTGAATGGACCAGCAGGCACTTACGTAGTTGTCATATTTTTTGCATGCATCGTAAATTCTCATTGTCAAGCCAAATGCTGGGCTGCCTTAGTATGAAAAAGTGAGTAAAGCAGACCAACAAATGATGACTAATCTTGATCCTTTTAATAGTTCCTCTGGGTCAGAGTGAAATTTACCATCTACTTTTAACCAGATCTGTTTCCATGCCGTATCTTTTAAGCAATCAGTGAATTATGTGTCCTTATTCCTGTTCTGCCTTTGCATTGAACTAGAATGAGACTTAATGTTTACGAAGGAACTGCAGATGCTGGAAAATCGGAGGTAGACAAAAATGCTGGAGAAACTCAGCAGGTGAGGCAGCATCTATGGAGCAAAGGAAATAGGCAACGTTTCGGGTTGAAACCCTTCTTCAGACTGGTGTGAGGGTGGGGGACGGGGGACGAGGGACGGGAAGAAGAAAGGAAGAGGTGGAGCCAGTGGGCTGAGGGAGAGCTGAGAAGGGGAGGAGAAAGTAGGGACTATCTGAAATTAGAGAAGTCAATGTTCATACCGCTGGGGTGCAAATTGCCCAATCGAAATATGAGGTGCTGCGCAGGTACTAGATGGAGATGAGACTTAAACTGATCTTCGAACAGCCTATTCTAAACATAGCATCAACTGTTGGCCTGTACAACCATTTGACCTTTTTTTCAGGAGTTCCCTTCTATTTTGGAAATTGTAGTACACACAGTAGTTGTGTTTGTTTCCTCTGGCTTCACATTTTACTCCACTTCTCTCCTTATCTGACACCCCTTTGTCTCCATAGTTACTTACACAACCCATCTGCCTTTCAACTCCTCCCCCCCATCTCCACCCATCTTTCATTTGCCAGATTTGTCCTGCACTAACCTTACTTTTCCTCTTGCTCCAATCAGTTTGAAGAAGAGTCCTGACCCAAAACATCTGTTCATTCTCTCCACAGATGCTGCCTGACATGCTGAGTTCTTCCAGCACTTTATGTTTTGCTCAAGATTCCAGCATCTGCAGTTCTTTGTATCTCTAGTTGTTTTTGTTCCTTTGGTTAAGGCTTAAATTCTCTCTCAATTTGCAAACTTAAAACTGTTATTTGCTCGGTTCAGTATTTGGCACCTGTTTTTAGTTAGCAGTCCATTCCAATGTACAGAAGATTTCTCTTTTTTTTTAATCTTTTCTAGATGGCTGAAATGTGATCTTATTGTTGCATGAGTTTGTCACCGATATCCTAATCCTGTTTTTGTGTAAATGATCTTTGCACTTTCTACATTTTTGAATAATCAGAAAGTTGTATCTGAGAGGATAATCCTTGGAAGTCTAAACCTCAGTGGACAGTTTAAAAAAAATCCAAAATATCCACTTGCTAAATAATTGTAATCATCACCCTTGTCATGACTCATGACAAGACCTTTTCACAACCACAAGGGCAGCACATTGGTGCAACGGTAGAGCTACTGCCTTACAACGCCAGAGACCCAGGTTCGACCCTGACTAAGGATGCTTGTTTGTACGGTGGCCCGCGTGGGTTTTCTCCGAGATCTTCGGTGTCCTCCTACAATCCAAAGACGTACAGATTTATAGGTTAATTGGTTTCGTGTAAATGTAAAATTGTACCTAATGTGTGTAGGGCAGTGTTAATGTATGGGGATCGCTGGTCGGTGCGGACTTGGTGGGCCAAAGGGCCTGTTTCCGTGCTGTATCTCAAAACTAAAACCTAATCCATTAAAAATCTTTTAATGTTGCAAGTCTGAAAACTGTACACTTTGCATCTTTTTCCATTTGTTTTCCAATAGTTGAAGATCAATCCTTATTGGATTTGCAATGCAGAGTAGATGTAAGCAGTGGGATTATTTATTCCTTGGGGCACCTCGTACTCTACCCCAAACAGAGTTTGTTTTCTGTGACAAACTCAGATTATGGTTCAATTCAATTCAATGGTTCAAAGGTGTTTTATTGCCAAATGTGTGAACTGCAAACGCACAGTGAGTTTGTTTTCTTACTCACAGTTCAGTAGAGTATCACCAAACCACCCCAATTAATAGTTGTACAGGAATAGTCTACTGAACTCGCCTGCAGGAGGTGCCATATTTGGCGCCAATTTCGAAGTCCAGTCCACACACCAGTTGTTAAAAGCGGTGTCCGATTCAGGCAAGCCTCAGACTGCTGTGGGGGGCCTCCAACCATCGCCTATCCTTGGTCGACCACCGACTGACATCCTCTCCTCGCCTGCCCACCTTTGTTCCCCGGGGAGCCTCCCGCACCCGACTTCAAGGGCCAGACCACGGTTCCCTCTCCTCTCTTACTGGCCTCTCTCCTCTCCGATCACTGGCTCATCCTCCCAGTCTCTGGTCCACAGGGAACAAGCTGCTCGGCAGGCTCCCTCTTCCAGGCCACGATTGTCGGATCCTCAGTGTGTGGGCTGCCCCCTACAGGCAGCTGCCCCCTATGAGGCCATGAACCGCAGGGTCTTCCATTCTGCTGCGCTCAATGTTGGGTCTTCTGTTTGGCCGCAGTTTGCGTCTAAACACACTTTTGTTCTCTCATTTCTTGTCCTCTCGTTTAGCATTTGTCTCCCAGCTTTACAGCCTTTAATCTCTACACTTCACCACTACCCTAGTTCCTTATATTGGAGGGGGGTGGCCGGAGACGTCACAGCCCGAGCTGCATCACCTCATCTGCAACTCTACGGGGACAGCGGAGAGAGTGTTCCTCTGGAATTGGAACGTGGCTGGGCTGCTGCTGGCTGTGGGTCTCTGGGATCTCCGTGCTTGCAGTGGGCCTGGGGGCGGTGTCCCGTTGGTCCTGACGTCTCCGGTGATTGGCACTAGCTCCGACGTGAAGGCAGTGCAAACCCCCCGCGCCGGTGCAATGGGCGGGGAGCTGGAGAGGGGAGGGAAGGGGTCACACACATGGCCTGGAAGCAGAGGGGTGTAGGTGGGGTGAAACTTAAGGGAGCGACAATTTGCTGCTGCCTGCCCGCTGAGTTAAAAAGTTCTCATGCAAGACTCACGCTACACTGTGTATCGTGAGTCTACCGTGGGAACTTTTTTAATCAGCGGGCAGGCAGCAGCAGATTGTCAATTATTAACCCTCCTGCGCAATATACCCTCACCTTCTCTTTTATGAATGGGGATTTAGTTCCCCTTTCACCGAGGACCGACCGGAGGTTCCGCTGTCACCTCTGCGGGCCGCCCTCGGTGAACGTTTTCAAGGACCGAAAAAATGTCGATATTCGGAGGTTTTCGTTATTTGGAACTTCGGATAAAAGGTTGTGCACCTGTATTGAGTTTGAGCTCAAGAGTTGAGTTGGCAAAGTTACATTTAACTTCACAATTTTGTTTTCATCATTAAATAAAACTGTTAAAATTGCACTGCAAGATATTTATGATAATGGGCAGCTGTTTATATCCCAGAAGAAAGTTTGGTTTTATTTGTGGCAACATTCTGGCTGAGTGTAGTCCCAAATGTAATATTTTTGTATCTGATGAAAAAGGCTGACTCACATCCTGAGCAGTTAGATTTACATGATGAACAGTGCAATATTTTAACCAATCATGTTGCTATCAATCACAGAAAGAATTCACCACAGGACAACTCACTTTCTTTAAAGGAATTGAAGGAAAGTACAGCCAGCCAGTGCATTAAAGAAAACTTTCAAAGAACTCATTGTTCTCTAACGCTTCAGTCTTTTTTTACTGTTAAGTTTATTTTCATATACAGTCCCAGAAACGACTATTGAAACACATTTGAAAGATTATTGCAGTGTGTTTTTGTGCAACTTATTTTTTTAACCACAAATTAATTTTACTTTGAATATAATAATGTGTCAGTTTTGGACCATGAAAAATCAGTTTTTTTAAATTTGGAAAATAGAAATGTAATGGGCCTCTCCCACCAGCATGCAAAAGCATGCGTCTAGCGCGACCAAACGTGGTCGCGCGGGGCCGGTCCCTCTTCGATCGGCGGAGGCGTATGGAGTTGTGCGGGGCTGGTCCCGACATCGCGTGAGGCTCCAAAATCTTGCACTGTCCGAAAATCCCGCGCGACAATGGCCTGTCGGCCCGCAGCCGCATTGAGGCCGTATGCAGCACCCAGACGGGCGTACGCAGCGTCTTGACGTCGTACGTCTTGACGTCGTACGCAGCGTCTTGACGGCGTACGCCTAGCGTGTGGCGTTGCGCGATGATGATGTCACCGCCCGACGCCGTCCGATGTCCAAATCCAGCAGGCCCGCCTCCTGCCCAGCTGATTGGTGAGTATGATGTCGGGACCAGCCCCGTACAACTCCAGATGCCTCCGTTGTTGGAAGTGGGACCGGCCCCGCGAGGCCGTACGTCTCAAGCCACCACGTTTGGTCGCGCTAAACGCATGCAATCGCATGCTGGTGGGACAGGCCCTTAAACGTTTTAGAAATATATGATTAAGCGAAATGACATTTCACAATTTTATAAATTGTTCATAAGCGCAATCTACATTGGAACATTCACCCTGGTGATATTGGAAAACACCTTCAGGCATTTTGGCTGCACAGCCCAGTGGTGATCTCCAGTTTATATCCTGAGCAGGATATGCCCCTTTGGTCTCCTTTCAAACACCATCCTATCCCAATAAATAACTGTGGCTCTTCATCTCCTCTTTGCGTGTCATAACATTAAAAATAATGAACGGAGATTTACCAGTTTTATGATGATGACGCACTGGGTTAATCGCCTGGAGTCACTTCAAGACAATATTAATCTGAACTAAAGTCTACATTGAAAATATCAGCATGTGCATTAATGGAGTGGCAGAAGTCTACAATATTTCGCCTGTACATACTTTCAAGTTTACTTACTCTTTATTTGTGATACACCGATGAACTGAGTTAGATCTGATTTCTGGCCAATAATTGATCAATCTATCACTCGATTGATGCTCATGTTGATGTCCTTACAGATCAATGGTACTTTATTGCCACGTGTGCTTACTGTAAGTTCAGTGAAATTATTTTCTGCATACATTTCAGTGACAATCCATCTATACATTAGGCACAATCATACTAAGTATAAGAGTGTAAGATAGTAGACCACACGGACCAGAGTCAATACACAAGTCACCACATTTTAGTCACTATCCTGTACCCTTCGTCCAATTTTTTTTAACCATATCTTTGCCTTGATGTGGTTCTAAATTTCACCATTGCTACAGAAGGTGCAAATGTCATAACCTAATTGTCCAAAGTTATCATTAGTTTTAATATTATGCGATTCCCTCGTTCTTTGCAGTGAAATTGTATCTCTGTGAAGAAATCACATTACTTGCATGCTGTCCTTTTTTGTGACAAAGAATTCTTTTGCTTTGATGTGATGCAAGTGAGATGCATGGTTATCATTGCATCAACTACAGTACTTTACACCATTTCTACCTATGTGTTTCCGATTCTGCTGCGATCATTTTTATACCTTGCATTGGACATTGCTCAATGCCATTTCCATGAACAACACAAGATCAAATGTTAGATTTTTTTGTGCTTTATAACTTTGAATTCACTTGGGCATTAAACCATGCAAACTTTTAACAAGGCGACATGTTGTGTACAATTGCAGTGCCAGTGCAGGTCTTACAATGAACCAATGCCTGGGTTCATACCTTGTACAAAGGAAAATGGGTCTGGGTGTTGGAAATCCAGCATTGCAGCCTCAAGCCGTCACTGCCGGAGTTCCTCAGCACTGTTCCTGGCCCAACCACCTTCAGCAGCTTCATTAACGATCTTCCTTGCGAGTTCACACATGGAGATTTTTGATGATTATTTAGTAGCTTAATTTTTGTGTGGACAATTATGTTGCTATTTTGAATCTTGATTTATTAGTCCTTTTTCAATGCTTAATAAGGAACAAATCAGATGCTTTCAGAGAGGCACAAGGAACTGCAGATGCCGGAATCTTGTTCAAAACACAGAGTGCTGGATTAACTCAACAGGTCAGACACCATCTGTGAAGGAATTGGATAGGTAATGTTTCTGGGTGGGATCCTTCTTCAGTTGCTTTTAGATATGGGCCAGTGAAGAAGACAGCTTGGGATTATACTAGTTTGTGAGGATTTTCTGGGCTAAATTACATTCCCATAACCCTAATAACTTATTGTGTGGCTCTTCTCTTCTTGACCTTCATTTGGTAATGGTAAAGAAGATATATGATGTTGTATTTATTTTCTCTAAAGATCGATTGAACAGCAGGTAGGATGTTTTTGCCAACCTGCTTGTCGAAAATAACAGGAGAATTTTATAGGAGTAGGAGCTGTGGAATTTACAATATCATCGTAGAGTCTGTCCTCACCTTCTCCATCATGGTCTGGTTTGACTCAGCCACCAAACACGACATCCGGAGGCTGCAGCAAATCGTTCGATCAGCTGAAAAGGTTGTTGGCTGCAACCTTCCCCCCATCGCACACTGCGAGGGCCAGGAAGCAAGGGGGTAAGATCATCTTTGACCACTCTCACCCTGGCCACAAACTCTTTGTAGCACTTCCCTCTGGAAGGCGACTCCGGACTGTCAAAGCCGCCACAGTCAGACATAAAAACAGCTTTTTTTCCACGAACAGTAACCAAAAGTGTGTAGCTTCCTTTTGCTCTGGTATTTTATTTCATTCACATGTTTAAACTATAATGTTTTATTCTTAATGTTTTATGTTCTATTCTTAATTGTTACTCTATGTTGTGTTGTTACTTGCGAGCGGAGCACCAAGGCAAATTCCTTGTATGTGTACTTACTTGGCCAATAAACTTATACATTCATTCATTCATTCATTCATTCATTCATTCATTCAAAGTGTTTATAGTTTGGGTTAAAGTTGTGAAATACATTAAGCTTATCGGAAACGTTATTTGTATGAAAAAAAACTTCAGAGAGTTTGCATTTTGGAAGTGTATTTCAATGAGGTATGCTACAAAACCTACATTCATTGTGTATTCTGAAAATGGACCTGTAACTTTTTTTCAAATGCCCTATTGTTTTTTTAAGTTAATTCATAAGACATCATGAATATATGTGGCCAAGAAATATTACCATCGCCTGACAAATTATTATAAAGAACTGAAAAATAACTGGAAAAATGACTGCAAATTGAAAGGTGATGATTGAAATGATACCTGTAAAATGTCAGATTGAATGAATATTCTTGATATATGTTCACAAATTGAGATTGTTTTGATATGAGATTTGAAAATTCAAAGGTAAAAGAAAATACGGAAAATTTCTTTAAGATAGAAAAATAACCTTGTATAAAAGATTGACATAAAATGCTGGAGTGTCTCAGCTCGACAGGCAGCTTCTCTGGAGAGAAGGAATGGTTGATGTTTTGGGTCAAGACCCTTCTTCTTCAGACTACAAGATGAGTCTATTACAGTTAAAGATTTATATTTTTATTTAATAAAATTGTTAAATGGTTCACTCCTCAAAACTCTAGGGTTTTTTGCATCCTTGTACAGTTTAGTTGACGTAGTTGAAGTATTTGCTAAATCCCTTTCAGTTTTGATTCATGCAGTTTTACAGTTGTATTGTAAATCGTGTGGCTGAGGCAGCTGTGAGATAAGAGCGGCAACAGGCCAGCTCAGCAATAATTAATCTTCTCTTTGATCTTGTTCACAACTATGTGTTTTATGTCATAATTGACTCACTGACTGTGGGGAAAAGATCAGAATAATCCTGAGCTTTTCTGTAAAAAATGTAAATACAGCTGAATTCAAAAGAAGGAAGAAGGCGTTTCCACGGGGAAGATGCTAATATAATTTCTCTCCATATTTTGTTTGAATCCAAACTTGGTCAAATGCATCAAATTGTATATTGTAAACCATATTTGATGTCAAATGTGAACTGCTGATGGGATGAAGTTTACACTTTCTAATGATATATCTTAGTTTAGTTTAGAGACACAGCATGGAAACAGGCCCTTCGGCCCAACAAGTCCTTGCCAACCAGCGATCCCCATACTCTAAAATTATCCTACCCGCTAGGGACAATTTACAATTATTTACCGAAGCCAATTAACCTGCAAACCTGTACATCTTTGGAGTGTGGGATGAAACCCACATGATCACGGGGAGAATGTACAAACTCCATAAACGCAGCACCCATAGTCAGGATTGAACCCAGGTCTCTGGCACTGGAAGGTAGCAACTCGACCACTGTGCCTCTGTGTAAGCTTTTCTCAGACCACATTTGCCATCAGTGCCTATTCTGTTCTGTCTTGCTCTATTTGATAAATATGAGGGATATATTCGACAGCGAATAGATTATCCTGATCTTATCTTAAATGTACAGACAATACAGAATATCTCGTCCCCGCCTGTCATCTGTACATGCATTAGGTGGCAACTAAATTCACAGCTGGGCAGATGTAAAACCACATGAAAAGGGTTTCGCCTGATTGGAATCCTCACCAAATGTGAGCCTGCAGCTATTGTTTATGAGCTGTCCATAGTGCTGAATAAATCAAAGGCATTCTGTCTCCCCATCTAGGTGAGTGAAATAGAATTTGATTATATAATCTGCAGTCGAGCAGAGAAGTGCCATCAGATATTCTAAAGCACATAAATACACGGGAATAATTATTAGTAGAGAAGATTTGTCTTTGAGAATTGTGATCCATAATTAATTTACTCCGCAGTTGATTAATTTGTTAAAGTAAATGGAGACACTGTTAATTTAACATTGCAAAATTTAAGCCTAATTCAGGGAGGCACATCTAATCCAAAGTTCTTTCCCCACATACAGATCATTAACTTTTGAATGTGGTGCAGAATCTAAGCTCTTTAGATATTTAGGGTGAAAGTAAAAAAAGGAGCCCACATGTGTGCTGTTTCATTTTCCATAGCTACTTTCATTTTTCTTTTGGTACACGAGTTGGCAGTTTGGGCAGCTCTTGCAATAGTTGACTCAAAGATTCCACCTACTCTATCGAGTTTATTAGATTAGCGTGAGCAGATCAAATGGAGCTCATTAGTCAAACTGGTTAGTTACAGATGAACCTCTATGTGCGGTCATAGCCTTGCACTAAGTAGTTGAGTTAATGCAGTAGAATCTGTATAATGTTGGAGGCTTAAATAGCGTAAAACTATTTTCAAATCCTGATATAATGTGATGGATTTTCTAGGAGCTATTGTTTTATTTTGGCAATCCTTTAATTTAACACTGTAAAGTGCTGTATGATTTTATTCGGTAAACGATGAGCACAACATTTTGGATCGCATTCCTTTATTATTGATCTATAAGTATTGAAATATTTTGGATATTTAAAATAAACAATGGTTTCATCAGCATTTGACGGCACTGTACTGGATGGGAGTTCAGAAGGATGAGGGGGACCTCATTGAAACTTACCGAATAATGCAAAGGCCTGGATAGAGTGGATGTGGAGAGGGTGTTTCCACGTGGGAGAGTCTAGGAACAGAGGCCATAGCCACAGAATAAATGATCATGCCATTAGAAAGGAAATTAGGAAAATCTAAAGTTAGGGGGTGGTGAATCATTGGAATTAATTGTCACATTAGGCTGTGAAGGCCAGGCCAATCGATGTACCTGTATTTAAGGTTGAGATTGATAAATTCTTGATTAGTGAGGGTGTCAAGGGATTATGGGGAAAAAGGAGAATGGGAATGAGAGGGAAAATTAGAGCAGCCACGATTGAATAGTGGAATAGACCTGATGGGCCGAATAGCCTAATTCTGCTCCTAGAACTTATAAATTTATGTTTCCAAAAACACTTTTGCCTACTGGTAAATTGCTGTGAGTTCTCCAAGAAAACCGTGAAATGGCAAACCATAGTGACGTTGAAATGAAGGTATGAAACATATTAATTGCTACTAACAGGGTTTCTGTATATCACTATGGAATGTACTCAATTACGAAATGTGCAGGCAAGACAGCAGTATCATTAAATAAGAATGGATGGCTTTCTGCATGGATTAAGGTTACAGATATGGTTTAGCCTGTGAAATGCTCACATGAGACAAAACCCATTTTTTTCTTTTCATACTTTAGTAATTGTGACAGTTACTATTTATAGCTACTGCAATACAGCAATCAGCTTGGCCAGTGTGCAGTACTTACCTTGAGGGGAGAACTATTTGTGACAAGAGTGACCCTTGGTGTTGTAATTGCTCATTTAGTTTGCGAATAAGTTAGTTGTATCATCAGTAACACAGCTAACAATGACCTGTTTCCTTTATCACCATTACTTGTTTTGCATATCTGTCATTCATTTGTTTTATATCCCTCTACATCACTGTCTATATCTCTCGTTTCCCTTTCCCCTGATGTCTGAAGAAGGGTCTTGACTCAAGACGTCATCCAATCCCTCCCTCCAGAGATGCTGCCTGTCCCACTGAGTTACTTCAGTATTTTGTGTCTATCTTCGATTTAAACCAGCATGTGCAGTTCCTTCCTACACACTTAGTCTGTTATTAAGTAAACTGTTATCATTTGTGAATTGTGACAATGTGAAAAATAGTGACTTCCAGAATTTCACCATTATAATGATGTTGTATTATTAAAATGATTACTAATATTTGGTAATTTGTTGGAAAACGAACAGTACCTTGTGATCTAGAATTTAAGAGTGAAATGTGGGGAAAGTATTCCTATCAAAATGAGAATGGTTGAATATCAACTTATCTTGTTTGTAAATCCACGATACCATGTCCAACATGATTTCATCAACATTGGGTGTATTGAGAGAGTACTTGATAAAACATATTCGAGAGCTTACAGAGCAATTGTGGTTTAGTTTAGTTTAGAGATTATGTGTGGGAACAGGCCCTTCAGCCCGCCGAGTCCACTCTAGGGACAATTTATATTTATAGAATGCCAATTAACCTATGAACCTTTGGAGTGTGGAAAGAAAGTGAAGCTCTTGGAGAAAACCCACACGGTCACGGGGAGAACGTACAAACTCCGTACAACAGCACCCGTAGCCAGGGTCAAACCCGGGTCTCTGGCGCTGAAAGCACTGTAGGGCAGCAACTCTACTGCTGCGCCACTGTGGGGGGAATGTGAGTGATCAGCTTGCTCATAGACCCAGCATATACTTGTCAGGCCCATGAATGGAATCTTGTGCCCTAATGATTCTAACGCTTTCACCCTAACTATGGGTGCTTCTCTGTACGGAGTTTGTCCGTTCTCCCCGTGACCTGCATGGGGTTCTCCGGGATCTGCGGTTTCCACCCACACTACAAAGACAGAGGTTTGTAGGTTAATTAGCTTGGTATAATTGTAAGTTGTCCCTAGTGTATGCAGGAGAGTGAAAGTGTGTGGGGATCGCTGGTCAGAGCGAACTCGGTGGGCCAAAGGGCTTGTTTCTGCGCTGTATCACTAAACTGTACTAAACTAAACTAACAACATGTTTAAACCAGATTCAATTCTCTTTTGCAATCCAAGATGCGTCTTTTTTCATATTTTTAATCCTTTAGGCCACCGAGCCAAGGCACATCTAAATTTGATGGGTGGGAATTGTTCCAATCTTTAAATTGTTTAACTCACTGAGATTTGATTTATTTCCCAAGATATGATGGGGGACATTTTCCTGTTTTAATGTAACACTGACTTTAAAACATATCTCTGCAGAGAATTGTTTGAAGTGGGTAATGCGATTATAGCAGCATTTTTGTTTTCATTGTTTACGAGGAAAACCGTTTGAAATCACGATAAAATAGGAAACTCTCTGCACAGGGAATAAGAGCAGAAATGTCAAATATTGAAGAAAATAACTTTAATGTGGGAGGCTGACATTTTAAAGGAAATTTACGGGATACTGTTTTTTTTCGCACAGAGTGCCTGAAACCTCTGCCAATGAAGATGGTGGAAGGAGATACGATAGCAACACTTAGGAGCCATTTAGAAAGACAAATGAACAGGGCAGGGATATGGACCATGTGCAGGCAGATGTGCAATTTAAATTGACATCATGGTGGGTGCAGACATCATATGCTGAAGGGCCTGGTCCTGTGCTGTACTCTTCCATGTTTTGCTTAGTTTAGTTTAGAGATCCAGCACAGAAACAGGCCTTTCGGCCCACTGAGTCAGCGCTGAACAGTGATCCCCGCACACTAACACTATTCCACACACACTAGGAACAATTTACAATTTTACCAAGTCAATTAGCCTACAAAACCTGTATGTCTTTGGTGTGGGGGAGGAAACTGAAGCTCCCAGAGAAAACCCACGCATGTTAAGGGGTGAATGTACAAACTCGTACAGACAGCACCTGTAGTCGGGATCAAAGTCGGGTCTCTGGCACTGTAAGGCAGCAACTCTACTGCTGCGCCACCGTGCCACCCTATGTTCTGTGGTCGTACTCCTGCTTCATGTTTTTGAATGGTAAAATACTGTACATTTGCCAGCATTTTATTATTAGAGCAGTTTATCTTGGCAAATTGTAATTGAATTTGTTTAACGATGAATATATTGAATGCGCAGATCATGATTATCTTTGTTTAATGTACAAATCAATACTCATTAAATAGTACAGACTATATTGTAGCAAGGTCACCAGCTAGTTGGATATTTGATTACATATTGACAAATAACTGAGGGGAGTGGTGTGAAAGTTATCATTTACCACTGGTGCCATTTACCACCATTATCCTCGACTGTTGAATACTTCATCATTGTGAATCGAATCAGATGGTGGTTTATACAGCTCCTCCTGATGCTGTGTCTGGTATCGGTATGTGTGTATTCTTCTCATGTGCATCAAGATAAAGTGAAAAACATTGCTATCCATACAGACCATACTTGAACAGGTCATACAAAGAGAGAAAGGAAACAGAGTGCAGAACATGGTGTCACAGCTACTGGGAAAGTTCAGATTTTAAAAAGTGCAAAGGCCACAAAGAAGTAGATTGGAAGATTGCGAATTTATCGTTAACATATGAGAGACCCATTCAAGAGTCTGATAATAGTGGGGAAGAAGCTGTGCTTATATCTGATGGTACATGCTTTTAAGCTATCGTATCTTCTGCTTGAAGGGAGAGGGGAGAAGAGAGAATACCAGGGTGAGATTGATCCTTGATTTTGTTGGCTGCTTTCCCCCGGGGCAGTATGAAGTTTAGATGGAGCCCATTCAATGGGCTTGACATAAAGCCAGTGTAAAAATGATTACAGTTGTGTAGTAATTAGTTTGAACATTGGTGGACAGATGGAGTCAAGCAGTTGTTGATCTGTGTAGGAAGGAACTGCAGATGCTAGTTTAAACCGAAGATAGACACAAAAAGCTGTAACTCAGCGGGACAGGCAGCCTATCTGGAGAAAAGGAATAGGTGAAGTTTTGGATCGAGATCCTTCTTCGGACTGAGAGTCAGGGGAAAGGGAAACGAGAGATATAGAAGGTGATGTAGATATAGAACAAATTAATGAAAGATATGCAAAAAAGTAATGATGATGAAGGAGACAGGTGATTATTAGCTGTGCTGGGTGAAAATGAGTCAAGAGCTGGTACGACTTGGGTGGGGGAGGGATGGAGAGAGAGGGGATGCAAGAGTTACTCTTAAAGTTAGAGAAATCAATATTCATGCCAAGCGAAATATGTTTCATCTTCATGCCAGGCGTTTCTCCTTACTCTGACAATGGAGGAGGCCCAGGCCAGAAAGGTCAATGTGGGAATGAGAAGGAGAAAACGCCACACAGACAGCACCCAAGGTCAGGATCGAACCCGTGTCTCTGGCGCTGTGAGGCAGCGGCTCTACCAGCTGCGCCACAATGCAGCCACAATTGCCCAGTTGTCAGTTCTGGGCAGAGAATGTGCTGCAGTCACAATGCAGCAAGCCAACTTTATCATCGGCACTTATAGTTTAAAATAAATCAAAAGGTGCTCATTTGCTTGTTCTCTCCCAGAGTTTGGTGTTTTTTCTTGAGATAACAAGGGGATGGCTTTGTTTTAAATTCTGTTCGAAATCTTTGTTTCCCACTGGTGAGAGGCTTTGCAAATAATTTGCTTGTCAATAATTTGTAAACATTATTCTCTTTATTGTGGCCCAGTTTGTTTTGAGGGGAAGATCACAGGATAACACTTGGGATAAATAGTTGACTGTTAAAGTGCCAAAAACCACTTTGGTTTTTCCTCGGTAAATCCTCGGTAAAGTGTGAAGGTCAGCAACAAGCAAAGCAAAATTCTACATCCTATGACGTGACTTTTTTTTTAATGACTATCATCTTTAATAAAGAACATCAGCAGAATTTTTATTTGTGTCTTGTGAAGGCATGGATGTTCACTTCCTTTGTTAAGCTGTTGTAGGGTCAATCTTCTTAAACCAGGTATAGAAGGTGCAAGTTATATTAGCAAATAGATTATTTTATTTTATTAAAGCAGGAGGCAAATATGTATTTAGGTTTTATGTTGAATAAATATTACATGGTAATTTTGACCTCCAGCTCCTTAGGGATATTAAATATATTGAAATATATATTATCCCTATTATCCCCAGTAAATATACAAGTTGCTGTTAAAATGTGTGGAAATGGAACATATTTCACAATCATCGCTTCCACAGTTTGAAGCCAGTTGATGTGACCTGTGTGCATGGAAGTGACGTAGTTAAGTTTATAACAAGCAAAATTTCAATTACGTAGATGTTTGAACAGAGCACCAAGCTGTGATTTACAACTTTACAGCAGGATTCCATCCTCAGCCGATCTGTTAAAGTGTGGCACCAAGCCGAAGTGAGCGGAATCAGCTCATGCTTAGAAATTATTTCATGATCGACGGCCAGTCATGTGCATCGTCGTTTCCTCTTTTAGTTTTCTCCTTGTTGTACTTTATAAAGAATACACAAAGCAAAGTGAACAGTGTGGGAGAAAGTATTGGGTCCAGGACTGTCACTGCTGATGCTCTGGTTCGAGCCTGACTTGTGCAACAAAAGACTTCATGGCCTGGAGACAATATTGCTTCTGTGGAGGCCGGTGAACTTGACCATGTCACGTCTTTCCTTGTTACGTTCAGTTCCTCTCTTGGGACAATGCAGATTCATTCTGTTTTTCCTCAACAGTAGCTGAGATATCAAAGAAGATGAGCGAATGATTTATAAGCCTTCGCCTGAGGATATTGCAGGTCTGAAGTGTATACTAAGATGGTGAGGTCTCAACTTCCCTTCTCTGACAATCATGAATGCAATTATGTAAATCAGGCATTCACTGCTGCTATTAATCATTTGAATAATATTTGTTTTGTGTACAACCTGTAAAGTTGTATTTTTGATATGGCCTTAAACTATATTTGGAGTTCTATGTGATAGAACTTAATTCAAGTCAATTGAACTGGAACAAATAATTTAGAAAATTATGTTTTTGGCTTTTCAAATGACAAAAATACAATATAAATATGAACAGGGTATGCAGTTGATAATTGTGATTTCTAGGTTTGTGTCATTTTTATTAGTTATGGGAGGAAGTTGTTTAAATTTTAAGTGTTTTGGATAATAGAATTCTAGTTTTAGTTTATTGTCACGTGTACTGAGGTTAAAAGCTTTTATATTGTGTGGTATCCAATCAGCAAAAAGACTATACATGATTACTATCAAGGCGTCCACCTTGTACAGATACAGGTTAAAGGTAATAACGCTCAGTGCAAGATAAAGTCTTGTAAACACATGTAAAGTAAAGTCCGATTAAAGATAGTCTGAGGGTCTCCAATGAGGTAGATGGTAGCTCAGGAACGCTCTGCTAGTTGGTGATAGGATGGTTTAGTTGCCTGATAACAGCTGGGAAGAAACTGTCCCTGAATCTGAAGGTGTGCATTTGCACACTTCTGTACCTCATGCCTGAGGGGAGAAGAGGGTGTGACTGGGGTGAGACTCGTCCTTGATTATGCTGGTGACCTTGCTGAAGTAGTGTGAAATGTAGATGGAGACATTGGAAGGAAGGTTGGTTTGCGTGATGGTCTGGGCATCATAGACTCCCATCAAATGGGAGTCTTACAATGAACCTGATTTCAAATCATACTGGTCTTCGCCGATGGAACTGTATAATTTTGAACGTTTTCCAGCGGCACGTTACTGGTGAGTAAATTATATTGTGTTGGGTTTATGCAGAGTAAAATAAATATTGTTGCAGGAATGGCTCGGAGATTGCAGGAATGAAAGCTTAATCTTCAGGAAATCCCAGAAAATAATGTAAATCAAAGGAACATGATACGAGAGATTTTTTTTTTCATTTTATCTAAACACGTGTGAACTTAAAAAAGTATTGAAGAAGTGCAAGAAGTTTCCTTGAATGAGCATGTCGGAGTTAGATTGAGTGCAAGCAAACCATCACGTACCTACTTGTCTACAAAAATCCCATTTAATTCTCCCACATTTCCATCTACCACCTCTGGATTCTTCCACTTGCTAATCACAGGGAGAATGTCCAGTGGTCAGTTATCAACTTTTGTAATAAAAGCTCGAATTGGCAACCTTGACTACATCAAGAGAATATTAATGTTCAAAATGAAGTTGATTTTTCTTGCTGGTTATTTATCTCTCCTCAAATGTTGACTTTGAAGAAGGATTGAAAATTATCAGCACTGCAAACTACAGATATTGGAATCTTGGGCAAAAAGCACAAGAGTAACCTAGTGGGTCAGACAGCATCTCTGGAGAACATGGGTCATGGACTCTTCTTCAGGCTGACTATTTGTTCCTTCTAGAGGTTCCGTCTGAACTGCCTGTGATCAATACTATATTCTTCAGGCTGTAAGTATCTCACACTCCAGCATCCAATTTTTAAAAAAAGGTTGAATAAATGCGTCTGCAAATCTGTCATTTTTCACATATGCCAGATAACCCCTTGAACATGTTGTATGCAGTATGATTTTTTTAATATCTGAATTATAATGTGCAACATTAGAAGGTGCATACAAATAGATTTATCTCCTGCTCAAATGTTTTAGTATTGTTTTCTATTAACTTATCTTGCATAGTGAAGTTGCTATGAATCCTGGGTTGGATTGTGCTTGTGCCCTGTCTCTTGCATTGGCCTTCTGCAGGACCATTGCCACAGTAATCCGTGGCTATCTGACACAATAATCCGTGGCTATCTGATTCCCAATGTCCTGGAGGCACCTCATGGTCCTTCTGCTATGCGATGGGCTTCTTGTTGATTCTAAAACCATCAGAGGCAATTAGGATCAATTGAAAAGCATTTACATGATGGAAAACCATTACAAATTATTAGGCTTAAAAAAACGACACCAAGTGCTGGAGTAAGTCAGTTGATCAGGCAACATCTCTGGAGAAAGACACAAAATGTTGGAGTAACTGCGAGACAGGCAGCATCTATGGTGAAAAGGAATGGGTGACGCTTCGGGTTGAGATCCTTCTTCAATCTGAAAGTCAGTGGAGAGGGAAACTAGAGATATGGAAGGGTACAAAGCTTGCTATTCTTGCAATTGAAGGAGTGCAGCGTAGGTTTACAAGGTTAATTCCTGGGATGGCGGGACTGTCGTATGCTGATGGAATGGAGCGGCTGGGCTTGTACACTCTGGAGTTTAAAAGGATGAGCGGGGTATCTCATTGAAACATATAAGATTGTTAAGGGTTTGGACACGCTGGAGGCAGGAAACATGATCCCGATGTTGGGGGAGTCCAGAACCAGGGACCACAGTTTAAGAATAAGGGGTAAGCCATTTAGAATGGAGACGAGGAAGCACTTTTTCTCTCAGAGAGTTGTGAGTCTGTGGAATTCTCTGCCTCAGAGGGTGGTGGAGGTCGGTTCTCTGGATACTTTCAAGAGAGTGCAAGATAGGGCTCGTAAAGATAGCGGAGTCAGGGGATTTGGGGAGAAGGCAGGAACAGGGTACTGATTGGGGATAATCAGCCATGATCACATTGAACGGTGCTGGCTCGAAGGGCCGAATGGCCTACTCCTGCACCTATTGTCTATTGTCTAAAGCGCATGGACAGGTAACTTTTTGGTTCAGGACTTCTTCAGACTGTGAAGCCAAAGAGATTTGGCTTTTTTTTTAATTGACAAACTAAAAAAATCCTCCTTGTCTATTTAAAATGCGTCTTGGCTTCAGTGAGATAATAATTTGTGATGCGAAAAATAATAAATTTGTTGTGAGCTGTATGAAATCATGCATTTGTTGACGGAAAGGAAAAACTAAAAAGCAAGGTTAATCATAGATGCAAGAACAGTAACATGTAGGTTTTAGGATTCGTATGTTTTTTTTAATTGTCTGTTCCTTAATCAAAAGTATTACAACAAATCAATACGGCAGATGCTTGAAATCTAAAAGCAACCTTCTGGAAGTACTTAGCAGCATCACAGGAGAAAGAAAACAAAGTTAACTATTCATGTCAGAATGTAAATGATTGAGCTAATGTAATTTTTAAGTTGCTGAGAAAGAAAGGTTTGTAAACATTCAAGATTTAGGAAGAACAAACTTCATGTCCTTGAAACTTTACTACATTAAAAATGTTAAACTCAAATACCCATGGCTTTTAAAAAAAATAAGTCAGGTTTTATAGATTTCAATTTATATAAGAACCTATTTTAATCTGACTGAAGGACGTGTTTGACAGAGTTGTAAAGAATACAGCACAAGGCTGTTCTATGCCTGCACAATAACATGAAGGTTACTTTTCTGGGTCGCTCTCATGAAGGAAAACCCAGTAATTTCAATCATTTGGAGATGATTAGAATTCTGAGGAAAAATTTGAGTGAGAATAATTTCCAATGGTAGTCACGCGGATGCTGTTTTCAAACTCGTAGCATATCTGTGGAGAAGTGTAATGACAGTCAACTGGGTTCAGAAGCAGCAATACGTAAGATTAGGATTTATTGAAAGATAATTGCTTTCTTCTGTTACTTTCAGTACTGATCACATACCTATCTATCACTAATGGGTATCTTACGTCTGGTCCCAGGTGGCTTTCTTCTGGGTACAACAGTGTTGGCCAGCCCAGCAATTGTGGTGTTTTCTTTCTCTTGTGAAGTCTTGATAATGAGCCTTTGATAGATGCTGTCATGATTTTTTAATTGGTGTATTTATTACCAGAAGGGAAAAAAATATATATTCTTTTGACTTGGGATACAATTAAGTGACAACTATCTTGTAAATAAAGGATCATTTTACTGGATTTATTTATGTCTTATCCTTTGATTGATTCATTTGAAGTGCTGATGGGACTGAAGTTCAAAATTGTTTATTAGGATTTTAACTAGACTTGGGAGGTCTTTATTCACTTCCTCACCGTGCACTTTTGTTACAAAGCACGCAGACATCTGAAGTGTGTCAATGTCAAGTAAACTTCTTCTGAAGGAGGGTCTTGACCCGAAACGTCACCCATTCCTTATCTCCAGAGTTGCTGCCTGTCCCGCTGAGTTACTCCAGCTTTTTGTGTCTATCTTCGGGTTAAACCAGCATCTGCAGTTCCTTCCCACACAATAAACCATAAATCTGTTTCTAACATCCAGACTCAAACTCAGACAATGCATGGAATTAGAAACATAGAAACATAGAAAGTAGGTGCGAGAGCAGACCACCAGGTCCATCGAGCCCGCACCGCCATTCGCTCATGGCTGAACACTAAACAGACACACTTACCCACAAACAGTAGACACAAGACACAGAACACAAGACACTACCCTCCCCTTTATACCGCTATCACCCCTCTCCACCCCAAGAACCTCGTGATCTCCTGGGGGAGGCAAAAAACCGGATAAAAACCCAGGTCCAATTCGGGAAAAAAATCCGGGAAATTCCTCTCCGACCCCAATCTAGGCGATCGACACTTGTCCAGGAGATCACTCAGGTCTTACTATACTAACCATACCTAGGTCCATATCCCTGCCCTCTCCCCGTAGCCCCTTATCCCCTTGGCAGCTAAAAAAACATCTATTTTAGTCTTAAATATATTTAAAGTTTCTGCTTCCACTGCTCCCTGGGGCAGTGAATTCCATAAATTAACCACCCTCTGCGTGAAGAAGTTCTTCCTCATCTCAGTTTTAAAAGAGCCCCCCCTTATTCTGCAACTATGTCCCCTAGTTCTAGTTTCCCCGATCATTGGGAACATCCTCGGTGCATCCACCCGATCAAGGCCCCTCACGATCTTATATGTTTCAATGAGATCGCCTCTCATTCTAAACTCCAAAGAGTAGAGTTCCAGCCTACTTAACCTTTCCTCATATGTCAATCCCCTCATTGCAGGAATTAATCTTGTAAACCTTCGCTGCACTGCCTCCAGGGCTAGTACATCCTTTCTTAAATATGGACCCCAGAACTGTACACAGTATTCCAAATGTGGTCTCACTAATACTGTGTACAGCTGCAGCAAGACCTCCGTGTTTTTATACTCAATCCCCCTAGCAATAAAGGCCAAAACTCCATTGGCCTTCCTGATTGCTTGCTGCACCTGCATACTAACTTTCAGTGATTCATGTACTAATACCCCTAGATCCCTTTGCGTTGCATTACAACGCAGCTCCTCCTCATTTAGAAAATAACTTGCCCTATCATTTTTTTTCCCAAAGTGAATGACTTCACATTTATTAGTATTAAATTTCATCTGCCAAGTTGTTGCCCACTCACCTAGCTTATCTATATCCTTTTGCAGACTCTTCCTATCCTCCTCATCCCCTACTTTTCCTCCCATTTTTGTATCGTCCGCAAATTTTGATATATTACACTTGGTTCCCTCCTCCAAATCATTTATATAAATTGTGAACAACTGGGGTCCCAGCACCGACCCTTGCGGAACCCCGCTAGTTACCGGTTGCCATCCCGAGTATGAACCATTTATCCCCACTCTCTGCTTCCTATTTGTTAGCCAATCCTCTACCCATGCTAATATATTACCCCCAATCCCATAATTTTTTTATTTTTAGCAATAGTCTCTTATGTGGCACCTTGTCAAAAGCCTTTTGGAAGTCCAAGTATACCACATCCACCGGTTCCCCTTTATCCACCCGGGTTGTTACTTCCTCAAAGAATTCGAGCAGATTCGTTAAACAGGACTTCCCCTTCACAAAACCATGTTGGTTCTGTCCGATGAAGTCATGTTTATCCAAGTGCCCCGTTAGTGTTTCTTTAATAATTGTCTCTAACATTTTACCCACCACCGATGTTAGACTAACCGGTCTATAGTTACCCGCCTTCTGTTTACTTCCTTTTTTAAATATAGGTGTTACATTGGCCATTTTCCAATCCACTGGGACCGTTCCTGCCTCCAGGGAGTTTTGGAAAATTATCACCAATGCATCCACAATCCCCACCGCTATCTCCCTCAAGACCCTTGGATGTAATCCATCAGGCCCAGGGGATTTATCCTCCTTCAGTCTCATTAATTTCCCTAATACCACCTCCTTGGTGATCTTAATAGTATTTAGCTCCTCCATTCCTACCGCCCCCTGTTTATCCAGCGTTGGAATATTTTTTGTGTCTTCTATGGTGAAGACTGATACAAAATACTCGTTTAATGCCTTTGCCATTTCCATTTTCCCCACGAACATCTCTCCAGTCTCACCCTCCAATGGACCAACGTTCACCTTAGCCACCCTTTTTCTTTTTATATAGCTATAAAAACTCTTACTATTAGTTTTTATGTTGTTCGCTAAATTCCTTTCATAGTCTATTTTCCCCGTCTTAATTAATCTCTTAGTTATTTTTTGCTGACCTTTAAATGCTTCCCAATCCTCTACCCTCCCACTATCTCTGGCTACCTTATATGCCCTTGCCTTCAGCCGAATACTATCCTTTATAGTTTTACTGAGCCATGGCTGACTGTTCTTACCCTTACCCCTTTTTTTCTTCATAGGAATAAATTTTTCTTGAAGGTTATACAGTATACCCTTAAACGTACACCACTGCTCATGTACCGTCTTATTCTTGAGTCTGCTATCCCAGTCAACTTTGATCAGCTCAGTCCTCATACCTTCATAATCCCCCTTATTTAGACTAAGCACCCTAGCCTGAGTTTCAACCTGCTCCCCTTCTATTTGAATATGGAATTCGACCATATTGTGGTCACTTGTTCCCAACGAGTCCCTAACTATGACATTTTTAATTAATCCTGCTTCATTACACAGGACCAGATCCAAGATTGCCTCCCCCCTTGTCGGTTCTGTGACATACTGTTCTAGGAACCCGTCTCTAATACTTTCTATAAACTCTTCCTCTAGTCTACCCTGCCCAGTTTGGTTTGCCCAATTAATATGAAAATTGAAGTCCCCCATGATTACAGCAGTTCCCTTTTTACATGCGTCAACTATTTGCAGATTTATGTTCTGACTAACAGCGTCACAGCTATTTGGAGGTCTATAAATTACACCCACTAGTGTTTTTTTCCCCTTATTATTCTCTATCTGTACCCAAGCTGTTTCACTATCCTGATCCTTCAACGCAATATCCTTCCTCTCTATTGCCGTTATTCCCTCCCTTATTAAAAGGGCCACCCCTCCTCCCTTTCTTTCCTGTCTATCTTTCCTAATTGTCGAGTACCCCTCTATATTTAACTCCCAGTCCTGATCCCCTTGCAGCCATGTCTCCGTAATGGCCACGATATCATAACTATATATACTTAATTGCACCGTTAATTCATTTATCTTATTACGAATACTCCGTGCATTTAGATAAAGCACTTTCAGATGATTTTTACTACCCTTCCTTTCCGTTTTTGCCCCTTTTACATCTAAAGCTTTATCTTCACACATTCTGTCTCCTGTCACATTTTGACTTTCCGCTTCCCCACTGATACCCTGCTCTATTTCCTCTACCCCTGCCGTTATTACCCCCCTTGATACCTCCCCTCCGCTACTTAGTTTAAAGACCTCTCTACTGCCCTAGTTATATGATTTGCCAGGACCCCAGTCCCAGCACCGTTCAGGTGAAGTCCGTCCTTACAGAACAGATCCCCCCTGTCCCAGTACTGGTGCCAGTGGCCCAAGAAACCAAACCCATTATTCCCACACCAGTCTTTGAGCCACGCATTTAGCTTCTTAATTTTACGTATCCTCGCCGATTTGGCCCGTGGCTCAGGTAGCAATCCGGAGATCAGTACCCTCGAGGTTCTGCTTTTTAATTTATTCCCTAACTGCTCAAACTCCTTCAGCAGATCCTCCTTCCTCGTCCTTCCTATGTCATTGGTCCCCACATGGACCACGACCACTGGATCCTCCCCCTCCCACTGCAAATTTCTCTCCAGCATCGCAGAGATATCCTTAACCCTAGCACCGGGTAGGCAACACAGCCTTCGGGACATGTTCTGCTGGCCGCAGAGAACCCTCTCTACCCCCCGAATAATACTATCCCCTATCACTACGGCATTTCTTCTAACTCCCCCCTCTTGAATGGCCTCCTGATCCACGGTGCTGCAGCCAGGTTGCTCATCCCTCCCACAGCCCCTGATCCCGTCCTTACATTGAGTAAGAGCCTCGGTCATGCTCGTCAGGGACAAGGGCTGTGGCTCCTGCCGCATCTCCTCCTGGTTCCCCCTACCTGCCTCGCTTATGGCCACACCTTCCTTTCCTTGCTCACTGCCTACTGAATTAGTTAAACTGGTCGGTGTGACCATCCCCTGGCACAAAACATCCAGGTAATACTCCCCCTCCCTGATGTACCGCAGCGTATGAAGTTGGGTCTCCAGCTCATCAATGCGGAGCTGGAGTTCCTCTAGTCTCAAACACTTACTGCAGCTGTAGGGATCTTCTACATCAATGGTGTCGACAAATTCCCACATCTCGCAGTATTGGCACATCTCCTGACCGCCCATCTTATATAAGTAATTAACTGGTCCTATTTAAGAATCCCCTACTGTATTGATACACCCCTTATTTATATAATCCTACCTCCTATAAATGGGAAAGTACTCACCCCAGCCGTAAATTACCTACTGGGTTGGCTGTCTAGTGGTAATTCCGTCCGCTCTTCCTGTCTGGCCCACTGCTCCCTTGCAGTGCGTGGCAAACCTCTTTGCCTCTCCCAGAATCCTTAGCCTCTCAAGCGTATTGCGTGGTCTCCTCTCCTCAGCCTCCTCTCCGAAGACTCTCCCGAGCCAAAGACTCACACTTTTCTCACAGGGCACTTCACTCACTGCCGCTCGCAAAGAGCTGTCCTGCTTAAATTGACTGATAAATTGCCTATTTACCAATTTACACAGCCAATTCCTCAGTTTTCACCCCTCTCCTCACACTTGGGCTAGAGCCAATCAGTGGTATCTCTAGCTAATCTGTTGCTGCTGTTGCTCCTCCCAAATCTACAGCAGTTCAATTGATTTATTAATACACAATATGCCAATTGCAATTGAAATTTAGAGATTTAAATGAATGAATCAATGAATGCTTTATTGTCATGTGATAAGTCACAGTGAAATGTGTTTAAGAAGGAACTGCAGATTCTGGAGAATCGAAGGTTACACAAAAAAGCTGGAGAAACTCAGCGGGTGCAGCAGCATCTATGGAGCGAAGGAAATAGGCAACGTTTCGGGCCGAAACCCTTCTTCAGTTAACTCCATTCTATACATTTTGTCATATTCAATTTGCACTTGCCGGTAATCCCACAAGTTGTATCGTTTGCATGGATTGAAAAATTGTGGTTCAAATCCAAGGTAAAATCTATTTTTGAATTTGCAGAAAACGCAATCAAAGAGTGAAAATACTGCTGGTCTTGTGCTATTTTGAAAGCTAATCTGCAGCACAGGCTCAAGATGAGAAAGACTGAAAGACAAACATAACATTCAGTTGTTTGAAGGCAGTTCTTTCCAGATTCCAAATGTGTTAACTTTGGAAGCTTTATACCTTTGCACCCTACCATTCAATTTTGAAATTGGCTGCCTGTAAACCTTGTTCTCTTGGGGTTTATATCCAAATAGTATCTGATAATATTAGATGTTTAAGAAGGAACTGCAGATGCTGGAAAACCGAAGGTAGACAAAAATGCTGGAGAAATTCAGCGGGTGAGGCAGCATCTATGGAGCGAAGGAAATGGGCAAAGTTTCGGGTCGAGACCTTCAGATAATATTAGATTATCGTCTGCAGTAAGATGCTGCAGATGTTCTACCAGTCGGTGGTAGCCAGTGCCATCTTCTTCGATGTCATGTGGTGGGGCAGCAGGTCGAAGACTGTGGACACCACGAGGATTAACAAAGTCATCAGGAAGGCTGGCTCTGTCCTGGGGGTGGAGTTGGATTCATTGGAGGTGGTGTTGAAGGGGAGGATGCTCCTCAAACTGCAGAGCATCCTGGACAATACAGCTCACCCCATCCATGACACACTGGTCAACCTGAGGAGCACCTTCAGCAACAGACTGGTTCCACCAAGATGCAGGTCAGAACGCCACTGGAGATCCTTCTTCCCAGTGGCTATCAAACTGTACAACTTCTCCCCCTTCTGTCGTGGGGTAGACTGACACCCCCCCCCACTACTTTCCCTCCCCAATTTTGCCCATCACCAATCCATTTGACTCGTCACTTTAATTTCATGTTTCATGTATTTTGTGTTTCATGACTGTTGGCTGATGTGTTTCCATCCTGTTCTATCATATCGCATCATATTGTATAAGCTGCCAGCACCCCCTATGCACCAGAGTAATCCATAGTCTGCCTCTTCAACTTCACTGTATACCTCTCTCTCCCACCAGGGCCATCTTAATGCATGGGCAGGCTGGGCAGTTGCCCGGGACCCATGAGCGTAGGGGCCCCATACTAATCTATGTACTGTAGAATGTTATTGTAGAACATGAAAACGAAGAAGAACATCGCAAGTGCACGACGGCATATTTGATTCGGCATAAATAAACTGGAAGTGTAGAGGCTCCATGGGTCACATTGATGAGACATGTGTGGTGACTTCTACTGTGTGTAGATATGGTGGGAGTACATGAAAGAACCGGATTGTCAGTTAATAACATGAAATGTTGCAGCGTACTTTCTTGGAGTTTGTTTTTGTGGGTTTCACATTTATATTGCAACGTAACATTAACATTTTTTGTTTAGTTTGGAGATACAGTGTGGTAACAGGCACTTTGGACCACCGAGTCCGCGCCGACCAGCGATCCCCGTACACTAACACTATCCTACACACACACAGAGGAAACCGAAACCCATGCAGGTCACAGGGAGAACGTACACACTCCATATAGATAGCACCCTTAGTCAGGATCACACTCTGGTCTCTGGCATCTTAAGGTAGAAATCTTGCCGCTGCGCCACCGTGCCGCCTCATGGTCGGCATAGGGCAATATCCTTCCATTGGAAGGAGAATTTATTGTTCCACTGTCTGCTTTTCATCATTCTTTTTAAATAATTTCTAATTTGTTCTGAGATCGAAGACTTTTACTTGAACTATTCCTACCTACTTGCTCTCAATAAGCATTTGAGATAGATAATTTATTTCCCATATGAGGGATACGGTGATTTTACATTGTCTCCTGTCCTGGCTGTTTTGCAAGTTGAAAGCTTTGACGGTGAAGGTTGATTCAGTCATTTGATGTTGAAATTTAGATGTAGAACAGCAAGTGACTCCGCTGAAACTCATGGACTCGCAAAACACTATTGCAACTACCCATAAATGGTATCAGTACTTCATTAGTAAGCACATCATTTTTACTTTGACTTTTAATTACCGTCATTACGTTAGCCTTTTTTTTGCAAAAGGTTCGTGAAAATCGATGCATTTATTTACCCATCCATCTGTGAATGTTGAAAATGCCATTAGGATTGAGCTGAAGAACAAAGGCACCTCTGATCCGGATATATGGAGCTTCCAGGCATTTCATAATAGTTAAAATATCTGGACATGAATATTACATGTTGACACTTCAAAAACAATATAATTCTCATCACATGCATTATAAATAGAAAACCATTTTCATAGATGGAGGATGTTTTTTCTTGTGCATTCCAATCTCACAAAGTAGCAAATATGAATATTTACATTACAGAAGTTTAGTTAAAGCATTATGTGCTTGAAAACCTAGCTGATATAACTCGATTTTAGAAACATACATTACATTGCACTTTACATCGAAATAATATTTTTTTCTGTATTTAAGATGAAGTTCAAACATGTGCTGTCTTCATAGAGCAAAAATGGTGAAAATTTAGTTTGGATTTTCATTGTAAAGATTGTTATGTTGTTTGATAGTTTCGGTGACATTAAATCACAACTTATTCAGTTACATTTCTATCTACAAAAGTCACAAAGTGCTGGAGTAACTTAGCGGGTCAGGCAGACTGTTTTCCAATAGGTATGGTTCCTGTAACTAAAGTAGCAAAGATATATTGCTTTTGCTTGCACAATTCATTTTGTGGCACAAGTGTTTGTGGCAGGAAATCACTTAAGGAAAACCGGAGTGAAGGATTTGTTGGAATGCTAAAATTGTCATTGTTGATTCTTGCCAACTATTAAATACCCATGGATGTTACATTCCAAACCCTGTCCCAGTCTCTATATTAATCTTCCTTTCCCTTATTATCTTTTCCCCATCTTCTGGTTCTCACCTCAGGGCCCTGATGGATACAAGAGCACATTACTTTCAGTTTGCTCAAAGAAAAATCAGCAAATGTTTTAATGTGGTATTGGGAGCTTCACCTCATCTATCTATCTATCTATCTATACTATTACTAAAACTCTCATCTTGTCCTCTTCCGGTTTGCAGTTTTTTTTCAATTTGCGCAAAAACGGTACCCTATATCGCGAGGATTGTTTTCACCACCTTACTCACCGTTCTCCTCTGCTCCAAGCGCACCAAGTTTTGTTCCGATCGGTGGAAGATTACAAACGTTAGGAAGGTTTAAAAAATCGTGAGATCAACAGATTGGTCTTCTCACCTGTCAGTCACCATGAAGGTAACGCCCCTTCCAGCACCCGCTGTTAATCATCGGGCAGGACGAGGACAATAAAATCCCGGAGGCGGGGCTGAGTCCGCAAGCCATGCTGATTGAGACCGCGAGCTGTACGGAGGTGATTGGATTGCGTTGGATTCAATTTATTGTCATTATTTCATAAGAGACAACGAAATGGATTTTCCTTACAGTCATAAAAATGTTTTAAAAGCATAAAACACAGAAGTCCACGACACAACATCCCCACAGCGGCACCAAAGTTCCCCACTGTGAGGGAAGGAACCAAAAATCCAGTCAGCCTCCTCGCTGATCGTCTCAGATGTTCACCCGTGGTCGGGGCCTCCCGAGCATCCCGCAGTCGCCACCACGGGTTGCCCGATGTTCAGGCCCTCTCGCCGGGAATGATGGAACTGCGACATCAAAGGGGAGAACCGTTTGGCCCGGACCTCTAAATCGGCCACCTCCCATCGGAGTCCGCGGATCCTGAAGTTCACAGGCCGAGCTGGCGGAGATTCACGTCCCACCGTCCCCACTGACGGAATGGAATCAAGGGATATTGGGAGAAGGCAGGCACGGGTTATAGATTGGGGACGATCAACCATGATCACAATGAATGGCGGTGCTGGCTCGAAGGGCCGAATAGCCTCTTCCTGCACCTATTTTCTATGTTTCTATGACTAGTGATCTCCGCACATTAACACACACACTAGGGACAATTTACACATATACCAAGCCAATGAACCTACAAACATGTACGTCTTTGGCGTGTGGGAAGAAACCGGAGCACCCGGAGGAAACCCGTGCGGTCACAGGGAGAACGTACAAACTAAGTTCAGACAGCACTTGGAGATGGGATTGAACCTGGTTTTCTGGCGCTGCTAGCGCTGTAAGGCAGCAACTCTACCACTGTGCCAACATGCCGCCCATGCATGTAGGATCCCACATCTGCAATAACGGTAAGGCAGATGTTCATCTAATGCCAGCAGTGTTTCAGTTGTTAGCAGAGTCAGGCTCTGAATCAGAATCGCACTCCTCTTGTGGGAATACATAGTCCAGGCTGACTAAGTTCTGGTGCAATCGGAAACAACTCTGCACAGTTGGTGACACTGTTTTTCAGATGAGTAATAAAACTGAGACTGCACAACAAAAATAATCCTCAAGAGAATATTCAGCATAAAACTCAACCTCTACCTGGCAATCTCCCTAATGCTTGTCTCTCAACGAGCATTTAATTATCGAGAAACAAGGAAATACAAAAAGTGCTGAAGTAACCATCTCTGGATCAGTGACATTTCGGCTCGGATACTTTCTTCAGATTGATTGTGGGGGAAGGGAGGAAACGTAAGCTGGAGGAGAGGAGGGGCAAGTCAAAGCCTAGCAAGTTATAGGTGGATAGAGGTGAGGGGGGTATTTGATCGTCAGATGGTTGGACACAGGCCAGAGATGAGAAGGAAGACCGTTTGCGAGAAAGGATTGAAGGATTGAAAGGATTGCAAAGTGAGAATCTAAACGAATGGGAGGGGAGGGGAGACATTAAAATGTCCCCCTCTCCCCTTAAGCTTCTGACAGCCTACCTTATCTACGCCTCTCATAATTTTATATACTTCTAACAAGTTTCCCCTCCACTTCTGATGTTCCAGAGAAAATAATCCAAGTCTTTCCAACTTCTCCCTGTAGCTGAAAGCCTCTAATCCAGGCAGCATTCTGGTAAACCTCCCCATGCACCCTCACTAAAACTCACACATCTTTCCTGCAATGTGGAGACCAGAACTGCATGCAATACTCCAAAATATTACTCTTCTTTCCTTCTGTGCCTCTGTTTGACTAAATGGACAGAACTATGTTGCTTTATCCAATTGATTAGGTTTGGCTATGGACAGCTTTAAGCCATGTAGGAGCTGTAGGTTTTGGCAGGCAAAAGTCTGTTAATCTTACATAGAAACATAGAAACATAGAAATTAGGTGCAGGAGTAGGCCATTCGGCCCTTCGAGCCTGCACCGCCATTCAATATGATCATGGCTGATCATCCAACTCAATATCCAGTACCTGCCTTCTCTCCATACCCCCTGATCCCCTTAGCCACAAGGGCCACATCTAACTCCCTCCTTAACATGCCCTCCTAACACATCTTAACATGCATTCTCTTTAACATGAATTCAACACACAATCCAGCTGTCTATGAATTACTCCCTCTGATCGCCAATGTTACAATCAAAAGCCAACAACTTCATTTTGTTGGGAATGTGTTTCATGTCTCTCCATTGTGAATCCATCCACTTGGTGATTGCTTGGAGGATTGCAGTAATTCTGAGTCTTTGAGAACCTCCTCCAGCATCTCACTGGGAGTTTTATTGAAGATCTCTGCCTCGGTGGCAAACCAGATACAGCTTTACCCTCACTCTGGTTTCTCTTCACCATTCCCAGGTCAGGATAGCCATGCTGCCATTGCCCCCACCCATTTAACAAGTTACATATCCCAAAGTTCATCTGCTAAAGGCTATATCTGCATCGTACTGTTGCTTCTGTGTAAGTTGTTTCAGCTGTATCTACATATTATCTCAGTGAAACATTTCCAATCACACATCTTTATACATCTCTCAAACAAGACGTACCTATTCATGAACATGTTGCAGAAGGCTTAGTTGTTAAGAGCATCCTCGAGGATTGTATGTACATTGTGTAATTAGCAGAAGGTTGTGATTAATGATTAATATATTTTGGGAACGATGCTTTCATTGCACTTGCCCTGTGCAAGCGATCATAGGAACCTGATATACACTTAAAATTCCTCAAAGACGGCTTGTTGTAACAACAAACTCCTGGCAAAAATCATTTGCTGTCAAAACATATCTGTTTCCATGTTTGTGGCTTGTCCGTTTATGGTTGTGATGCATTGTTTGTTCATGGCATGTTTGCTATTTCTAGGCTTCTTCTTTTAGCCTTCTGGTGAAGGTTGACTGCTGGCAATATCTGCTGTTAATACAATCTGATTCTGAAGTTATGTTCTACCCAGGGGCACAAATAAGGTTTTGTTTCCTTTCTTCAGCTGAAAGCACCGTAAAGCCACTCTTGGTCTCACAAAATACTCGACAGTTTTTGGATTCCTGACAAATCCCAAACCTTAACGGTAATTTCAGTTGCTTAATAAACAGAGACCCACAGGAATAGAAAAGACAACTGCAAGCCACTTGGCTTGGAGTGTCGAATTCCATTTGCATTGTTGAGCAGCTAAGTCAAGAATTATTGTGGAGGCAGCTTTGAACACTGTGATCCAGTTTCCTCCCACATTCCACAAATGTGCGGGTTTGTAGGTTAATTGTCCTCTGTAAACTGCTCCAAGTGTGTAGGAAGTGGATGAGAAAGTGGGATAACATAGTGCTAGTGTGTGGGAAGGAACTGCAGTTGCTGGTTTACACCGAAGCACAAAATGCTGGAGTAACTAAATGGCAGCATCTCTGGAGAAAAGGAATAGATGACGTTTCGGGTCGAGAGCCCTTCTTCAGCTGGAGAGTCGGGGGAGAGGGAAACTAAAGGTATGAAAAGGCACAGAACAGATCAGAACTGGCACCGATGACCCAGGAAAGGTAGAGCCCACAATGTTCCATTGCTGGATGTGGAAGTGATAATGGAGAGATACAAACAGTGAAACTAGCAGGCCGACTATGATGAGGAGAGACAGAGAGGGAGGCAATGTAAAGGGCCTGTCCCACTTATGTGTCCTTGGCAAGCAAATTATGCCACCTCGTGGTCGCGTTGAGGAGCACGGGCATCGTATGGCCGCCTGGGGCCGGACCTACTGAGGAGCGCGGAGGGTTATGTAGTTGTGCGCGACAACGCACGGGTCTCCGAAATTTTTGTAGCGAACAAAATCTTTGCACGCCAACAGCCTATCGCGTAACTGACGGCCAAAGTGGGACAGGCCCAAGACCCTGGCGCAACACAACGTCTCACCTCCAACAGCAGCAGAAGCAGGCAAATGATCGCCAAACTCGGCCTGGGGCTCACGGCCGTTGCGGTCCGGATCCGCCCCCACTTCTACTCCCAGAGCGGGGCCAAGAAAATTGAAGATAGACACAAAATGCTGGAGTGACTCAGCGGGACCGGCAGCATCTCTTTATAGAGAAGCAATGGGTGACGTTTCGGGTCAAGACCTTCTTTCAGACTGAAGAAGAGTCTCGACATGAAATGTCATCCATTCCTTCTCTCCAGAGATGCTGCCGGTCCCGCTGAGTTACTCCTGCATTTTGTGTCCATCTTCAAATGACGTTACGCGCTCCAGACGGCTGTGCGCACGCATGAAATCGCACGCGACCTTCGCGGGACCGTCGCACCTCAACACGACCATGAGGTCGTGTAATTAACATGCCAAGGACACGAAAGTGGGACAGGGGCTTTAGGGTTAATTGAAATTAGGGAAATCAACATTCACATCGCTGGGGTGTAAGCTGCCCAAACAAAATATAGGGTGCTGTTTCTCCAATTTACGTGGCCTCACTCTGACAATGGAGGAGACCCAGGATAGAAAGTTCAATATGGGAATGGGAGGGGGAGTTAAAATGTTTGGCAACCGGGAGATCGCGCAGGACTAGGCGTACTGACGTAGGAGTTCAGCGCGTGAGAACTTGTATGAATTGGTGATTGATGATCAGCATGTGTTCCAAATTGACTGTTTCTTTGCTGTATCTCTTTTTTTTTTAAATGGTCACTATGAGATTTTATGTACAAATGAAAGTTTTGCACTAGCGATAACAATGATGCTTTGAATAGTAGTTTGCATCAACAACACCTGGTTTCCCTTCCTACCATGTTGAGGTTTCTACTGCCTCTGGTTGGTGATAAAAATACAAGTAGGAGACAGTGGGAGTGAAGTGCATGTGTTATTATTATCAATTTTGTTTTGATGTACCATTGCAGATTTGATCCTGGGACATTTTTTGGCATGGCACCACTGGCATTGCTTAATTACAAGACATTTAATGATGTGACATTAGCCCGTTTTGCAAATATTATTTCATCTAAGTTAGTCGAATACCTTTAGCCCAAAGTAATATATTTGTGTTTAGTGATGAATCACAATTTCTAATTAAAAGCACACAATAAAGAATACAAATATGTAAAGCTATTTTAAATCAAAACTAATTCAGTATTTCGAGAATATGTTTCTGTAATACAGGTATATGTAATACAACAATTGAAATTACTAATTTCTAACAAGATTTTAAATAATTGTGACATATTCAATTCAGAGCAGATTACAGAAATAAATTAGAAAGTAAAATGGTACATTTCATTAATTCTGCTGAAATCGTGCTTAAGGAAGTTGAGGGATTGTTAAAAATGCCTCAAAATCCATATGGGAGAGCAGTGTTTTTTTGTGATGATACAGCGTACCGTCACATCTAAAAGGTTAAACGGCATTATATTGTTTTCTGGCTTGGTGACGTATATATATATTAATAGTGTAAATGGTGCTTTTTTTGTCCACAAAAGAATGCTGTTAGAAGATATAGTGGTGGTGCAATGTTTCAGCTAATGGACGTAATCCAGAGGCCCAGGCTAACAGTGGAGATATCTAAATCCAAACATGGCTGTGGTTGCTGCAGAATTTAATCTTAGATTAAATAGTTTAAATTTAAATAAAGTAGGCAGTAATAATAAGTTTATGTTCTAATGGCAGAATTGGGGCATTCAGACCATAAAGTCTACTCCGCCATTCAATTATGGCAGATCTATCTTTCCCTCTCAAACCATTCTTCTGCCTTCTCCCCCTTAACCCCAGACACCTGTACTAATCAGTAAGGTGTTGTTAAATGATGTTAAAACTCACCTGCTTCATTAATGTTCGGTAGGTGTGGAAAGGAAATGTGCTACATTTCTCTTGCCTGCCCAGCATTGTGGCTCATTCTTATGGCCCAATCCCACTTAGGCGATTTTTCAGCGGACGGCCGGCGACTGTCAGAGTGGAACACACACACACACAAACACATCGCAAAGGCGGGGGCCAGAACAAACCATATAACCATATAACCATATAACAATTACAGCACGGAAACAGGCCATCTCGGCCCTACAAGTCCATGCCGAACAATTTTTTTTCCCCTTAGTCCCACCTGCCTGCACTCGTACCATAACCCTCCATTCCCTTCTCATCCATATGCCTATCCAATTTATTTTTAAATGATACCAATGAACCTGCCTCCACCACTTCCACTGGGAGTTCATTCCACACCGCCACCACTCTCTGCGTAAAGAAGTTCCCCCTCATATTACCCCTAAACTTCTGTCCCTTAATTCTGAAGTCATGTCCTCTTGTTTGAATCTTCCCTATTCTCAAAGGGAAAAGCTTGTCCACATCAACTCTGTCTATCCCTCTCATCATTTTAAAGACCTCTATCAGGTCCCCCCTTAACCTTCTGCGCTCCAGAGAATAAAGACCTAACTTATTCAACCTATCTATGTAACTTAGTTGTTGAAACCCAGGCAACATTCTAGTAAATCTCCTCTGTACTCTCTCTATTTTGTTGACATCCTTCCTATAATTTGGCGACCAAAATTGTACCCCATACTCCAGATTTGGTCTCACCAATGCCTTGTACAATTTTAACATTACATCCCAGCTTCTATACTCAATGCTCTGATTTATAAAGGCTAGCATACCAAAAGCTTTCTTTACCACCCTATCTATATGAGATTCCACCTTCAAGGAACTATGCACGGTTATACCCAGATCCCTCTGTTCAACTGTATTCTTCAATTCCCTACCATTTACCATGTACGTCCTATTTTGATTTGTCCTGCCAAGGTGTAGCACCTCACATTTATCAGCATTAAACTCCATCTGCCATCTTTCAGCCCATTTTTCCAAATGGCCTAAATCACTCTGTAGACTTTGGAAATCCTCTTCATTATCCACAACACCCCCTATCTTGGTATCATCTGCATACTTACTAATCCAATTTACCACACCTTCATCCAGATCATTGATGTACATGACAAACAACAAAGGACCCAACACAGATCCCTGAGGCACCCCACTAGTCACCTGCCTCCAACCCGATAAACAGCCATCCACCATTACCCTCTGGCTTCTCCCATTCAGCCACTGTTGAATCCATCTTGCTATTCCTGCATTTATACCCAACAGTTGAACCTTCTTAACCAACCTTCCAAACGAGGGAGCGCGGTCTGAAATTCACTCGGTACAAAGCCAAAGTGATACAGACACACACCGTGATGAACAGGAAGGTTGGTGCTGTAATTAAGATGGCTAGCACAGTGTACGGTAAGTCCTTTAAAAGAGGAGGGGGGGGGGGGGAGGGGGGGGGGGGGAGAAGAAGAGGAGACGACTTTTAAGAAGCCAGACAGCTTTTAATAAGCCAGAGATACACAGCTGTGAAGTTTGGCGGACATTTAACATTACTGGTCGGTTATCCTTGGTCCTGAAAACTCGTGCTTATGTTTTTTTCCCCCAATGAGCCAATGAAAATGCCCGGTCAGCAAAGGCGATTAACTAAAACTACCTACGACTACCTCGACTACCCATAACCACATGGTGACCCCACTACAACTGCACCTATGACTACAGGATTATCGATTGTCTCCATGGCGACCAATTTTTGGTCGCAGAAAAATTCTCAACATGTTGAAAAATTTGCGGCGACCATACTGAGGCCGCGACTAGTTCCCAGAATGCGGGAACTCCTTGCGAGCATGAAGGAGACTCACCAGAGACCACCAGCGAACATGTGGCGACCATGTGGCGAGCGCAGAGTCACCTGCACTCACCTAAAAAGCCGCCTAAGTGGGTCAGGCTCATTAAGTGACTTCGTAAATGACGCAGTGAGATGGGATTTTGCACTGTCACAATGAAAAAAGGCTTGATTTTAAATTAATCCTTACTGAATAGGTTGATTGAACAAATGATGTGTTGTTTTTGCTATGGTCCTGCATTACAGGATCGAGCATTTGGTAGAACCCTAGACAGAATGAAGCTGGGGTTGTGAGGATTTTCATTTAATGCATAGGTGTGTCCAAGATATCCCAGCTGGTAGTGGAGGTTCAGATCAAATTGTTTTCTTAATCTCCAATTTGAGTTTGGGTTGTACCTTGTAACGTAAGACAAAAAGGAGCGGTTTACTGCTTGATTTGATGGGGCAGACTTAACATGGAAGAAAAAGTGATTTCATGTGGTTAAAGCTGAGTCATTTGTACATTTAGTTTCCCTGAAATCTTAGTTATGTCAACTTATTCTATTAAATTGTGCAACAGATATTGATTTTCCTGAATGCAAGGCAATGAACTAACCTAAATTAAAAACACTACAATGGCATTACTATATCTTAAGGTGAAGGTTTGTAGAATTCACGCATTGCCTTACTGATAGAAAATATATGGCACTGGAAATGGAATTGACGGGAAAATCAATGCTGTGGCTTATGTCATCCAAGCTGAGATTGAGTTGGAGATGGACATGGGTTGATGGCAAGGGTTAGTATGGGGAATGATGATAGAATGACTAGTCTGTACAATATTTAATCAGAATAGAGACCCGGCAGGACGAAAAAGATCGGATCAGCAGGGGGAAGCCGCCAAGCCGATCCCTCTTCATCCCCAAAAGGCCGGAGAGTCTTGATTTTGCAAGTGGTGAAGACAGATGCAAGGAGCAAGGCCGCTTGGAGGGTGAACCAGGAGCTGGCCTTCCACGCCCTCAAGGTTGGCTGTGGGAGTTGCGAGATGTCCAAGGAAGATGATGGCTGGAGGTTCCACAGCAGCCTGGGACTCGCCTGGATCGGGCGCTGCTCATAAGACCTAGAGCGTAGACTGGACTTTGAAAATGGCGCTAAAACCTGGTGCCTATTGCAAGTGGTCTGAGTAGACTGTGTACATGTTGCTAATTGGGGATTGTGCTTAGGTCTGGCAATACTTTAATGAACTGTGTGCAACAAAGAATTTCACTGGGCGTTTTGCACATGTGACAATGAAGCACCAGTGACCATGGTACACTGGAGGTTGCAGGACAGGCAAGTGGCAGAAGGGACAAAGGATGAACAAATTAATCGGGAGCAAAGAGCATTCCTCTTCTCCTATCTTTGCCCCTTTCTGTCTCTCATTTTTCCCTTCACTTAATTCCCAATCCACATCTGACCTAATTCCCAATACACCACCACCTTTTACACTCCTACTGCCACCCTAGGATTTAATGCTTATTTTCATAAATTAATTCAACACTTTGAAATACAGCAAAGAAAATTATATACTTAGAATCACAGAAATTACTATAATGACCCAGTCATAATTTGAAATTCTAGGCTGAGGCAGCAGTCTGCAATTAAATTGTCACACTGATAGCAAGCAAAATCCTTTAGACCAAACTGCATTAAGGAATCTTATGTGAAAATAATTTCAAGTGAAACAGAAGTTTAGATACTTTGTTGTAATCCTAATCCCAGCTGGAATAAAGGCAACAAATAAACAGTCTGAAGAAGGGTTTCGGCCCGAAACATTGCCTATTTCCTTTGATCCATAGATGCTGCTGCACTCGCTGAGTTTCTCCAGCACTTTTGTGTACCTTAAAAGGAGGAGGTTGGGTTTAAGCCATTGTCTCGGTGTAATGCAAGTTAACGTTAAAGCAATTGTAAGCGAGCACTACATTATGGATACGAGTCCAATTGTTCCTCGTTCAAAGAGGCACTAAAATAGTGTTGCTATTTGTGAGGAAGAACAAGAAATTCCAATCGTTACTTTGGAGCCACAGCCTCATGGGGAGGAAGTGTTTAAGAAAGAACTACAGATGCTGGAACATCGAAGGTAGACAAAAATGCTGGAGAAACTCAGCGGGTGAGGCAGCATCTATGGAGCGAAGGAAATAGGCAACATTTCGGGCCGAAACCCATCTTCAGATTGAAGAAGGGTTTCGGCCCGAAACGTTGCCTATTTCCTTCGCTCCATAGATGCTGCCTCACCCGCTGAGTTTCTCCAGCATTTTTGTCTACCCTCAAGGAGAGGAACTTCTTTTAGACTTTAGAGATACAGCGCAGAAACAAGCCCTTTAACCCAACGAGTCTGTATCGACCATCAATCACCCTAGCTACACACTAGGGGCAATTTTACCGAAGCTAATTAAACTACAAACCTGTGTGGGAGGAAACCCGAGCGCCCGGAGAAAGCCCATGTGGTCACGGGGTGGCTGTAAAAACTCCGTACAGACAGCAACCGTAGTCAGGATCGAACCCGGGTCTCTGGCACTGTGAGGCTGCAACTCTGTACCACATTGCCGCCTGCAGATTCCCATTCACACATTGTTGTTCTTGTTTGGTGGACTTTTTGTGGAACAAAAATGGTTGTATTCATTGATCTGATGGCAACGTGCTTGTTTATATTTCTAGGATATTTGTGGTAAGTTGTCTGGTAAATTTATTGCCCTTGTATGTATTACGTACAGAGTAACCGATTATCTCCTTTGTCCATTTTCGTGCAGTAAAACAAACTTGAGAAAAATGCTCAGTATACGCCCACTAGGTGCCAATGAAATATGACATTTAGCTGTATTAAATTTAACCAAACTGTTATCATCCCTCAAAGATCAGCACCTGATTGTGCAGCTGTGAAGAAGCGAGTTTCTCTCATATATTTTGAGCTTTCTGTGTCCATCGTTGAAATGTTCACCAGGATTAGGAATCAGATCTGATTGGTCCAACGTTAAAGAGGATTTCACTAAAGTTCCTGAGCATCATTTTGTGTGAGGTTATTAAACTCATTGGTGAGATTTATCTGTTCTTGGCTTAACTGATTGCTATCACATCAAGAATTAATTTGTGTCAAGAGAGTTTATTGTCATATGTCCCAGATAGGACAATGAAATTCTTGCTTGCTGCAGCACGACAGAATATTGTAGGCATAAATACAGATCAGATCAGTGTGTTCATATACCATAGAATATATATATATACACACATAAATAAACAGATAAAGTGCAATAGGCTGTTATAGTTCAGAGTTTGTTTGAAGTTGTGTTTAATAATCTGATGGCTGTGGGGAAGAAGCTGTTCCTGATCCTGGATGTTGCAGATTTTAGGCTCCTGTACCTTCTACCTGATGGCAGAGGAGAGATGAGTGTGTGGCCAGGATGGTGTGGGTCCTTGATGATGCTGCCAGCCTTTTTGAGGCAGCGACTGTGATAGATCCCCTCTATGGTAGGGAGGTCAGAGCCGATAATGAACTGGGCAGTGTTTACAACTTTTTGCAGCCTTTTCCGCTCCTGGACGCTCAGGTTGCCGTACCAAGCCACGATGCAACCGGTCAGCATGCCCTCTACTGTGCACCTGTAGAAGTTTGAGAGGGTCCTCCTTGACATACTGACTCTCTGTAATCTCCTCAGGTAGTAGAGGCGCTGATGTGCTTTCTTTATGATTGCATCAGTGTTCTGGGACCAGGAGAGAACTTTGGAAATATGCACGCCCAGGAATTTGAAGTTCTTGACCCTTTCCACCATCAACCCGTTGATATAAATGGGATTGTGGGTCCCCATTTCGAAGCTGCACAATCAGGTGCTGAACTTTGAGGGATGATAACTTTGGTTAAATTTAGTACAGCTAAATGTCATATTTAATTGGCACCTAGAATTTTTCTCGAGTCAATATACAGAATTTTTCTCGAGTTTGTTTTACTGCACGAAAATTGAGAAGGAGATAATCGGGCACTCTGTACACAATACATACAAGGGCAATAAATTTACCAGACATCTTACCACAAATATCCGCGAAACATAAACAAGCCAGAAAAAGCAGCATACCGGAGGACTGGGAGAAATTCAGAGACCAGCAGAGGAGGACGAAGGGCTTAATTAGAAAAGGAAAAATGGATTATGAAAGAAAACTGGCAGTGAACATAAAATCTGACTGCAAAAGTTTTTATAGATATGTGAAAAGAAAGAGATTAGTTAAAACAAATGTAGGTCCCTTGCAGTCAGAAACAGGTGAGTTGATCATGGGGAACCAGGATATGGCGGACCAATTGAATAACTACTTTGGTTCCGTCTTCACTAAGGAAGACATAAATGATCTGCCGGAAATAGCAGGGGCCCGCGGGTCAAAGGAGGTGGAGGAATTGAGTGAAATCCAGGTTAGTCGGGAAGTGGTGTTGGGTAAATTGAATGGATTAAAGGCCGATAAATCCCCAGGGCCAGATAGGCTGCATCCCAGAGTACTTAAGGAAGTAGCTCCAGAAATAGTGGATGCATTAGTAATAATCTTTCAAAACTCCTTAGATTCTGGAGTAGTTCCAGAGGATTGGCGGGTAGCAAACATAACCCCACTTTTTAAGAAGGGAGGGAGAGAGAAAACGGGGAATTACAGACCAGTTAGCCTAACATCGGTAGTGGGGAAACTGCTAGAGTCAGTTATTAAAGATGGGATAGCAGCACATTTAGAAAGTGGTGAAATCATTGGACAAAGTCAGCATGGATTTACGAAAGGTAAATCATGTCTGACGAATCTTATAGAATTTTTCGAGGATGTAACTAGTAGCGTGGATAGGGGAGAACCAGTGGATGTGGTGTATCTGGACTTCCAGAAGGCTTTCGACAAGGTCCCACATAAGAGATTAGTATACAAACTTAAAGCACATGGCATTGGGGGTTCAGTATTGATGTGGATAGAGAACTGGCTGGCAAACAGGAAGCAAAGAGTAGGAGTAAACGGGTCCTTTTCACAATGGCAGGCAGTGACTAGTGGGGGTACCGCAAGGCTCAGTACTGGGACCCCAGCTATTTACAATATATATTAATGATCTGGATGAGGGAATTGAAGGCAATATCTCCAAGTTTGCGGATGACACTAAGCTGGGGGGCAGTGTTAGGTGTGAGGAGGATGCTAGGAGACTGCAAAGTGACTTGGATAGGCTGGGTGAGTGGGCAAATGTTTGGCAGATGCAGTTTAATGTGGATAAATGTGAGGTTATCCATTTTGGTGGCAAAAAACGGGAAAGCAGATTATTATCTAAACGGTGGCCGATTGGGAAAGGGGGAGATGCAGCGAGACCTGGGTGTCATGGTACACCAGTCATTGAAGGTAGGCATGCAGGTGCAGCAGGCAGTAAAGAAAGCGAATGGCATGTTGGCTTTCATAGCAAGAGGATTTGAGTATAGGAGCAGGGAGGTTCTATTGCAGTTGTATAGGGTCTTGGTGAGACCACACCTGGAGTATTGCGTGCAGTTTTGGTCTCCAAATCTGAGGAAGGACATTATTGCCATAGAGGGAGTGCAGAGAAGGTTCACCAGACTGATTCCTGGGATGTCAGGACTGTCTTATGAAGAAAGACTGGATAGACTTGGTTTATACTCTCTAGAGTTTAGGAGATTGAGAGGGGATCTTATAGAAACTTACAAAATTCTTAAGGGGTTGGACAGGCTAGATGCAGGAAGATTGTTTCCGATGTTGGGGAAGTCCAGGACAAGGGGTCACAGCTTAAGGATAAGGGGGAAATCCTTTAAAACCGAGATGAGGAGAACTTTTTTTCACACAGAGAGTGGTGAATCTCTGGAACTCTCTGCCACAGAGGGTAGTTGAGGCCAGTTCATTGGCTATATTTAAGAGGGAGTTAGATGTGGCCCTTGTGGCCAAGGGGATCAGAGGGTATGGAGAGAAGGCAGGTACGGGATACTGAGTTGGATGATCAGCCATGATCATATTAAATGGCGGTGCAGGCTCGAAGGGCCGAATGGCCTACTCCTGCACCTAATTTCTATGTTTCTATGTTTCTATAAGCACGTTGCCATCAGATCAATGAATACAACTGTCTTTTTTCCACAAAAAGTCCACCCCTACCGGTCCACAATCAGTTCCTTGGTTTTGCTGGTGTTGAGAGCCAGGTTATTGTGCTGGCACCATTTGGTCAATCGGTCAATCTTACTTCTATACTCTGACTCTTCCCCAACAGTGATACGCCCCACAACAGTGGTGTCATCGGCGAACTTGATGAAGGAATTCACACTATGTCCGGCTACGCAGTCATGAGTATAGAGTGAGTACAGCAGAGGGCTGAGCACGCAGCCTTGAGGTGCTCCCGTGCTGATTGTTATCGAGAATGACACATTTCCACCAATACAGACAGACTGTGGTTTGTGAATGAGGAAGTCGAGGATCCAATTGCAGAGGGATGCGCAGAGATCCAGATCTGAGAGCTTGGTAACCAGCTTGGAGGGGATGATGGTATTGATGCCGAGCTGTAGTCAATGAATAACAGCCTGACATTCTGTTTTCATGCCAGGCATACTGTTGTAGTTTTTAATGGTGTAACACTGGGGAAGTGCCGAATGTGTCCTGTTTTTTGGCGGACTTAAGCAGTTAACGCAAGGAGACAAAATGTGTAGGAAGGAACTGCAGATGCTACTTTAGACACAAAATGTTGGAGTAACTCAACTGGTCAGCATCTCTTGAGAAAAAAAGAGTAGGTACGTTTTGGGTCTGAAGAAGGGTTCCAACCCGAAACGTCACCTATTTCTTTTCTCCAGAGATGCTACCTGGCCTGCTGAGTTACTCCAGCATTTTGTGTCTACCTAACACAAGGGGGAGATGTAGAAGCGTATCAAGGCCTTGGGGTACATCGCAGTTTACACTGGCATCAGCCATAAGTTTAATAAAAAATGACTAGTTCTTTTGTGGCATAATTATTTTATTGGGGGTGGATGTAATGAATCAGTTTCCACTTTGTAGGGAATAGTCATAGTTAACTTAATTATGAGCTGATGGTATCTGACTCTAGGAACAATCGTAACAAAATAGTAACAAATTAAATACGTGTGCAGTGATCTGAGCTGCCTTTCTGACAGATTAAGGCAGCTGTAAAGGATTGTGATGCTGACACAGTAATGCAGACAGCTAGTCACAACAATTGCATTGGGCAGGAGATGCATGAGGTTAGAAATCAAAGGCAGGCCTTTATTGCTATTGTCTCTGACAATATTTTTTGCTCTTCGTCAGAAGGCATTGCAGTATTGAATTGACAGGAAACTGCCTTCTGCACACTCGCATTAGAATATGTCCAGCAGTTGTACTGCCGATGCGAATGAGATGAATATTGCAAGCAAAAGCAGTTGCATAACAGTAGCATCACCCAAAATCCACAATGACAAATCAAACAAATAAATATGCTTGTGGTTCCCAGTTAATGTCAGTTATCTCTCCCTCCTTGCTCATTTGCCAGCTAGGTCCTGGAGGCTCTGAGAGAATTTCCTGGATGTTCCTGCGACTTCCCCATCTGTCTTAATTTTATTTTACTTGTACAATTGCTTCACATCAGCAGATGCTGGTGCAAAACGGCCGTTAAATCATCACTTCCATTAAACTGCTGCAGCAACTGTGTTAGATGAACACTCGACTGGTTTTCATCAGGGCTTCATTGAAAAGGGGTTGATCTCGAATTTATCTCTGAGAAAAAATGATGTTGTGTTCATGTAACCCCTGCAATTGCGCCGTTCCATCTTTGCCAGTTTATTGCTGGGTTTCTCGGTCGACAGAATGGGAGCACAACTTTCTGATGAGAGACTGGTGCTTTCTGCCACTGTTTCAACCCTCATTCTGCACTCCAAAATAATGTTGTCTGTTGAAATGATACCATGCAGTTAAAGTCATATAATAATATAGCATGGAAACAGCTCCATCAGACCAACTCATCCATGCCGCTCAAGGTGTCTACCTGAGCTATTCCCAGTTGTCTGATTTTGGCCCGCATGCCTCAATCTTTCCTATCCATGTCTAATGTCTTTTAAATGCTACAGTATATACATACCCACTTCCCCCATTTCCTCTGGCAGTTTGCTCTATATAACCACCACTGTTGAATGATATCCCTCTCACCTTGAATCTATGCCCTCTAGTTTTAGACTTCTGTACTCTGGGAAAATGATTGTGACTATTTTCCTTATTTATGCCCCTCATGATTTTATGCATCTGAGGTCAGCCTTCAGCTAGACTCCATGGAAAACAATCCCAGCCTATCTAGTTTCACCACACCGATGTTGTGTCATCCATAAACATACTAACTATGCCATCGACATTCTCATCCAAATCACTAATATGGATGACAAACAACAGGGGACCTAGCACTGATCCCTTTCTCACACCTCTGGCCATAGGTGTACAACCTGACCAACAACGTTCCACGGCCAGCCTCTTTGTATATTCCTTCAATCAAGTCAATTTTGTATCCAATTGTCCAGCTCACTCTCGATCCTTTGTGATCTCCTCTTTCAAACTAGCTTAACACACGTGTAGGACGGCAGATGCCGGTTTACGTTGACGATAGACACAAAATGCTGGAGTAACTCGGGGGGACAGGCAGTATCTCCAGAGAGAAGGAATAGGTGACGTTATGGGTCGAGATCCTTCTTCAGACTGAGAGTCAGGGCATATGGAAAAGTAAGGTGTGAAAACACAGATCAGCGGGGACGATTAAAAGCAGCATTTTTATTTATTTCTCTTTTTGTCTTAATCCTATCTGCTTTCTTTTCTCTTCATTTCATCTTTCCAAACATTGAAATATTGAAATACTATACTTTATATTAGACTTTGTCTAAGTGAGGGTTCTACATTAATTAGTGAATTAGATTGTGATCTGCTCTGAAATGCAACCGAGTCCTTGTGAAGGATGCTGCATGGTTAAATTGTTGTCTCAAAGCTCAGTCTGTGGAAAGTTGCCTTTCGCTCATGCTGACTACAAAAACTGAAGCATTATTTTCTCTTGTCCTCTTCCTCATTATCCCTCTCCAAACCCCAACCTCCCACAACGCATGTTTGCATTGATGCAATATGTTGCATTGTTTATTGCAAGTGAGCGTGATTAAAATGTGTAATGCTCAAAAGTTCTGGGAGCAGAATTAGGTCATTCGGCCCATCTAGTTTACTCCACCATGCAATCATGGCTGATCTATCTTTCCTGCTCAACCCCATTCTCCTGCCTTCCCCCCATAACCCCTGACACCCGCACTAATCAAGAATCTATCAATCTCTGCCCTAAAAAATATCCATTGACTTGGCCTCCACAGCCGTCTGTGGCAATGAATTCTATAAAGAATGATGGAAGGATGAGTGATGAACGAATAGTTGTCACAAGGCTAAGTTAGAAATTGCGAGTTTTTTTTAATCAATGTCCCATTTCTCTATCTCTATCTCTATCGCCAAACACACCACCTTCTCACCTATTGCCACATATAAGTTTAGTCTATTAGTGGAATAATACACTCCAGTTGTACTCAGCACCACTAATTACTTTGCAAAAGGCACAAGCATCTAGCGTTGGTAATTTTGCATAAAGTATAATTGTAATTTGCTTTGATTTAAAGATGGTTCTGATTTTCATTCATTCAAACCCAGTATTCGACCTGTGCATACATCAAATTAAACCTTGACTTTGAGAATAACTATAAAGAGTTCCGCATCTGATTTGTGCATGCGTGTGATGAACAGAGCCTGTTCACAATATAATACTATAATAACTATGTTATTTTCAGCCTTCCAGTGTGACTAATGGCCAAAAAATGCCTATTTTTCCCATAAATTGGAATTAACAATATTCGTTGAGATTTGTATTCTGCTTTTCAAGCAGAGAACCTCCAGACTGAATAAATGGCAGCGTTCTTGTGAAAAATAAATGCTCAAAATAGAGTCAAAGACTATTAAGCTACACCTCCGAATAGAGGAAGGAAAGAATAGAGTAGTGAGAATAAAGAAGCACATTTTGTAGGAGTTTTAGAAAACTAATTACGAGCACATCATTTGGGCTGATGTGAAAGGAAAATGTAGATATACTGTCAGTAGTAAAGAAATGTTTAAATAAGCCATGGAAAACTGATACAAAGGGAGTTTGGCAAATGCTCAATTGATAAATGCACATTTATATGTTGCAGCGCTGAGCTGCACTGACCCAAGATCTTTGTTCTTAACCGCAGGTAAACCTGCGTAATTTAACCTTTGTAATTTAACCAATTACATTTAAAGTCGGGGAAATCATGAGTTGAAGACCCATGTCAGGCACTTAAGCATAAAATTAAGACTGACACATTACTGTGGTAGCGTGGGGGAGTTTCTCTTTTGATGATGCATTTAATCAAGATCTTTTCTGCCCTTTAGGGTGCATGAAAGATCGTGATGCACTTTTTTTATCAGATCAGCATAGTTCTCCCTGGTGTCTTGGTCAATATTTGTTCCACAGCTGATATATTTAGACGTTCGAATTTCGAGATGAAGAGATACAGCACAGAAACGGGCCCTGCAGTCCGCGCTGACCAGCCATCACCCAGTGCACTGACACTATCCTGCATAATAGGGACAGTTTACAATTTTTAACCAAAGCCAATCAACCTACAAACCTGCACCGTCTTTGGGATTGGAGGAAACCGGTGCACCTGGAGAAAACCGACATGGTCACAGTGAGAACATACAAACTCGGACAGCACCCGTAGTCAGGATTGAACCCGGGTCTCTGGCTCGTCAAATCTACCACTGCTATTATTGTGCTGTCTTACAATGCTATGTGAGAGAGCTTAATTTGTGCAGGTTGGATTGTGTGTTTTGCATTTTCCAGTTGTAAATGTACTTTAGGTCAAAGCTGTAAAATGAGCTCATGAAACGTGCCATGGAAATGAAATCTTGCATTTTCTCCTAGTCTCTGTTGGATAGGTTAACTTAGGCAAGAGACATTTTTAAAGTGTTATTTGCGGCATTGCCAAGCTTAGGAGTAGCATTAATCCTTGCACCTGATCAACATTCTGTGTTCTTTGGTGGAGAGTGGCGCAAAGGTAGAGTTGCTGCTATGCAACGTCAGAGACCCAGGTTCGATCCCGTCTATGGGTGCTGTCTGTATGGAGTTTGTATGTTCTCCCTCTGACTGTGTGGGTTTTCTCCGGGTGCTCCGGTTTCCTCCCACACTACAAAGACGTACAGATTTGTAGGCTAATTGGCCTCAGTAAAATTGTAAATTGTCCCTAGTGTGTAGGATAGTATGGGTGATCGCTGGTCGGTGCAGACTCGATGGGCCAACGGGCCTGTTTCTGCATTGTATCTCCAAAGCCTAAAGTCTAAACCTTTGAGAGGTGAGAGCAAATTACACCTACTGGAGTTGTGGAGCTCTATTGTTGGACCTATTACTCTCACCAAAGTCCACAATGCTATGACAAAAAGCCTCACTGTGGATTTGTTGCTTCTTTTTATATACTCATTTTTCTCAGAGCCCTGAAACCCCTTGGATGACATTCCTGATGACTCTGCTGAGATTGTGTGACATGATGCACAAGGAACTGCAGATGCTGGAATCTTGAGCAAAATACAAAGTGCTGGAGGAACTCCACTGTGTGCCTCCAACACTTTGTATTTTGTGCAACTTGATGATTTCCAATCACTGCATTGGAAGGTACGATGGCGCAGCGGTAGAGTTGCCTAATTGGCCGGTAAAAATTGTCCCTAATAGTGTAGGATAGTACAAGTGTACGGGATTGCTAGTTGGTGGGCCGATATGCCTGTTCCTGTGCTGTATCTCGAAACTATGAAACCAAGCTTAACTAAAAACATGGGCCTGCAGGTGGGAATGAGGCAGATTAAAGGTACAGCTGCAACATTTCATAATTCACCTCATAAATTATTAAATTATTATAATGAATCTGAAAAAGGGTCCCGACCCAAAACATCACCTGTCCATTTTCTCCAGAGATGCTGCCTGACCCGCTGAGTTACTCCAGTATTTTGTGTCATTCTTTAGTACAAGCCAGCATCTGCAGTTCATTTTTTATTACATCATAAAATATTACCTTGGCTTAAGATTTTGGATGTAGTGATGAAGAAGTGAAATGATTGCCCCTGAGAAATGGTTGAGAATATTCCAGACTTTTTCCTTGCAAACTCTCTTGCGCAGATATTGATATTGGCTGTTCTAGCTCCGTTTGATTTTAGTTTACCTCGATCGGTTCAAAATTATGAATTCTGTTTAAATTGGTGAACAATTAAATGTTACCAGCCAAGTGTTTCCTTTACCTACTCCAGATTGGAGCTCAGGAATTAAGAGAAAGGAAATTTCAGTTACAAATACTGAGCAACATCTGGAGAAAACCACGGGAAAATATATTAAAAGTGTACTTTCATAACATATACAGTGCACAGGTTTTAATAATTTAAATTCATTTTCTTGGTCCAAGAGGTTAATTGATATTGTGTTAATAATTATCACGCCATTGAAAAGTTAAATACACTGTTCACACTGGACTCAAAACATCTGAGAAATGTAATAAGTGGTCACCGTGAAAATCAACAAGTTAGTATACTATAGTATATCTTTATTGTCATTTTCCTGAGTACTCACATACCCAGAGGAAACAAAAAAATGTTGCTCAACCAGTGTCCATTCAGTGTGCAGTAAAAAATAAATAGAATAAAAAATACATATATCATGAACAAATTAAACACTCTACTCTCTACTAAACATCAACAGGCATTCCGATCGGCAACGGCACGACAGTGGCTCTGCTGCAGTGTGTCCAGGTTGGTGGTTGGTGCGCGATACTTTGGCACGGGGCAAAGTCCGTTTAGCAGTCTTATAGCCTGCAGGAAGAAGCTGAGGAGCATCCTGCTGGTTTTGCAGCTAATGCTCCTGTACCTCTTCCCAGATGGCAGGATGGAGAAAATGTGATGCGATGGGTGGTAGGGGTCTTTGATGATGGAGATGGCTCTGCTGATACATCTCTTCCTGTATATGTCCAGCAGGAAAGGGAGTGGAGCACCAATAATCCTGCTGGCGGTCTTCACGTTGTGGAAATAATGTAGAGATGAAGGGTAAAGTTCAGGTTGCGTGGAGCAATTGGCATGGAGGTTAATTCATTAGTGTCATAAGTATTTTGCTTAGTTTTCTACTACAGTGAAAAAGTGTGTCAGTTCTTATGATTTTACTCCTTTTCAATTGGTTACTTTTGCATTCTGAATGCTTATTAGTTATAAAAACCTATTTCTATTTTTCCATTTAAATTCTATTGCCAATGAATGCACCCAATCACAATCCATCAAAAATTCTATGTAAAGGTTCCTCCAAACCATTTTGCTGAAATTGGCTGTCTTGTCAATTTCTTATAACCTCCAATATTATTGAAAGATCTTTGCCACAGTAAAGGGCCAGTCCCACTTTCACGACCTAATTCACTACCTTTTTTGCTTGTGGACATTTTTCATCATGTTGAATAAACGCCCCGACCTACTTGATGCCACGGGAACCTAAACTAAGATCACAACCTACTTACGACACCCTACGACCTCTTGACGACCATGCTGCGAGTATGTCGAGGACAAACTCGGCATGGGTCGTGAATTAGGTCATGAAAGTGGGACAGGCCCTTAAGTCACATCTACTGTAATTTCAACTTTAAGAGCTATTTCAGTATGATAGTTGTAGTGGAAAATCAATTTAAAGGATTCAGTACTGTAACCTCAGACCTTTGTCTTTTAGTTGTCCCAGTCCTTTAGCTTGCACCTTCCCCCCAGCAGCACTCCAGTTTTTAATGATCTACTTTCCCAAGATTGTTCTCCAGAAATGAAAGATCATATTGAACCTGCTCTCATTCAAAATGAAAACACTGATGTTAACCTTTCCTTCCATTTTCCTCAACTATGTGCCTCTTTCTCCACTTGAAGGTAATACTGTTCCTCTTTTATTTCTTGTACCATCCTGATCCCCACAATTCACAGATCGCACCAATTCAAATTCATCCATGGCCCCATGACAAATTTGGCAGATTGCTTAAATAAAGAAACTCCGATTTAATCACAATTCATGTTTTTGCGAGCATACATGATTTAAATACAGACAAATTATTAAATACAAAGATGAGGTGATCATAATCTAAAATAATACAACATTAAAACACAGCAGGATGATTACTTTGTGTATTACGATAAAGGGTTTTTTCTTGCAAGCTGAAAAGTCTTAGCGAAACCATGATAGAAAAATGAATTGCTGCAAAGAACAAACAAAATGGAAATAATTAGAGCAATTTCATTTTCAATCTCTTGATTTGATGGGATTATCTAAATCTACCACCTGGCATTGTTGCCATTACCAGGTAAAAGAAAATGTAACAACAAGGAACAACAGGTACTGGCTTATACAAAAGAAAGACAGGAAGTGCTGGACAGCTCAGCAGGGCAGGCAGCATCTCCGGAGTAACACCGACCGGTGATGTTTTGGGTTGGGATCCTTCTTCAGAATGATTGTAGGGGTAAGGAAGATAGACAAAACCCCACCTTTCCATGTTACTCCAGAGATGCTGCCTTACCGCTGAGTTACTCCAGCATTTTGTGTCTTACCAAGTAAGAGAAATACTGCTTATTCACTCTGTTTATTCATATTATTTTATTGATCTTCACATTAAAAATTAGCAGGCGGTACAAAATTAAACGTTGGCCCAGTCACAGCTGCAAACCAAGTCTTCTTGTCTATGAAAGAATGCAGGTTAGATTTTGTTTGGTTGGCCTGGGTTGGATTTTCATCTTTATTTTAAAGCAATCCTCGACCAACCTCCATAACCTCATATTTCCTTTTTCACCTCTGTAATGTCAACACGTCCTTGGTATAACTCAATGACTGGATGTGTACACTAACTGTGTACACTCTAGCTGAGATCCAATTAGTGTTTTCTAGAGTTCCTCACTGCCCTCACATTCTTTACATCAGCCAATTAAAGTAATCCACATGCTGAAGAAACTCAGCTGGTACAGTAACATCTATGGAGCGAAGGAAATAGGCAACATTTCGGGCCAAAACCCTTTTGAAGGGATTCGGCCCGAAACGTTGCCTATTTCCTTCGCTCCATAGATGCTGCTGCACCCGCTGAGCTTCTCCAGCATTTTTGTGTACCTTCGATTTTCCAGCAAATGCAGTTCCTTCTTAAACACAAAGTAATCCACATGTTTGTTTGGAGCTCATCTATCTGCCATGTTGCGTTCAGAGATCTGGACTTGCATTTCAAGATGCAGCTTTTTGCCTTGTCTTGCTTGCCCACTTATGTGCCATCTTCAAGTGGTTTGCCTCATTGCGACATGGTGGCATAGTGGTAGAGCTATTGCCTAACAGCGCCAGTTACCCGGGTTCAATCCTGACTACCCCTGCCGTCTTTACGGAGTTTGTACATTCTCCCCATGACCTGCATGGGTTTTCTCCGAGATCTTCGGTTTCTCCCCACTCTCCAAAGATGTACAGGTTTGTAGGTTAATTGGCTTGGCATAAATGTAAAATTGTCCCTAGTGTGTAGTAGTAGGGTAGTGCTAACGTGCAGGGATTGCTGGTCAGGGCCAAAGGGCCTGTTTCCACACTGCATCTCTAAGCTAAACTATTCTGGGGTGAATTCATTGGCCACTTTTCTTCTTCGCCATTAATTACATGACTAATATTTTTATCAGCTGCAAAATTATCAATTACAGTTCCATCACATAATTCCTGATCTTTGATATACCATGACAAACAAGGAAGCCTATGGAATCCTCATGGAAGACGGCATACCAGTCAATTAAACATCAGTTACTGAAAAGACTTTGGATCCAACTTAATACTTCCCTAGTCCCCAAAGGCTTTTTTTGTATTTCTGACAAGTCTGCCTTGTCAAACATCTCACTAAAATCTCCAAGAGGACTAAGACTCATCAACACTCTTTAAAACAAATTAACATTCCCTTAACAAATCCACACTTATTGACATTCATTAATTTATGCTATTTTAAATGAAGGGCATAGACTGTTCAAGGACAGTGATTGATGCTGGCTCCAAGAATTATTCCAGTAAATTGCTTTAAGGCTGTCTGGCCCATTATTAATCTGCCTATTCTTTCCTGAACACTTTATGAAGCAATACTGTCACATTGCCCATCTTCCAGTGTCCTGGTAAAACATGTATACATGTGTAGGAAGGAACTACAGATGCTGGTTTGTACCGAAGGTAGATACATAAAGCTGGAGTAACTCAGCGGGACAGGCAGCATCTCTGGAGAGAAGGAATGGGTGACAATTCGGGTCGAGAACCCTTCTTCAGACAGTGGGTCTCGACCCAAAACGTCACCCATTCCTTCTCTCCAGAGATGCTGCCTGTTCCATTAAGTTACTCCTGCTTTTTGTGTCTATCTTCGCCTTTGTATACATGTTTCACTTCTTGCTTTTCCAACAACCTGAGAAAGTGAGTCAGAGAACATATTTAGTTTGGACTGTGAACCCCTTTAATATTCCCTGTGCTCTGTTAAACCAAATATTCCACACTCGTTCTCCCGAAATGCATTATGTGCATCATACCCACAATGTAATGAAATTAAATCATTCTCATGTCTCCACAATTGAGTTGCAATTTTGGGGTAACTTTGTTATTTTACTTCTTTGAATTTTCCTTAATTTTACAGGGCCTGTTTTATTTTCTATGTTCCTAACTTCCTCTATAATTTCACCTCAGCTGCCCGTAGTGTTGAGCATATAATATTACCTCGATGATTATTTTGAATACTTTTAAAATATTTTGCGTTGTTTCAGTGTCGGAGACAATGACATAGATGTTCATATTCCTTTGTCCGTTTTGATGACCATGTATGTAGCTTCACTGATTCAATGCACTTTTGGGAATGGCCATTTGTAACGTTGAGGCTCTGCAATCCAGAGTGCTTTGCTGGTCAGGAGATGCCTTTGCATGTTAGTTAAGGATCGGCTAGCAGAGGCCATTGATGGGCGATGGAAAGATCACAGGGATGTGGCCTGCTCGTATCTTCATGGAGTCATAGAATCACACAAGATGGAAAGAGCCCCTGTGAGAACCTATCTGTGTTTGTCCCATTTTCCTTTATTTGGGCCATATTATTTTTTTATCCACGGATATGCCCAAATGATTTTTAAACAGTATGATTGAACCTGCCCCTACTATCTTATCAGGTAACTTGAACGCACCAACCTCTTTGTGTAAAATCTACCTCTCAGATCTCCTTGAAATATTTCCATTTTCACTATAAACCTCATCCTAGAATAACCCTGCCTTTAGAAAAAGACCATGACTGTCAACTCTATCTATGCCATTTATAATTTATAAACATCTCACAGGTTACCTCTCGGCCTCCTGTACTGCAGTAAGAGCAATGTCAGCTTAACCAATATCTCCTCATAACTAAAACCCTTCATTAAAAAAATACTTGTACAAGTGTAATGTAATGTCCCAACTCTAATACTCTATACTGTTGCCTACAAAGGAAAGCACACAAAATGCCCAATGATGTGTGAGCTTGCACCCCAAAGTCACCCTCTACATAAACTCTTCCAAGGATGTTGCCGCTAACTATCTATGTTTGGCCAGTATTGGACAGTCCGAAATGCATGAATTCCACCTGCCACCCCTCTGCCTATCTTCCCAGCTGATCTACGCTGCCTTTGGCGACCATATTTTCTACCACGGGTCATAGAGTGATACAGTGTGGAAACAAGCCTACAACGACTGTTCATCTACCAGATTTGTCATTATATATAAGCAAGTTCATAAATCATTGAAAATGGTGACACATGTAGATGAGGTGTTGAAGAGGACATTCATGTGCTTTCTTTGTAGGCAGTATAGAGTATTAGAGTCCACACACACACACACTGGATTTCTGTCATACACCACAACTACAGAGCCTCAATCAGAAATATAACCGTCCACCACTAACTACTCTGCATCGTATCACCAAGCCATGTGGTGCCATGTTCTGCACAACTGCTCAATCTCTAAATAAATTATAATTTTGTGCATGATTACAGCAGATTTTTACATTTAATCACTGATATGCCTAATAGCTCTGTAATCTCTGCTGCAGTAATTATATTTTGAAATGAGGTCAAAGCCTAATCAACTGGAATTTTATTTCCTCTGTTCTTTGTTGCTTAAGCCTGGTTGGCAATTTAGCAGCTGGGAAAATACGAGTGCAGCAATAAAACTGGAACTGTTCAATCGTTATCTTTCAAGGAAATTATTGATTTCAAACCTTCAATTGTATTGAAAAAATTAAAATGGCACATTCAGGGATGGCAAATGTGTTGTGTTACAGCTATAAAGGTAATAGTGATGCACACCATATTTCTATGTTCTGGTAATGAAACTTCCAACTTGCGTTACAATATCAGGCACATACATCCAATCATTTTGTTCCGTAGGTGGCATAAATATGTCCAATTAAGAAGTAAATGAGAAATAATGATCACAAATCTTTGCCTTCTTTAAATAAATGCAAAACTTAATAGCTTTCCATCTTGATAATGACATTTATTGCAAAGTATCTGCAGATATCCAACACTGTTATTTGCTTTTTAAATATCTATTCTTTCACCTGCTCCGGAGGTTAGCTGTTAAAAAAAAATTACCTATCCAAGAAAGAAATGTTGCTCATCTTGGAAGCGTGGTAATGTTTAGAAACGTTCGTTGTCTTGGTTGCCGGTGGGTATGTTGGAGTTGTTTATTGGCAAATCAATAAACACCAACCATCAGGCAACCATTTGCATTTATCCATTTTTATGCTTCCCGCATTTTCCCCAGATTTTATCACTCAATCACACAACGGGGACAATTAACAGTGGCCAATTGACTTTCCATTGAAACAGGTGGTCACAGAAAGAATGTGCATATTCCACGCAGACAATACCCGAGGTCAGGATTGAACCCAAGTCTCTGGCGTTGTGAGGCTGCAGCTCCACCGCTGTGCTGCTATTACCTGTACTGTGTTTCTATGCAAAAGAAATTGAATGATTGATTGATTGATTGACACTTTATTGTCACATGTACTTGGTCCAGAGACATTCTTTGTTTTGCGTACAGTACACGTACACAAAGAGTCGGCACGTAAAGGGTGCCGACGAAATTACCAAACCAGGGCTGGAAATTAACGGTTGCCCGGGTGCCAATGGCCAGCTAAAATCCCGTCCGTCATTTTGCCCGGCTTGGCAAGCACCTACCGTTCAACTCTGAGCGGGCCCCCCTCTCTATATCTATCTCTGTCACTCTCCGTCTCCGCCCACCATCCGTACCCGGGCCGCCGGGTCTACGCTCTCCGGCTGCTTCTCATCCGCTAGCACGGCCTTGTATATGCGCACAACCACGGCCAGCACATCATCAGTCGCCCTGCACATGTGCACTGCCACGGCAACTGGTTGGCGCTGGGCACTTTCTCCCTCCCTTTGCATTGTGGGAGATCTGGCCGCCATTGTTGTCTGGTCGCCGCCTCGCCGCGACTGCTGAAACCCAACGCAGAATCACTCCCTGGAGCTGGAGTAACTCCCTGGTGTAACTCTTGCTTCTTGGTTTCCTGGTCCTTCAAAAATATTCCAAATGGAATTTAAACTGGAGGTGGTGGAGGGTCCACCATCAAACTCTGAACAATAACAGCCTATTGCACTTTATCTGTTTATTTATTGTGTATATATATGGTCTATGGTATATAGACACACTGAACTTTTATCTCCTGTTCTGTGTTATGTTTACATATTCTGTTATGCATTTCGTTGTCTCTGTACTGTACACTGACAATGACAATTAAAATTGAAAATTGAATCTGAATCTGAATCTGCAGCAAGCAAAAATTTCATTGTCCTATCTGGGACACATGACAATAAAACACTCTTGTCTCTTGATCTTGACTTGGACTTAAGCAAAAAAGGGTTCTTGGGGAAAAAAGAGCTACCTTGAATTTAGTTGCATCTGGTTGGGTAACTATGGTCGGGTGAAGACTATTCCATGCTTTAATTGTGCGGGGGAACTCCAAGGAGCAGCCAGCATCTTTGGATAGATGAAATTGGGTGACGTTTCGGATAGAGACCCTTTAGACTCCCTCTGGTTTTAGTGTTTTAGTTTAATTTAAAGATACAGAGCGGAAGCAGGCCCTTCGGCCCACCGAGTCCACGCCGACCACCAATCACCCGTCCACTAGTTCTATCCCACACATTAGCAGCGCAAGTCAAGAGTCAAGAGTGTTTTATTCTCTCACGTCGCAGTTAGAACAATGAAATCCTTACTTGCAGCAGCACAACAGAATATGTAAACATAGTGCTCTGTAAGCAATGTTATAATCTTGAAAACAAAACAGTGTATATATATATATATATATGTGTGTGTGTGTGTGTATAATCTATGGAGTAACTCAACAGGTCAGACAGAATCTCTGGACAAAAGGAAAATATTAAATTTTGGGTTGGATCTGAAAAAGGTTCCTACACACCTTTGGAATGTGGAAGGAAACAAGAGCAACTTTATGGCCAATGTACTGCCCCGTAGTCTTGAACAATTAAAACATACAGTAGCTGTAAAGGGGGACATAGCGTCACTTAGAGATTTAAGACTGTAAATGGATAGTTTTTTAAACATTTGTAACCAAAGTTATCATAGTATAATTTTTTGTGATGGAAAACTAAATATAGTGCCACAGCTGCTAGACTTGCTGCCTCACACGCCAGAGATCTGTGTTCGATCCTGTCCACAGACACTCTCTGTGGCGAATTTGCACATTTTCCCTGCTAGCGTGTGGGTTTCCTCCCACATCCCAAAGATGCATTGGCTTTGTAGGTTGTCTCTGTAAAAATGCTTAATGTGTAGGGAGTCGATGTGGAAAGTGGGATAACAGAACGTGTGACTGGGTGGTAAACAAAAAAGCTGGAGAAAATCAGTGGGTGAGGCAGTATCTATGGAGCGAAGGATTAGGCGACATTTCGGGTCGAGACCCTTCTTCAGACTGATGTTGGGTGGGGGGGGGGGGGGGGGGGAAATGCAGTGGCGGAGACAGTAGGCTGTGGCAGATATGGGAATGAGAGGGGGAGGAGGGGGAAAGCAAGGACTACCTTTAATTGGAGAAGCCAATGTTCATACCGCTGGGGTGTAAACTACCCAAGCGAAATATGAGGTCCTGTTCCTCCAATTTGCGGTGGGCCTCACTCTGGCCATGGAGGAGGCCCAGGACAGAAAGGTCGGATTCGGAATGGGAGGGGTAGTTGAAGTGCTGAGCCACTGGGAGATCAGGTTGGTTATTGCGAACTGAGTGGAGGTGTTGTGCGAAGCGATCGCCAAGCCTGCGCTTGGTCTCACCGAGGTTGATCATACGCTGAATAATCCAACCACATTTTTGTTTGGAAGTGGAAAGAAATAATAGAAATTGCATTCATTGCAACGTGTAAAAAGAGTTGAAATACTGTATTATAATTTTGCTGCATGTCATTGTGGTATATATCATGTCCTGATTGGTGAATATGTTTAGTTTGTGACTTTATTTAAGGCAGTAATAATATGTGAATGCTTCATTGAGCATAACTCCCACTGGTAACTACGCACTTCGTCTGAGCACATTATCGCGATCGTCGTGCAAGCCTTTTAAATGACCACCTAAACTGTCATTTGGCAACCTAAAAATCTGACTAGGGTGCCCGGCTGGAAACAGAAAAAAAGTTCAGTGAGAACCATGAAAACTATTTAGCACAGTTCCCAGGCACGGAAATCACTATCAAAACATGGGGGGGGGGGCACGCACGCATGCACACACACGCACACACTCGAGGCTTCAGCTGTGGGCCTTGTGGATGGTAACATCGGGAGCTGCCCTGGTTGGTGACTGACTCCGAACTCCAGCAACAGCAGCTTCGTCCACCCCGAATCGTGGGGCTTCAATCGGCCCGTTCGCGGGGGCTTCAACATCGGGAGCCTCGATCGCCTCGACGCAGCAATTTGACCGTGAGGCGGTGGAAGATCACGTGGCCGGTCGCGCCGGGCTGGGCGATGAAAGGCCCCGCGAACAGGCCGATTCAAGCACCACTCTATGATTTTTGCTCCACGGACGAGGTCTCCCTCCTCCAATCACCGTGCTCTATCCTCAGTCCCACCCCACTACTTCCACCTCTGACCAACACCTCCCTCCTCCAATGGTCGCACTGAATCATCATGGGCCCATCCCCCTCCACCGCCTGCTGACCAACTTTTCTCTCGTCCAATCGGCGCCCTCGATTATCAGTCCCACCCCCACTATCTCACAGAAAGTGGAGATTTTTAATTGCTTTTTTTTCACCGAGTTTTAAAATACGGGTTCCAAAACATGAGGGGGGGGGGGAGGGGGTTGGGAAATCGTCCCCCACCTCTCAAAACATGAGGGGACGCGTCGTCCCCGAGATTTCCTCCCCTGATAGTCCCGATGCTTCTCAGCCCACCCCCCTTCCACACATCGGGTCCCTCTTTGTTCTCGCCACCCCCTGCACTCCGGATCCTTTTTCGATCTATTGACCATCAAGCCTCACACACTTATCAGCCTCGACCGACTGACCAACCGCCAGGTCTAACGCGGGCGACAGCTCTCTGATGCCCTCCATTCTCACCAATGGCCCTCCACCATCACCAACATCCCTTCTCGCTCGGCCGCCGGGCCCCGCCCTTGTCCCTTGTAGAGTTTATATGTAGAGGAGGTGGGGCGAAGGCGGGAGGGGACTGATTTGAAAGGACAGATGGAGCAGTCTGTAGATCCTTGGACGAGGACATGGAATCACTGTCCTGAAATAGAGACATTTGTTAATTTCTGTTTCAATCATGCTCATGATTCAGTTTTGACTAGAGAAGTTTTGAAAATGCATCAGTAAATAGATTATTTAAAAATCTGCAGTGGAAAGCTTGGGTGGTATTAATTTAAATTAGGTTAAAGTGACAAGGTACCAGACTTTCTTTGAATCTGTCAACTTATTAACTTTCATGTTGAGAGAGATGGATTTGTTTTATATGTTTTCGACATTGGTGCAGGAAAATATTCAAGAGCTCCAAGTAATCATGGGCTATACAATGGCATTTCTCCGGTATACGACTTGTATTTGTGGTGAATGGGATTACTTCTAAAGGATATATGGCTTTGAAGAAAATGTTCTGTTGCACTGACTTCTTACATTGATGTGCTGCGCGAGAATAACAAATAACTTATTCTTCAGTTCACTGAAGATTCATAGGCTTTAGAAAAATAAAGATACATTTAAACCTAATTTTTCATATCGCAGGACTAATTATCGAAATATTTACATAAATGGCTTAGATAGGCAAACCTCTCCGAGTGGAAATATCAGAGACTAAAGGTCATAGCTTTAAGGTGAGAGGGGCAAAGTTTCAAGGAGATGAGTGGGGCAAGATCTTTTACACAGAGGGTGGTGGGAGTATGGGAAGTGCTCTCAAGGTGGAGATGGAGGCAGATATAATAGTTACAATCAAGAGGCATTTGAATAGGCACATGGATGATGATAATATGTAGGTAGATTAAGTTAGTTTATCTTGGTATTGTCTGCAGCACAGACAGTGGGAGCCAAGGGATCAGTTCTGGTGCTTCACCTTTCGATGTTTATATTCTAAATGTGCATTATTACTGCATGTTTCAGTATGTTTAATTTCCCCCATTATTCTAATATCCTTTTCATGAACATTCTGCAGGCAAAAAGATTTATTGATTATAAATTGTGGCATTTTCGTACACATCTTAAAATATAAAACACAATCTCTGAATTTTACATGTATGAAATTCTTCACATTGTTTCACAAAAGTTAAGCATCAACTCCATATTTTATTTTTGTTCATTGACAAACTTAGGAACTCAGCACTGGCGACTGCTCTGGATCATTAATTTTGAAATGGCGGAAATTATCACAATATTGGAAGCTCACAATCACAATCACAATCAATCACAATCTCAATAATACTTTATTACTGTGACCGCGAGGGTTTTGTCCCACACTACAAAGATGAGGTTGCAGGTTAATTGGCTCCGGTAAAAATTGTAAATTGTCCCTAGTGTGCAGGACAGTGTAAAGGGGCTGTCCCACTGTACAAGCTAATTCAAGAGTTCTCCTGAGTTTCCCCTGATTCGAACTTGGAGAATTACGGTAATAGCCGCTCGTAGGTACTCGCGGCTCTCGTGGACATTTTTCAACATGTTGAAAAGTCTTCACCAGCTTACCGCGTTTCCCGAGTACCTGCCGTTAGCATTACGAGCCGCTAAGAGACGTCCCGAGCTCCGACGTACCCGCTAAGTAGTATCTACGTGCTTACCACAAGTTCTACTCCTATAACTTGTGAACTTATGAAGAGTCATTTCTCACAAAAGATTGAGCTCAATAGGTATGATTTGTTGTTGTTGGAAAATTCAAGGTATAAGTGTGCCTATCATCCAATAAATTGAGAGGGTTATAAAGTATAGCAGCAGTATTACTAATCCTATGCAGCCAATTGCCTTAGCCTGTTCCTTATATTTCTTGCACTTAGCTTTGTTGTTGAATATGAATAAAAAAATGAAATGATTGAAATGAAATGATTCAATTTATTGTCATTGTCAGTGTACAGTACAGAGACAACGAATACATGTGTTTGTGGTGTTACTTACTCCTTCCACTATTCATACTGGTGATCTAATGTCATTCCCTCCTGGAAGAATAAACCATACTGCCATTTACACTTGACTGCAGGGCTTGAGATTGTTGGGTAACCAAAACATAGTACCCTCGCTTGCTGATAAACTGCGCAATTCAAAATGCCAAAGGGCTCAATAGGAATTTAAGAGAGCAATGAGGCAAAAAATATATGCACTCCCATTCTAACGGCATGATTTATTGCATGAATGTGCTCTTGATTTGTTTGGCATTGCACACGTATTCCCATTGATGTACTTCCAAGTGATGAAATTAATCAAAATCTACAGGCATCATGCCGCAGCTTCAGCAATCCAATGCAAATGTAGTTCATATGATATGAGAGTGTGTTGAATGCACAGGCAACTGTAGACTTTTGTTTTGACTCTTTATCAGTTTTGCTGTGTTTTACTTCCTCTGTTTCTCCCTCTCCTCCCTCAGCCCATGCTTCACATTCGCTCGCCTTCACACTATCACTCTATCACTCTCCCTCTCTCTGCTACCCCTTATGTTCTCTTTGTACTTTCTCCTTGCCTACACCCTATCTCCGACACAATCTGTTTCTGACTTTCATTAAGTGCAGGAAAGAACTGCAGGTGCTGGTTTAAACCGAAGATAGACACAAAAAGTTGGAGTAACTCAGCGGGACAGGCAGCATCTCTGGAGAGAAGGAATGGGTGACGTTTCGGGTCGAGACCCTTCTTCAGACTGTGCATCTCTTTTCCTCCATCGTCCCCAGCATGTTCCCTCTGCCATCGACAGCAGGCAATCAACGATAAACAGGAGGCTTTGTGTTTGGAATCTTTCACTGGCTATTTGTAAAACATCCAAATTAATTTGTCACAATTTGTGTACAATGAAAAGCAGAAGAATGATACAGATACACCATGAATGTTCCTCCAACCCTGTTTCCAGAGCCTTGCCAGATTATCCATTTTGCCAGACTAACAGAGGTCACGTGATAATAATTCAGCAACACACCTCTGACCCACTTACTAAAGCACCATGGACTGCTAGAAACTTAAATTACCAATTAACAAAGAAGTAAACAATTAACTATTTCAAAATGGAGGCACATTTAACAAACAAACATGCGCCACGTGCATACTCGCACAATTATGTCCGGATTAAAGGAGGTGCCGAACCATCAGTTCCCATTAAATCGCTTTCTATTTTTAGATTGAAAATAAAATATGTAGAATCTATTGATCTTCCTATCATTATCATTTAATCTTAGTATGACACGCCTTGGCTTGGATCATAATGCATTCTCCTTAAAACAAAATTGCTAGTTAGCAGATTCATTGCTGGCCATTAAACTCCATTACGCATTACGTTGGATACTAGAGTTTCAAGGTCAGGCCATCTGCACAGTTGCTGTCTGATCTGTACTGAACACAAATATTGCGTGGGTTTTCTTCAGGATCTCCGGTTTTCTCCCACACTCCAAAGGCGTACAGGTTTGTTGGCTAATTGGCGAGGTATAGTTGTAAATGGTCCCACGTGTATGTAGGATAATGTAGGTGTGTGGGGATCACTGGTTTGTGCAGAGTCGATGGGCCAAAGGGCTTGTTTCTGCACTGTATCTCTAAACGAAACTAACCAATGTTCCCTTCTCTCTCCTCAACACTTATTTCTTTTCTGTCTTCATGCAGCCCGTCCTCACAATCCGTCTAAATCTCAATTCTTCACAGTGTGAACAATAGGGTTGTGGAGCTTGTTAACCTGCACTATCCTCAAACAAATTAGCCGTGAATTTGTTCGTTTGTAAAACAGTAGTCCAAGTCTCTCTTGACCTTCGAGGTATCTAGATTTGAGGGCTTGCTGTGGACTGTTAAACTGGAAAACGTGCAGAGAATATTAACGAGGATGTTGCCAGGACACGAGAGCCCGAGCTATAGGGAGAGGTTAAGCAGGTGAGGACTTATTCATTGGAGAACAGGAGGATGCAGTGTATAAGATCTTGAGGGGAATAGACAGGGGTTTGTGGTCAAGAACAAGAAAACACAGGTTTAAGGTGAGATGGTAAAGATTTAATAGGAACCTGAGAGGGAAGCCTTTTCACACGGAAGGTGAAAGGTATATGGAGCGAGCTGCCAGACGAGATAGTTGAGGCAGGTACAATAATAACATTTTAAATACATTTGGACAGGTACATGGATAGGAAAGGGCCCAATGCAGGCAGATGGGACTAATGTAGGGGCATCTTGGGCCATCTTGGTCAGCATGGACAAGTTGTGCCAAAAGACATGTTTTCGTGCTGTATGACTCTTTAACTAGTCCAGGCAAAATATATTTCACAGATGTTGCACGCATAGTACTGTACACCAGTGGAGGAGGGAATGTGTGTTCAGATGATAGGTGGGGGAATAAGTAAGTGGACTGTTTGTTGCTGGATGTAGTCAAGTTTCTTGAATATTGTTCAAACTGCATTTATCCAGGCATGTGGAAAGATTGCAATCAATATTCCTGACTTGAATCCTGTAGACGGTGGAAAGGTTTTGGGGTATGGGGAGGTTTCTTTCATCGATGTAGTATTTATGTTGCTTTCTGTACAGAAGTAAACCCCAAGGATATTCATGGTGGAAGATTCAATTATGGTAACAGTGCAGAATATGAATGGTCAGTGATTAGACCTGTTGGATACAGTCATAGATAGCCAGGCTAGGAGAGGAGAGGGACGTCGGTTTGTGGGAAGTGCTCCAGTACATTGAGCGCGCGGGCGGACGGACCTGACTTTGGACTTTGAATAATGGCGCTAATAATGGCGGCGCTTGCATGTGTAATATATGCATAAAGAATTTCACTGTGCAGTTGCATATGTGACAAAGCATTATTGAACGATTATTCAACTAAGCATATACTGGAGGACCGCAATATTACAGTTTATGGTGCTGTACATTTCTGCCGCTGCTCTAGGGCCACAGAGCCTTGTAGAAGTTGTGCGCTGCTGAATTTGTTCTGACTTTCACTTCAAGGATGATTTGTTTAGACAATAAATAAAAGCATTGCTGGTGATGTTCTATCCCCTGAACAAATTATAAACCTGATGAGGAATTTCTGTTCATTATCAGCAATATAGTTTGGTGTGGATCAGCAACAGTTTAAACTGCAATAAGAATAATTATATTAATATCAAATTGGTCTTCGATAAGCAATTAACACCAATCTTCAGCATAATCTACTCAATGACAAATGCAAATAATTGATTTTATGTTCTTTTTCCTGTTTCAGTTATGGATTTTATGCCTATTTCAAGCATGGTTTTGCAGCTATTGCAGGCTGTGTGTTATCATAGGCTATATTGTTCAAAGCATTTTATTGATATTTTCTGATTATTAAAGTAAAAGCATTCCACTTTTTGTATTCATATTCTCTTTGTTACCCTTCAATCCTACATCTTACCATTAGAGTGTTTTTATTGGTAAAGGGGTTTGGGTTTATATGAAGTTGGCTGTAGACATAAAGTCGTGTTCACAAGTTGGTAACAAGAAGAAACAAGAATTTAAAAATGTCAGCAAAAACCAGAAAATGCTGTTGGGTCATCAGGCCATTTCAGATCTAAATAGAAACCTTTTGAATTTTCTCCACTGTCCAATATAGACGTTTCATTTTAGTTTCATGTGTCAAGTACATTTTAATTTTTGCAGTCTTTTTCTTTTCACAGTTGATTTTACGTCTAATTTATGTGTAGTTTATGTAGAATCTATGTATAATTCAAGTTTTTGAGTGTTGTCTGAGTGTGTGTTGTGTCATAGAATCAAACGGAGTAGAAACAGGCCCATCGGCCCAAGTTGCCCATGTTGACCAATATGTCCTAGCTACTCGTCCCATCTGCCTGTTTGACCCAAATCCCTCTAACCCTGTCCTATCCATGTGCCTGTCTAAATGTTTCTTAAACTTTGAGATAGTACGAGTCTCAACTACCTCCTCTGGCAGCTTGCTCCATATACCCACCACCCTTTGTGTAAAAAAAGTTACCCCTCAGGATCCCATTAAATCTTTCCCCCTTCACATTAAAACTATGTCCTATGGTTCTTGACTCCACGACTCTGGGCCAGAAACTGGGTGTTTACACAATCTATTCCGCTCCTGATTTTGTACACTTCTATAAGATCACCCCCCCATCCTACTACGCTCCAAGGAATAGAGTCCCAGCCTGCTCAACCGCTCCCTCTAGCTCCCTCTACATTCAGTCCTGGCAACATCCTCGTAAATCTTTTCTGCACCTTTTCCAGCTGGACAACATCTTTCCTATAATATGGAGCCCAAACCTGAATACAATATTCTAAATGTGGCCTCACCAATATAACTGCAACATGACCCCCTCAACCTCTATACTCAATACTCTGGCTGATGAAGGCCAAAGTGTCTAAAGCCTTTTTGACCAACCTATCTACCTGTGATGCCATTTTAAAGGAACTATGTACCTGCACTCCAAGATCCCTCTGCTCTGCAACACTCCCCAGAGCCCTACCATTCACTGTGTAGGTCCTGCCCATGTTTGACATCCCAAATTGCAACACCTCATATTTCTCTGTATTAAATTCCATCAACCATTCCTCAGTCCACCTGCCCAACCGATCAAGATCCTACTGCAATTTTTGACAATCATCTTCACTATCTACTATACCTCCCACTTTTGGATCATCTGCAATTTGCTAATCATGCCGTGTATGTTCTCATCCAAATCATTAATATAGATGACAAACAGTAATGGGCCCAGCACCAAACCTTGAGGCACACCAGTAGTCACAGGCCTTTAGTCCAAGAAGCAGCCTTCCACCATCACCCTCTGCTTACTTCCATGAAGCCAATTTTTTATCCATTCAGCTATCTCTCCTTGTCGAATGCCTTGCTGAAATCCATGTGATGTTGCTGGAGGCAAGATTTTCATTGTGCCCGTGCTCACTGCACGTGGAGTTGTTTATGCTGAGGAGAATTTTAACGATTACTTTTTTAATCTTGATTTTTATATTATATTATTTTTCCCATGATGCTTCCCATTCATTAATCTCTGTAACATCTGATAAGAAGCAAAAACGTCTCTTAACTTGAGATTCCAGGAAAAAGTAATTCATCTTCAACAAAACCGTCAGCTTTTTTTTCTGGTTGACCTAATAATAGTCCTGATTATGTGGGATAATGGCTTATCTCTTGTGCTTTCTCAATAAAGGGTGCTTTCTCAATAAAGGGATGAGAAATATTTCTATTTAATCTACCTTCTGTGACCTTGATGTCCCAAAATGTTTTATATCCAGTTGGTGATGGAGTCTCCGGGAAAGATAAGCAGAATATCTCCGTGAAAGATAAGCTGAATATGCAGAGAAACAGTTTGAACAGGTTTTTATTCAAAATAGAAAGTACTGCTGAGGATGAAAATCTGAAATGAAACAGAAAATGGTGGAAATAATCCAACAGGCCAGGCAACATTTATAGAGAGGGAAACAGTCAAGATTTGACCAAGACCACACTCACTCATTGCAATAGGGAATAAAAGACCACATTGGTAATGTGTCTGATGTCAAACTATTCCCATGAGAACAACTGCAAGAACTGCAAGAAACTCAGATAATAAAGCTTTACTTTTTTTTTTTTTTTAGGTAAAAATTCCCACTTCTTATCGTGGATATATTGTTTAAATTATGAGAAATAAAAATTTAGGACAGCAACCAGCAATATACTAATTCTACTATATTTAAGATTTATGTGAGATTTTGTGGTTCTCTTTAAAAATTCCATGCCAGTTGGTTCAAAGCAGTAAATTAAGTTCCAAAATTCAAGGTACCCAAGGCATATTAAAGTATTAATCGATTTTGCATTTAATATTGCCAATCATCATATATTATATGTACATTAAGACTATGTTTAAATTTTGCATCACCTCAGTCGGTGTATTACTTATAAATCATCCAAGTAGATAATAAACCTATTACCCGGAGTAATTATCTATTAGCCAACTGAGATACAATACAACCTGTATGCTGTGCATGCTTTCTTGAAAACTTTGTTGCAAAAGGTAAATAAAGTGCTGACATAACTCAGTAGGTCAGGCAACATCTCTGAACGATATGGAAAGGCTGAGTAGGGGGGAGGGGAGGGGGGGTTGGGGGAGAAAGCTGAGAAAAGAGGTTGGGACAGGACAAGGCCTGGCACGTTTTAGTGAGGGGTGCTTTCATTATTGTCCTGCCCGTTCGCTTTTTTCAGCTTTCTCCCCCCATCTTCCACAATTAGTTTGATGAAGGGTCCCAACCAGAAACATGGCCTATCCATGTCTTACAGAGATACTGAAGGTAGACACAGAAAGCTGGAGTAACTCAGCAGGACAGGCAGCATCTCTGGAGAGAAGGAATGGGTGACTTTCACAGAGATGTTGCCTGACCTGCTGAGTTACTTCTGAACTTTGTGTCTTATAATTGTAAATCAGCATCTACAATACCTTGTGTCCACCGAGTACAACATGGCAGGATGGGGAAAAATGGCTCATAAAAGTTTATTAAATCTATGTCCAACAGTACAATACTACGATTGCTTAGTCAGTAAATGGCTGAAGTCACACTTTGGTATGCTTTACATAATTTATTCTTTTTTTAAGGATGTCTGCATCATTTGCAAAGACAACATTTACTGCCCATCCCTAATTACCCGCAAAAAGGAGGCGAGATGCACAACTTTCTTGACTGCTACAGTCTGAAGGCAGTAGCTTTACTGAAAAAAACAATAGGAAAGAGAATTGGTATTTCTCTTTCTGAATAATTTTTTTTTCATGTTTTAATTTGAAAACCAGTGTTTGTTCTGGGATAATTTTCTCATAAATTGTTGCCAATTCTAAAAATACAAATGCAAAAGAGAAGGATATAAAGCCACTGCTTGTGTGACTAAATTGCATAACCTGGCAACCATTGACAATTCCCAACTGCGCTCGGAGGCAGCAGATGATGGCTTAATCTGTATTTAGCCACAAAAGGAAACGTAATCAAAAAGTATAAATTGGCAAATTATTGTTAATTTAGTGCGACGCTTGTGTTTTCAGATGATTGAGGTTATTTCAGCTGGTTAAGAACATTGCCAATTTATTTTGCATAATATCTAGTGATAACATTGATTCTGTTGAGCGATTTAAAATATTGTATTGTAAAAGATTTAAGAAATATTCTGTGCAAATCAGTTCAATGTGAGGCATGGGGAGGAAGAAATGTAAAGGAATGTTATTGACGTTGGCAGAGTACATTAAATCTATTTGCATAGGAAAAAGGATGTTAATTTGCTTGACACTTCTCTGAACTGATAGAGGGAATGATCAATGTTCTGTAGCATAGTTCCAAGATTCTCCATGTGATGGGAATGCAAATGAAATATTATAGTTATTGTGTGTGCGGTTTATAATGAAACCAAAGGCAATTGTTAATCATTCTCCTATTCCCAAAAAATTAGTTCCTGGAAAAAAATGTATCGGTGAGAATGAAATATTTAAGGCCTTTATGCACAGTTTTCATGTTCGTTTTTTCTAATTATTCAAAGAAAAGTATAGAAACCTAGAAAATAGCCTCAGGAGCAGGCCATTTGGCCCTTTGAACCAGCGCTCATTCAATATGATCATGGCTGATCATCCAAAATCAGTACCCTGTTCTTGTTTTCTCCCCATTCCTTCTCTCCAGAGATGCTGCCTGTCCAGAGTAACTCAATTCCAGCATTTTGTGTCTACCTTCTTCCCATATCCCTTGATTCCATTAGCCCTAAGAGCTATATCTAACTCTCTCCTGAAAACATCCAGTGAATTGGCTTCTACAGGTGCACAACCTTTTATCCGAAAGCCTTGGGACCAGACACTTGTCGGATTTCGGACATTTTCGGATTTCCGAATGGAAGATTTTTAGCGTAGATTAGGTAGGTAGCGCGGGCGGCTTGAAAAGTCTGGAGACCGGGGAATCATGGTAAATCATTGCATAAATGTTAGTCAGTTAGTTTGGAGGGATTTTATGTGGTGGTGGTGGGGTGGGTGGGTGAAGGGGGAAACTTTAATTCTTAGTCCCCTACCTGGTCGGCGACTCCCAACATCGCGGAGCTGGGGGCTCCGTCCGGCCGCGGGCGGCGCCGGTTGTAGCTCCGACCCCGGCAACTCTACCCCTGGCTGCGAGGCGCTCCAAATCCAGCTCCGCGAATGTTGGGAGAAGGCGGCCTCCGCGACCTGGAGCTTACCGCACAGCAACCCGGTAAGGCATTGCCCGCTCCCCGCTGGTATCCCAGCGCTGCGACGCCGCCGACTCCCAACATCGCGGAGCTGGGGTAGGGGGCGGTGGATTTGGAGCGCCTCGCAGCCAGGGGTAGAGTTGCTGGGGTCGGAGCTACAACCGGCGATGCCCGCAGCCCCAGCTGGGAGTTGAGCGGCCACAGCGCTGCGGAGCTTACTGCACGGCGACCCGGTAAGGCATTGACCGCTCCCCATCTCTCCGACCAGGTAGGGGACTAAGAATTAAAGTTTACCCCTTCAACCCCCCCCTTCACATAAAAGCCCTCCAAACTAACTGACTAACATTTAAGCAATGATTTACAGATGTTTAAGTGTCTCCCCGGTCTCCGGGGAGGAGGCAGACGCTACAGTAGTACAGACCTGGGTTGACCGTGGGTCATTTCGGGTCAAGTTTGGCGCCAAACGCGAGCTTTGGTGTGCCGATGACATCCTGGAAAAAATGGCCGGTTTTCGGAGGTTTTCGGTTTCCGGAACACCTGATAAAAGGTTGTGCACCTGTACTACCTTCTGGGCAGAGGATTCCACAGATTCACAACTCTCTGGGTGAAAAGGTTTTTCCTCATCTCGGTCCTAAATGGCCTACCCCTTATTCTTAAACTGTGACCTCTGGTTCTGGACTCCCCCAACATCAGGAATTTTTTTCCCAGCATCTAGCCTGTCCAATCCCTTAAGAATGTTCTATGTTTCTATAAGATCCTCTCTCATCCATCTAAATTCCAGTGAATATAAGCCCAGTCGACCCATTCTTTCATCATATGTCAGTCCTGCCATCCCAGGAATTTACGTGGAGAACCTACGCTGCACTCCCTCAATAGCAAGAATGTCCTTCCTCAAATTAGGATGGAATATCCGAGGAGTTAATCCCAATAAAAGCAGTGAAATTATGATATTGGGATGGTGGCTGTGAAGATTAGGTCCAGTGGAACTAATAATCCATAGAATTGTATTTTTTTGTCCCAGGGGAACTAATAATCCATAGAATTGTATTTTTTGCTAACGTGTTTGGTAATGTGTGAATTGGGGGCCAGACACCCTGAACATGGCTAATATGTTTTAGTCAATTACATTTTAGATGTTAACAGTTGCACTGATAAAAAAAATTTTAATGTCATTTCAAATGTTGAAAGACCTACTTTCCCGAGCTAATGAGGCTCATTCTCTCTACCAGCAGCAGCGCATATCTCTTGATATGTTATGTGTTTTATTGCATTATTAATACAAATAACATTCACTATTAAAGAAGAAAACCAGGCCAAATTTGACGTGTCTTTTTTAACTTTGAAGTCAAGTCAAGAATTTTTAATTGTCATATACACTGGGACTGGAATAATGAAATAATTATATTCTGCAGCTTGTTATAAGTACATTAAACAGATGAATATATAAGAAGTCACTAGTTATAGGAACTGCAGATGCTTGTTCCGTCATTCAATCATGGCTGATTTATTTTTCTCTTAGCCCATTCTCCTGCCTTCTCCCAGTAACCTTTGACGCCCTTGCTAATCAAGAATCTTTCAATCTGTGCTTTAAAAAGCCCTAATGATTTAGCCTCCACAACTGTCTGTGGCAATGAATCCCACAGATTCACCACCCTCTGGCTAAAGAAATTCCTCCTTATCTTCATTCAAAAGGTACATCTTTTTATCCTGAGTGTGCACTCTAGTTTTAGTCTCCTACTATTGGAGACATCCTTTCCACATTCACTCTATCGAGGCCTTTCATTATTCAGTAGGTTTCAATGAGATCCCCTTCATCCTTCTAAATTCCTGTGTGTACAGGCCCAGGGCCGTCAAATGCTCCTCATACATTGACCCAATCAACCCTGGGATCATTCTCGTAAACCTCCTCTGGATCCCTTCCAATGTCAGCACATCCTTCCTCAGATATGGGGCCCAAAACTGCTCACAATATTCCAAATGTGGTCTGACCAGCACCTTATAATATCTCAGCAGTACGTCCATGTTTTTACATTGCAGTCCTCCTGAAATGAATGCTATCATGTACCAGCACTCCCTTGTCCTTTTGTACCTCTGATTTTGGAATCCACTCCCTATTTAGAAAATAGTCTACCCTTTAGCCCTTCAACCAAAGTGCACAAATGTACACGTTGGTATTTGTCCAAAACCAGTGGCATGGTCAGCAAATTTAAAAATGGCATTGGACTGAGCACACAGCTTTGAGGTGCCCCTGTATTGATGGTCAGCATGTAGAAGATGCTGATGCCAATTATACTGATTGAGATCTGCTAACAAGGTCAATGTGTCTGTTGCTTAGGGACATTGAGAAATAAAGCATTAACATATTTTTGTTGGGTTATTTAATTGTCAATTTTGCATATATGGATATGCAAATCAAACTATAGGCTGATTTAAAAAAAAAAAATTCGAATTAGTCTGTGGGCTGTGTGAAGAGTTACCAAGTGTGAAGAGTTACCAAGCCCAAAAAACCATTGAAGCCACCACCAGTGAGTTCTCCATCAACTTTGTTTCAGATTAGAGCCCATATTTAGATTTAAGCTATTTTAATGTTGATCTAGTTTTTAATAAAGAAAGCATCAAGAGAACAAACACATAACTAGTTTTAATTACATGTATTTTGAATATTCAAAAACAATAAAAAATGTTACTATTAGATCTCAAATGTAAGGTAAGGATTGGTATTGTAATAGTGCATTCATCTTTTTCCAGCTTCTTATTAAATTAACTTGATAAGAGGCTTATCAACTTTACACTTGGGCTGAGATCCTTCATTAGTATGTTTCCAAACAACGAATGATGAATAGGAATGGTGAAGATAAGGACAAACAAAATAGGTGTTGGAATTTGAAATAAACTAGACCCTCAAAAATGGATTTTGTGAATGAGTTTCAACAATTGGAGGTATTAATGTAAATGGCATCAAGATCACCTGATCCAAGAATATAGAGACATTGATGGATAAAGCACAAATTAAGATTGACTACAACAAGCAATTTTGAAGTCAAATCCTGAGTGGAAAGTTACAAGGTTTCCAATTACGTAAAATGTAGAATGCAAAAAACATCATCCACCACCTTCATTTTCAAGGTGCACATCAAATACTTAACACATTTTTGACGAGCAGCCACTAGAGAAATGTGGTGAGGTTGGAAAAATTAGTTAGTAAACAGAAAGATTCCCCAATTGTGTATGTTCAATTCATCCTCCTAAAACCAATTAATCGGACTTAGTAATATTGCAGTCCATGGAGATTAGTGTCATTTTAGCATGGATGGGCAGTTTGCTTACTGGCAGAGAATACCATTAAATGATTGTCTATTAAGAGTCTGAAGAAGGGTCTCGACCTGAACGTCACCCATTCCTTCTCTCCAGAGATGCTGCCTGTCCCACTGAGTTACTCCAGCATTTTGTGTCTATGTACCATTAGATGGTTTAGACCAAGGAAGGTCCCGATCCAAAACATCACCCATTAGTTCACTTCAGAGATGCTGCCTGACCAACTGAGTTACTCCAGCACTTTGTTTCTCTTTTATAATTGCTGTAACCTGTTTACAATGAGAAATATAAATTTATGCTCTTTATAAATGTTTAAAATGTGATCAAAATTTAGATTTTAAGTTCCAAGGTGGAAAATCTCATTTTGCGTGTGACAAGTGGTAAATGGAATCTATCTGATTACTTTAGTCGTTGAACTAGATTTTAAATCTTGATTAATTTGATGTGATGGATGGTGTTAATTGGAATGCAAATATCTGATGCAACCCCACCTTGTACCTGGATTACTATTACATTTATTAATTATGACAAAAATGATCATTATCTGAGGTTGCGATGCTCCATGGAAAGAGACCCTTTGCAATCTAGCTCATAATTAATCTTTTATTCATATACCTTTATAAATAATGCAGAATACAACAGCAGTGACCATCCAGTACTAAACACATCATAATCAGAGATTGTTACCATGTATTCACTAAGAAACTGCAAGTGTCGTCTTCCAGTCTATTTCAGTCTGGGAGTCACACATGTTGATATTTTGCAGAAGTGCTCGTATGCAGGGCCGGCCTTAAGCCGATTGGACCAGGGGGCCCTGCGCCAGAGTAATCTACTCTCGGCTCGGGTAGATCTACCCCTGGTGGAGGGGAGAGAGAGGGTAGAGGGGTGGAACGGGAAGAAATGGATAAACGGGGAGGGGATGTGAGGGGGAATGGAGAAGGGGGAAGTGGGTCGTTCCCTCAGCGCTCCCGCCCCTCCAGTCGCCGTGCTTCACACACACATCCCCAGCTCCACCCCTCTCTCTCCCCAGGAAGACGCGGTGAACAATACAGGGAAGGCCGGGCCAGGCCGGGCCGGGGGTTGGAGCAACGTTTACAAACCTCGGTCTCAGCTCACACCCGTCCGCCTGGACCCCGGCATCTGCTCCTGCCGCCGACCCTCTCTCTCCGTTCGCTCCTCCCCTTCTATCCCTCCCTTCCCTTCTTCCCTCCCTCCCTTCTCTCCTTCCCTCCCTCCCTTCTCTCCTTCCCTCCCTCCGTCCTCTCTCTTTTCCCTTCCCTCCTTTCTCTCCTTCCTCTCTCTCTTTTCCCTTATCTCTTTCCCTCCCTCCCTTCTCTCCTTCCCCCCCTCCCCTCTTTCTCTACTTCCTTCTCTCCTTCCTCCCTTCACTTTCTCCCTCCCTCCCACACACACACACACACAATGCACAGACAACACACACACACACACACACACACACTCACAGATAAGTAACACACACACAAAATGCACAGACAACACACACACACACATAATGCACAGACAACTAACACACACACATAACGCACAGACAACTAACACACACACATCACGCACAGACAACACACACACAAAACCAAGTTAGGATGGGGTAGAAGCCCAAAGGGTAGGATGGGGCTGAAGCCCAAAATTTAATGCTTGGACTGGTTTTTCGCCAATAGTTATTGATTTTCCAGGAACTAGTTAATTAATTATTTTTTTTCATTTCACAGTCACTAAAACAAGTGGTATTGTAACTATGTACTTTTCAGAGGTGATCTACACATTTTGTTTCTTACTTGTAGGCTTACATACATGCAATTTTATATTCAAATGTAGCTTAGATCTGTTTGGTCCATTAACTTGCAAGCATTTTTAAACGCATATTTTGATTACTTTCCATTCTACCATAGAGATATAAAGTTTATAATAGATTTTATTAGTATTTCTATGATTCTACAGACCTTGGCTGGGAACCTGGGGCTCAAAATTGTTCCCAATTGGGCCCCGCACCTCCTAATGTTGGTATGGGAATGTGTTTGTTTACCCTGCATCTTTTTGCTTCACTTAAATAAAAAAAACAATAAATCTGAACAGGCAGTTCATCCTTCTGAGTTCTTTGTCACCTGAGGTGATAAAAAGACATGCCGGATAAGATTTGTGGTGCAGAGTTGGTTAAAACTGCAATAGTACAGATTTTAGTCTATTGGTTCATTCGGTTTAAAACAAAATTTAGTATCAGGGAAAGAAAGCACTTTGTAGATGGTAGTAAGGTTGGATAGAAAACTGAGATTGTGGATATATTGTGGACAGTGAAAGAACAGAACAACATGGCCGGGGTGATATGGGACTTTGATATTAGCACCCTCTTGAGGCAGTTGTTCCTATATACCTCTTCAATGGCGGGGAGGTGGATTCCTGTGATGGACTGGACAATTTCCACTGCTCTGAAGCTTATTTCACTCTTGGGCATTAGAATTATCGATTTAGGCCATGATGCTACCAGTCAGGATGTTCTCCGTCGTACTGCTGAAGAAGTTCAGTGGAATGTGGATTAGTGGACTTTTATGTGATCTGCCACATCATGCGGAAAGTTTGCTGGAGGCTTTTAGTAATGATTTGGGAAAACATGAATGGACAGATGTAGCATCTTCTGCAGTTGTCAAGTAAAGCGCCTGGAGAGAATTAGACAGTGGTGGAGTAACAGAAGAGTGAACAGGCTATATTGCTATAATGGCTCTTGTGGCAAGAATATAGGGGTGGATAAGATCAATTTAGAATTCAAGTGCTAGCACAAATGATTTAAGACAAAACTCTCTAATTAAGGATGTCTAGAGGCCCCCATATCATTAGTATATGCATTAATTTAGCTCTGCTATGATAATCTCACACCTTCCAGTCACAAGACTTGAGCACCTAATCTAGACTAATGATTTTGTACAGTGTTAAGGGACATCATTTGCAGATATTGAGCTGTAATTCTGCCTGCCTGTTCAGATAGAATCACATAGGGATCAAATAGATGGGAAACAATATTTTTCACGAGTCACAAATGATTAGGCCACTCTCCTGGGCAATATTCAAACTTCAACCAATGCCGTTAATACTGACTCCCAGATTTCTTATCTTATTTGAGGTTGGTGGGATCTTAGTGCACACATCGGTTTCTACATTGAGTAAAAAAACAAGGACTACATCCTAACATTAACTCCTTGAAGATGAAATAGATTATATTGTGCAATTCTCTTCTTCTGTAAGAAGCCACAATAAAATTAAGACATGGAAATGCATTAATATTGATCAATACCACTGTTCCACTTTTGCACCTACTCCACACACACAAGAAACAATTGTACAGAAGCTAATTAGCTTATAAACCTGAAGTTATAAACAAAATGCTGGAATAACCCAGTGGGACAGGCAGCATGCCTGGAGAGAAGGAATGGGTGATGTTTCGGGTCGAGGCTCTTCTTCAAACTTTGCTTTAAACCAGCATCTGCAGTTCTTTCTTACACAGCTTATAAACCTGCACATCTTTGCAATGTGCGAGGAAACCCACACGGTCACAAGGTGTAAACTCCACATAGACAGTACCCAAGTTCAGGATCGAACTGGGAACTCTGGCACTGTGAAGCACTGCTCTGCCAGCTGCGCCATTGTGCAGCCCTATGGCTTTCCATAGAGTTGCTATTAATGTCATTTGTTAGTACAACGGGATGTGCTTTTTTTAGCCAAACAATAAATGTTATATGCAACGTTTCGGGCCGAAACCCTTCTTCAGAAGAAGGGTTTCGACCCGAAACATTGCCTATTTCCTTCGCTCCATAGATGCTGCCCCACCTGCTGAGTTTCTCCAGCATTTTTGTCTGCCTTCGATTTTCCAGCATCTGCAGTTCCTTCTTAAACAATACATGTTACATGTTGAGTCTGAAGGGTGCCAACCTGAATTATAACCTATCCATGTTCTCCGGAGGTACTGCCGGACTCGCTGATTTATTCCACCACTTTGTGTTATGTTATGTCCTGCACTTTAAGAGTACTTTGCTTTTAGTTGAAACAAAGAATGATTTTTGATGGAAAATTCCTTGAATGAAACATGAGGCTACAGATTGCGAAACGTCTGTGTAGATTCAGTGCAAACTAAAGTGAAGACAGGGATTTTTCGGTCTTGAATTTTGAATATTAACGTATTGACAGATCAAAAAGAATGATGCACCAGCCGGGACTGTTGTCCTCATGTATCGTATTTATCTTACACAAGTGGCAATTCCCAAATGGTGCTGCAAATAGCACAGGGCATGTTCACAGCAACTGTTCACACTAACACTTCCTTGATCTGCAAGTGTGTTAATGTCAAGCAGTCCACATCAGGAAAATAGATTTGCCGATGTATTCCTGTTCAGGGAGTTGGCATGATGGTTAACTTCATGTATTAAAATGACAAATCTTCTTCAACCCCATGAAATATGAAAATACTATATATTGTGACTAAATTGCTTGCTTTTGCTGCTGTTTATGTTTGCTGGTAAGATGAACAGATTGCACATATTTAATTGGCAACCTACCACCAACTTCCAAAATTATCTGTTATTTATTAATGATCCAGGGATCTTTGTTTAAGAGTGAAATTCGAACTAATGACCATGTTTTTGACTAGAAATAATGATGAACCTGTCATCTTGAGAGTGCCTCCCATTTTAATTTATCTTCCCTCACTTTTATTTTCAAACTTAATGGTAAATAACTCATGCTCAGTGAAATGCCCTCTGGGTTTTTTTATTTGTGGAGATTGTTTTAGTTTCTTCCTGGTGTGGCGTTGTAGTTTGAGGTTTGATATTTGGCTATGTAAAAGAATAGAATTTTTTTCCCATCTTCCTCACCTGACAATCACAGTGACTTCCAATAGTTATTGTGCCTGAGGGTCAAAGTGGGAAAGAGAGGTTCCGTGTTTCCATAAGTTACGTATAAAATGGAGGACTGAGAGAGTTATCTAATTTTCTGAGTGATCTCTACATAAGTAGGTTAGTATGATCTTGTCCGACAGAATTTCCAGTTTGTGAAGGGCTGCTGCTGATTGAGTCTTTATTATTATTTCTAAGGTCCTCCAGAAAATTCACTATCTGTAGGAAGGAACTGCAGATGCTGGTTTAAACCGAAAATCGACACAAAAAGTTGGAGTAACTCAGCAGGTCAGACAGCATCTCGGGAGAAAAGGAATAGATGATGTTTTGGGTCAAGACTGAAGAAGGGTCTCAACCCGAAACGCCACCTATTCCTTTACTCCAGAGATGCTGTCTGACCTGCTGAGTTACTCCAGCTTTTTGTGGGTATCTCCAGAAAACTCACTATTTTTGGATTTAATGCTGCACTATAAAGAGGTAATGTCAGGGCCGGATTTACGTATAAGCTAGACAAGCTTAAGCTTAGGGCCTCGAGATCTAGAGGGGCCTCTGCTCGCTGCACAAAGGTGTGTTAAACTTTTGAGATAGTGGCGTTGTTACACACCCTACCATCGGTGCGCTGTGCTTGCGATTCCGAAGGTGGTGTGGAGGGGGAAGGGTTAAAATGGAGGCCAGGTTCATATTTGTTGTGAAGAGGAATTTTCTCCACAGATCCTTGGATCATTGGAAGTGCAGGACAAAGCAAAAGATATGTAGTTTATTTAACCCTTCCCCCCGCCGAAACTCGCCGCTGCACCTGGGGGTCTACCCACCTCCAATCCGCACTGGGGGCCTATCCACCTCGCCACCGCAACTGGCCCTCGGCAAAGGGATCCCAGGGCCCCACGATGTTTAAATCAGTGCAGCCCGAGGCTGGGAGCTTCGCAAACCACAGCTTCATGATGTTGAAGCAGCAGGCCCAACACCCCAGAGCTTCAAACGGCGATCCAGGTAACGCATCGCCTGCTCCGCAGTGAATCCAATATGTATTTTAAAACCAACTGTTTAATGACAACATACAGTTTAATGACAACATACATAAAAGTGTCACACTGTCACTGTCAGGCAGTCATGGTCCTCTAGTCGTGGGGGTGTGGGATTGGGACGGGGGGGAGGGGGGGGCTCACAAGTGAAATAGCTTAGGCCCTCTCTTCATCTAAATCCGGCCCTGGGTACTGTGTGGTAGCTCTCCCATAAGTTATTATAGTCTTTAAAAATGTGTTTATTTAACAACAAAAACTGATTATAATTGGACCAGTTTCTCTGTTTTATCACATATATCATCACAGATTGTTCATGACAACTTATCTTCCTCATATCCATTCAATTTTATTGTCTTATGTACAAGTATGGTTACAGTAGAAATCTTGCTTGCATTCATTCTTAATATTTTTATATAAATGAAGATATTGTTACAGTATTCACAATTTCTGCCAGTTGTTGCTGAACCAGTGAGTCAGATGGAGTTTGAAATTGGCAAAATTCTTTTACATTAAAATATTAAATTGAGCACAATATCAACTCCTTCATTCATTATTGTATAAGGTATTAGCATGAGCAGGCCATTCTATCATAAGTGCCTGACTGCCATTCATTCAGATCATGGCTGATCTTTCGCCTCAGCCATTTTTCTGCAACAACCCCACACCCCTTGATTTGTTAACATCCAAAAAATGTCTTGATGTATTTCTGGATTGCATTCTGTGATGAATCATTCACAATCCTTTTGGACAGAGATTTCTAAAAATTCATCGTCCTCTGAAGAAATGTCTTCTCAATCCTGAATGGACAATTCTTTCATTTTAGAGTGACCTCGAGCTATGGAAATATATCTCTGCATTTACATTATCAATCCACGTAAAGATGTTGTATATTTACTTCTCATTCTTCTGAGCCCTCATGGGCATAGGACCAGTATGCTTTATTTCATCTTGAAGAGCAACCCTCCCCTGCCAGTAATCAATATGACCAGTCCTCATTGCATTTCAAACATACCCTTCCTTAAATGGAGAGACCAGGCCTGTACACCAATATTCTCAGTGTGTTCTCAGCAGAACCGTGTCTAACTGGAGGCGGACTTCTCTACTCCGGTACTTTAATCCCCTTGGAGACACAAGAAACTGCAGCTGTTGTCGTCTTGAGCAAACCACAAAGTGCTGGAGGAACTCAACGGGTCAGACAACATCTGTGGAGGAAATAGACAGGTGTTGTTTTGGGTCTGGCCCCTTATTCAGACTGACTCAAATTCACTTGCCTTCCTTTAATGCGTGTACCTGTATAGGAGGCAGTGACCATAATTTGATAGAATTCAACCTTGAATTTGAGAGGGAGAAGATGGCATTGGATGTGTCGGTGTTACAGCTGAGCAAAGGTGACTACAGAGGCATGAAGGAGGAGCTGGCTAAAGTTGATTGGAAAGGGACCCTAGGAAGAATAACGGTGGAAGAGTAATGGCAGGAATTTCTGGGAATAATTCGAAAGTCACAGTATTTTTTCAATCCAAAGAGGAAGAAAGATTCTAAAGGGAGAATGAGGTGACCGTGACTGACAAGAGAAGTCAAATACAGCATTAAAATAAATGAAAAGCCATATAACATTACAAAGATTAGTGGGAACCCAGAGGATTGGGAAGCTTTTATTCCTCTCTTGTGCACCAGTAATGCTAATTTGGAGTAGTTTATTATCTGTGAAATGCTTTAAAATGTCCTTAGACAGTGGAAGGCAGTTATACAATATGAATTCATTCTTTCTTAAAATGTGAAAATGTTCGTTATTTTCTGTTGATTTGAATTTCTTCATTTCCTCAATGCTTTTGAACTTGACGAGGTTCTTTAGTTTTCTTGGGGTAAGAAAGTTCTCCACACACATTAATCAGGCAACAGTTTATGTACTATATCTCTCTCTACATCACCGTCTATATCTCTAGTTTCCTGCCTGTCCCTGACACTAGTCTGAAGAAGGATCTCGAGCTGAATCGTCGCCCATTTCTTCTCTCCAGTGATGCTGCCTGTCCCGCTGAGCTACTCCAGCATTTTGTGTCCAGCATCTTCAGTTTAAACCAGCATATGCAGTTCTTTCCTACACAGTTCTTTTTCTAATTTTATTTACCTGACGTACTTCTATCAGTATTTCCACATCTCTATTTTCCATCAAGCTGAATGCGTTCAAAGGATGGATGAAAGCAGCTTTACAGTAATCTCTATGTTAGTAGGTTGTTTTGATCTTGTCTGTCAGAATTTGTTTGTGAAGTGCTGCTGCTGAATGAGTCTTGATTATTATTTTTGAGTCCTCCGGAAAATTCACTGTTTTTAAAATTTCATGCTGCATTATAATGAGATGCAGTTTGATAGCTCTTCCACAAGTTGCATATAAAATGGAGGACTGAGAAAGTTATCTGATTTTCTGAGTCTTTAAAAGTGTGTTTTTTTTAAAAACAAAACTGATCATAATTGGACCTGTATCTCTATCTTATCACATACATCATCGTAGATTGTTCCTGATAGCTTCTCTTCTGTCTATCGACTCAAATTTATTGTCTTATATACGAGTATGGTAAGGTACAGGTACAATGAAAATCTTGCTTGCAACAGCATTCATTCTTAAAATGTTTTTTAAAATGAAAACATTATTACAGCAATGACAATTTTTGCTCGCTGTTGGTGAGCAGAGAGTCAATAGACAATAGACAATAGGTGCAGGAGTAGGCCATTCAGCCCTTTGAGCCAGCACCGCCATTCAATGTGATCATGGCTGTCAAATGCAGCGATTTTAATGTAAAATCCCTTTTACATTAAAATATGAGATTTAGCATAATATCAATTCCTCCAATCATTATTGAATGAGGAATTAGCATGAGTAGTTCCATTCTATACTAAGTGCCTGGTCGTCATTCAAAGAATCAGATCATGGCTGGTCTTTCACTTTTGGGGTGGCATGGTGGTGCAGCATGCTGCCTTACAATAGCGGAGACACAGGTTCGATCCTGACTACGGTGCCTCCCTTGTAGGTTCTCCCCATGACCTGCGTGGGTTTTTCTCTGGTGCTCTGGTTTCCTCCCACACTCCAAAGACATACAGGTTTGTAGACTAATTGGCTTGATAAAATTGTAAATTGTCCCTAGTGTGTAGGATAGTGTTAGAGTGCAGGGCTCGCTGGTTGGTGGGGACTCAGTGGACTGAAGGGCCTGTTTCTGCGCTGTACCGCTAAATTAAACTTTTATCTCAGCTATTTTCCTGTAACAACCCCATACCCCTTAATCTGTTAATGTCCAAAGAATTTCAGTAACAAATCGATCACTTTAGGATGGAGAATGCTAAAAATGCTCTGCACTCACTGTGATAAGGTGCAGTATGGTAGCTCTTCCAAAGATGCTTAATTCTACTGGCATACTGGTGTGTGACTAAAACTTCCAGCTTCACGATGCTGATGTACAGCACTTCAGGGAATGGCATTCTGTCACTCTCATCGTAAAGCCAGTCCCAAAAGTGCAATGTAGTCTAGATGCCAATATATTGGACATCTTCCAAAAGAAGCCATCTCCAAGCTGTGGTCTTCCATCAGATTGAAGATTTGCCAGCAGCAATGTAACTGCTGGTAGGCACTGTGAACAGCTGTTGTACCACGTTCATGTTCAGAGACATTTACAAATGTTAGTTGGACAATCTTTTGGTCTCTAAAATAACTACTGGGATGAATATTTTAAAGGTGCAGGTGTTGGAATACTGAAATAGAAAACAATAAGTGCTGGAAACACTCAGCGGGTCATGCAGCATCGTGGATGTAGAAACCGACTTAACATTTCACATGAAAGACCTTTCTTGGAATGACAAAAATAATAATTTTGGTTTTAAATTGCAAAGTAACAGAGATAGATAGCACAAAAGGAATGTCTCTGAAACCAGGGTTGCTATGGAGATAAGCAGTAAACAAACTCAGCAAGCCAATGGGTTAATAGAAATGGGTAGAGAGAGAGTGGATCTGAATAAAGAAACTGTGAAATGATGGCAGTTCAAGGGCGATATAACACAAATAAAGAAGTTAAAGCTGCGAAATGCTGAACTATATGATGTCCGCAGCAGTGCTAATGTAGAGAGAGAAAAGCTGACGGAATATCACAGATGCAATGGCCAGTACTGATACAGATAGGGAAAGGCGAGATTTCTGAACTTATTAAATTTGAAATTTAGTCCAGAAGATAGCAATGTGTCCAGAAGGAATATGCGTTGCTTTTCCTTAAGCTTGCTAGTATGATAATGCAGAGTCCCATTTAGATAGGTCAGAGTGCGAGTGGGATGGATAATTCAATTTTTGGGCAACAGAAGTGCTTTTGATTCTCCCGGCTAAAGATACGTGTGAAATGACCAGGAAATGGCATAATTTGGCAGAGTTTGATGACTCGATTGGCATTCTCATGGACTTAGTGTTATCACTACAGGGGTGGCACAGTGGCACAGTGGCAGGGTTTCGGCCTTACAGCGTCAGACCCGGGTCCGATCCTGACTAGGGGTGCTCTCTGTACGGAGTTTGTACGTTCTCCCTGTGACCATGTGGGTTTTCTCCGGGGGCTCCGGTTTCCTCCTACACTGCCTTTTAGAACCTTGAAGTGCCACATCGTAATTAATCCAGATCTGAGAAGGATATGGAATGCCAAGGATCACTGTTGCCCAGTCGCCCAGTTTGTGTCAGGTCTGAGTTTTTGATCTTCAAATACCTTTTCCTACAATTAACTCAAGCCTGCACTGACACATTGAAGGTCTTGGTGAATGTTATTATCATTATCTGCCTGCCCTGCGAGCTAGCGCGAGAGAGATGGGAAGTGGTCCACCCTCCCCATGAATATTTCATTGTTGGAGGGTAATATATTGGCAGAGGAGGCAGGCTGGTGGAGAGCCTTTGTCTTGTGGACGTTTAGTTTGAAACCCATTGTGTTGTGGGCTTCAGTGAACAAGTTAACAATGACTTGGAACGTAACCTCCTCACGCAAGCAAACACAGGCATTGTCTGAATACTGCAACTGGACTGCTGAAGCTGGAATGACCTTGGGTCCGGAGTGCAGTTGCTGCATTTGACCAGTTTGCCACTCCTGAAGATTAGTTGTGGGAGGTTCTTTGGAGTTTGGGTCCTTAGCAAATGTGTTTTCTTTAAATTCCATATGCTCAGCACAGATTACATTCTGCAACTGTCTCAGAATGAGGGGAGTTGAAGGAGGGTGGTGACATAGATGGGGTTGGAGAAATGTTGGTGGATTTAAAATTAGTCTCTGAATTCTCATTCAGGCCTCTGGAATACCAGCTCAGTAATTTAACTGAGCCGAAACGTCACCTATCCATGTTCTCCAGGTATGCTGCCTGACCCGCTGAGTTATTCCAGCTTTTAGCGTCTTTCCTTGGTAAATCAGCATCCGCAGTTCCTTGTTTCTACATCACCACCACTCCTGTTTAGACTTTACTTTGGACTTTAGAGATACAGTGCGGAAACTGGCCCTTCGGCCCACCGCGTCTTTGCTGACCAGTGATCACCCCGCACACTAACCTGCACACCTACATACACCAGGGCCAATTTTACAACTTACCAAAGCCAATTAACTTACAAACCCACACGTCCTCGGAGTACAGGAAGAAACTGGAGCACCCAGAGAAAACCTATGCGGTCACAGGGAGAACGTACAGATTGCGCCCATAGTCAGGATTGAATCCAGGTCTCTGGCACTGCAAGGCAACAACTCTACCGCTGTGCCACTATGCTGCCCGGTTCTTACAAGTTCACTGATTTAATTGCAGAACATTGCAAAACAGTCCACCACTTGGAGTAGGAAATACAAGAACAACGTCTGGATTTCCACACTGAATTATACAGGTACACAGTTCAGGTGTTGCAGTCTGATTTTCTGGTATGTACTGGTGAGCATTGTAGCAATCGGCAAAGGTGCTGCATATAGGAGCAGCTTGGTGAAAGGGAAACATTGGCTAATATTCAGGCTGCGACTCGCCCAAACAATGTACCACCTATGAGTCTGAGTCTGAAGAAGGGTCTCGACCTGAAACGTCACCCATTCCTTCTATCCAGAGATGCTGCCTGTCCTGCTGAGTTACTCCAGCACTTTGTGCCTATCTTCGATGTAAACCGGCATCTGCAGTTCCTTCCTGCACAAACTATGTATAATCTTTCCATGCAAAACAAGAAAATCAAAGTTATCTCAAAGTCTCCGCACGACCTTTGTGCTCTTTATAAAAAGTACTGGCTCTTAGTTTTAATGGCTGAAGGTAGCAAGTGTACAGATACATCTGGTTTTTCCTTTTGCATTCCATCTCCCATATATCCAGTTCCCTCAATAGCAGCATATATGTAATCAGTGGCACACACTAGTGAAATGCACAAAGCAATCAGGATTATTGGACCTCATAATTTGAAAGCCAGAGACTTTGTAGCCCAAAACTAAAAAACGAATTATTCAACACTGTGATCTCCTGCAGTTGTTTTCAATTCCAAAAGAGCCTGATAATAAATGCATTGGTAATCACCACAGTCATGCAAGGAGTACAAATGCATAGACAAGGAATTAAAATGCTGGTATGTGTTACTTTTCCTGCTTTTTATTCTTGCATTAGAATAAATTGACGTTGTATTCTTCCCTAATATATTCCCCAATATATTTGATATTGATTTGTAGTACAGGTACAGTCATTAGTAACTGTGAATTTTCCCTATATCTTTCCTGAGCAAACTGAAACTAATCTTATTTTGCTCGACTTTTCACCAATGGTATTCAATGTTATGATTATTTATTAATTCAGTTTAGTCCAACAAACTATTAAAGTTACTTTTGTATAATGAACATTTTATAAATAGATTCTCTGCCTTAGATATTTCCTCTTTCTATCCAGTCATTTTGTCTTGAACTTTGTTTCTTTATTTTTCATTTTTGGATCTGGGTATTGCCAGCAATATCAGTATTAATTCTTCACCCATAATTTCCTTTGGGAAGATGGTGTAAACCACCTTCTTGAACCACTGATGAAGAACAGTGATGATCAACAGTGACGAAGAACAAACTATATATATTTTCAGATGAACATGGTACATTACTTGGAAGGGAACCTTCAGGTAGTATTGTAACCATGGACCTGCTGCCCTTGTCCATCTTGGTGGTAGAGATTACAGGTTTGGGAGATGGTTCCAGAGTAACCTGGGCAAGTAATTGCTGCATAGCACACACTGCAGCCACTGTGCTTGGAGGTGGAGAGAATGAATGTATGTTTACTGTGGATAATGTGATGGCAGTGAGGTGGCTTGCTTTGTCTTTGTTGGTGTTGATCTACTTGAATTTTGTTACTTCTGCATTCCTCCAGGCAAGTGTAAAATATTCCTTCCGTCATAGTGAGGCCACATGCAAATTGCAGGAACAGCACATATTTCACTTGGGCAGCTTAAAAGCATGCTGTATGAATATTGATTTCTCTCATTTCAAGAGAGTTGTCTCTGACATACCAAATCTCCATAATCTTTTCAGGAAGTAGAGGCATTAATGGGGTTTCTTTATAATCGCATCAGTGTGCTGGGTCCAGGAAAGATCTTCAGAGATATGCACCCTCAGGAATTTGATGCGTTTGACTCCCTCCACCATTATCCCATTTGTATGAGACAGTTTGTGGGTTCTCATCCTTCCTTTTCCAAAGTCCACAATCAGTTCCTCGGTCTGACTGACATTGAGAGCAAGGTTGCTGTGCTGGCACCACATGGTCAGTCGGTCGATCTCCCTTCTATACTCTAACTCATCACCATCTGCAATTCGTGCAACAATGAACATGAAGATGGAGTTTGCATCACATGATTGGGTGGTAGTGTAAGTGGCTTTGCTGTGACCAGTTTTCCACATTTTCCATAGGGTAGTCATTTTCCAGCTCATTGAAAGAGACTGGCTTGAAGCGCAGCTAGTTATGAAGCACAGCTATTTTATACCACAGTCAAACATGATTAAAAATCCACATATTCTTGCCTCAGCTCTCTTTGTACAGCACTTTGTGTAATCGATGATTGTTCTTGTGGCTGCCTAATTGAGGAATTACCACAGGAGTAGGTCCTTTGCTGCAATCATCCCTGTGCTCCTCGTGATGTCCTGCCAACATAGCTTAACAAGATAATCTTTTTTGTCTAGATTCTCTTTTAATGCAATGTATTAATCATCTCAGCAGTCCCATGTTATCTCAAATGTCATATTCTCAGGTTAACATTTATATATCATTTAAGCTATATCAAATAGCTAATATGTTTCAACAAAACATTAAGAAGGAAAAGTTAAAAAAAAAGAAACTTTTAATTAAGCTGCTGGAAATAACTATATCTCTAAGTTCACTGTACCCCATTCCATCACTATTTGATGTTGAGCTTTTTCTCAAAAGCACTAGGTTGCTCTGTTGTAAAATCCAGGCTCCCCTGATTTCCCTATTTTATTACCATTTAAATGGCCATACTATCATTTTCTGGCGCACTCAATTATGCCCATTATTTCCTGGTTTTTAAATGTAGTGCTATCCAAGAAGCAATGATAGCTGCATTTAGTATGGCAAATGAGTAGCAAAGCTGTCATAAAGAATAAGGGTAAATAACTACTGTCTTAGGGCATTGAGTGCTTCACTTCTCCACTTGTAGTGTCGCAGAGGATAAAAAATGAGACACTAAACAGGGCTCGAAATTCACGGTTGCCCGGGTGCCAATGACCACTCAAAGTGCCGCCGGGCAACCTAAACGGCGAGTCATTTTGCCCGGCTTGGCAACTTGGTTTATACCGAAGATAAGACACAAAAAAACTGGAGTAACTCCGCGGGTCCGGCAGCATCTCTGGAGAAAAGGAACGTGACGTTTTGTGTCGGCGACGGTTGTGGGAAAGATGCTAAGTGTGGCGTGACGGAGGGTCGGAGCGAATGACGGGCAGCGGCGGCGGCGACGACAGCTACATCTCCTCCTCCTCCCGCGACCTGCCGGCGCCCGGCCTGTTAGCGGCAGCTGCTGGCACTCCGCCAAAACAGACCCTTGAAGGAGGGAGGCGGGAGTAGGTGTAGGGGGTTGGGGGGGGTGGGACTGTGGATAGAGCGCGGTGATCGGAGGAGGGAGATGAGCTAAAACACTCTCGACAGACCTGCACTGCAGACAGGATCGATCCTGGCTCTCCGGCGCTGCAACCGCTGCCGAACCGCCACTGGACCATCCCCGTCCATGCCCGGGGATGGCCAGAGGCGTCGGGAGTCAGATGGGCGCGGTGCCCTCAGGCCCACAGCCAGTGCAAAACCCAGCTCACTCTGTGTGTCCCGCCAGGTTAACCAACAGCCATGTCTGGATTGACACAGGGCTGTAGGCGAGAGGCAGTTGAGCTGCATTTAGCGCTGGATTGAGCTGAAATTATCGTTCACAGAAGCCTCGCGCGTGCGTGTGTGTGCGTGCGTGTGTGTGTGAGTGTGTGTGTGCGCGTGCGTGTGTGTGAGTGTGTGTGTGTGTGAGTGTGCGCGTGTGTGTGAGTGTGAGTGTGCGCATGCATGCACGGCCGCCAAGATATTCTGTCCGCCTGTTGCGATTTTGTTGTGGATACAGGTGTTGTCCGAGGAGTGTTTCTGTAATCCCACCTCCTAACGCCCCTGCTATCTCCTCTCTCTCTCTTCGGTCATATCACCCCCCCCCCCCCCCTCCACTCCCCTCTGTCCTGAGACATGGTCTAAGCCCGCACTGATCCCCATTCCTGTCTCTATTCAGTCCTCACTGACATCCCCTGTGCTCCCAACTTCCCCCCCCCCCATCTATAGGGGCGTTGCACGAAAGGACACTGGGTCATGTCTGGTAATGTGGCGTATTGACACCTTAAAATATATTACCAAACATTTGTTGCATTTATGTCCTTTGGCCATCTCTTGTTAGTCAGTGTAATGTTTAACCTGTCAGATGGGTCAGTTTTAACAGCTATTATCATAAAAGGCCTTTAGAAAATTCCTTGCAACCTGTATATTTTGTTGTGGATAAATTATGTGGGAAGCGAGAGTGTTTCTGTAACAATAGCAATAACGACCCATGCTATGGCCATGTCATGATAATTTTCGGTCCTTCACAGAAAACATGCTGGCATCAATCTGTAGTGTGCATGGTTAAGCATATATGTTATCAAGGTCCAGGATTTATTGACACAGGTTGATCATACGCTGATTAATCCAACCACATTTTTGTTTGGAAGTGGAAAGAAATAATAAAAATTGCATTAATTGCAATGTGTAAAAAGAGTTGAGATACCGTATTATAATTTTGCTGCATGTCATTGTGGTATATATCATGTCCTGATTAGTTAGCATTATATACTCTGCACTGCTCTCCCCTTAGAAAGTTAAATAACATACATTAAAACACGAATAATTTTACAAATTTAACCTGACGACTGGTCTACACACTCGTTCTGATGACACAAAGCTGGGTGGCAGTGTGAACTGTGAGGAGGATGCTATGAGGATGCAGGGTGATTTGGACAGGTTGGGTGAGGTTGCAGATACATGGCAGATGCAGTTTAATGTGGATAAATGTGAGGTTATCCACTTTGGTGGCAAGAACAGAAAGGTAGATTATTATCTGAATGGTGTCAAGTTGGGAAAATGGGAAGTACAACGAGGTCTGGGGTCCTTGTTCATCAGTCACTGAAAGTAAGCATGCAGGTACAGCAGGCAGTTAAGAAATCTAATGGCAAGTTGGCCATCATAAAAAGAGGATTTGAGTATAGGTGCAAAGAGGTCCTTCTGCAGTAGTACAGGGTCCTGGTGAGACCACACCTGGAGTTTTGGTCTCAGTTTTGAAGTGTGGGAGGAAACCAGAGACCTAGGAGAAAACCCACGTAGGTCATGGGGAGAATGTACAAACTCCGCACAGTCAGCATCCGTAGCCAGATTGAACCGAGGTCTCTGGCGCTGCTAAGCAGCAACTCTACCGCTGTGCCACCTTGCCATCAATGCTCCCAAAACTACAGGATGAAACTTGTGGAATCAACTCAAGTGCAACACCTGCTGTTACTTTAATCTCAGAAAATGCACTAAAGATAAATCCTTTATTTATTTTTTCTGTCTATCTACTTATATTGTTCATTGAGCCAAATCACTATATTTCCTTTTATTAAACAGCTTGGCAATCTGCAGAAGGGATTAACCCACGAGGCTCTTGCTGCTTGTCTTTGGTCTATTAGAAATGTTGGACAGGAGTATGAATGCAGTTTCATAGGACAGTTTAATTTTAGCCCTAGTCCTTAACCTGCATTGCTTAATGAAAATATTTCAAATCTTGTCTCACAACGTAATTCTACAAATCCTGAAGGTTTTTTTTTATTAGTTCAGGTTTGCAGTGGACAGCTTTCCATGCTTTGGTTTTGTAACCTGCTCACTTGGTGTCATTTGAAACCCATTCCTGATTAATTCAGAACTAACCTGCCTCCTTGAAGATGGACACAAAATGCTGGAGTAACTCAGCAGGACAGATAGCATCTCTGGAGGGAAGGAATGGGTGACGTTTCGGGTCGAGACCCTTCTTCAGACTGATGTCAAGGGAGAGGGAGATACATAGATAAGGAAGAGTAAGGTGTGAAAACAGGACAAAGGGATGAGACTCAAGGAAAATGTAGTATAGATCATTGTTAACTGGGAGAAGGTAACAAGAAAGCAAACAGAGATAAAATGTAGTCAGAGACAGTCATACCGGTCAGAGAGCTGGGAAGGGGGAAGGATGGAAAGTGAGGGAAAGCAAGGATTACTTGAAGTTAGAGAAGTTAATGTTCATACCGCTGGGGTGTAAGCTGCCCAAGCGAAATATAAGGTGCTGTTCCTCCAATTTTATCGCTGGGACCTCAGTTGTCCTCAAGCTGATGTACTCCCAAACTGTTGATGTGTCATTACGCCCAGGATTTTGACTCGTCAGTAATGGTGATTATTTACAAGTTTGCCTGCAAGGGTGACTTAGACCTTTGTCTTGTCCCTCAGGTTTCTGTTCCAATGAGGTTCAACTTGAAAAAGTGAATAGACAGTGGTTCAGCGGTAGAGTTGCTGCCTTACAGCACCAGAGACTCGGGTTCAATCCTAACTATGGATGCAGTCTATACTGAGTTTGTTCGTTCACGCTGTGACCACCGGGATTTTCTCCCACATTCCAAAGATGTGCAGGCTTGTTCATGAGTTCATAAGTCATCGGAGAAGAATCAGGCCATTCAGCCCATCGAGTCTATTCAATTATGGCTGATATATCTTTCCCTCTCAACCCCATTTTCCTGCCTTCTCCCATAACCCTTGCACCCTTACTAGTGAAAAATCTGTCAATCTCCACTTTAAAATTACCTAATCTGTGGTAATGAATTCCACAGATTAACCATCTTCTGACTAAATAAATTCCTCTTCATCTCCTTTCTAGAGATGTATTATTTTATTCTGAAGCTATGCCATCTGGTTCCTATACTCTCTCACTAATGGAAATATCCTCTCCGTATCCACTCCCACTCCCCCATTGAGGCCGTGACTCCCTCCTGTTGCCGGTGTGTTTACCGGACCTCCAGGTGGGTTCCCGTAGGTCCTTGATCCATGGAGCAGGTCCTCCATTGGTTGGCAAGACCTCGGTCCCCAGCGGATGGGCTGGGCCTAATGGGCAAGTCCCTGGTCTGTGGCAGGCAGGCTGGGCCCTACCAGGCAAGTCCCTGGTCTCCGGCCTACAGTGCGGGTCGTCGGTCTATGTGCCGTGGCTCCCCGCGATACATTTGCAGGTTTGAAAATCGTGCTTCAAACACGATGAAGATGTGTTTTCAATTTAAATTTGGGAATTTGCCTGCAGAAAGATGGTGCAATGACACCTCTTTCATTTCACATGTTGACATTTGCATCTGCATCCAAGATCAAAAAGTCTAATAGTCCCTCTTTTTGACTGTCTTAACACCTGTCACAGGCTTGGTCTGATGCCCTTGAATGTTCGATCAATAGGGGTGTAAGCAAAGCATTTTTGAAAATGGCTTTGAAATGCCTCCAGGACACCAAGTGCTGGAACATGGATAGCTGATGTTTCAAGTTGTGACCCTTCTAACCCCTCCACAATACATGGCCTTGCTGTTCTCAATGCTACTTCCGTGTGGTGTTTAACACAGAAAAAAATCTGGCATTAACTGAGGGAGGGAGAGAGAATAGTAATGAGCAGGCGGTATAAAGGAATTTCAAAAGACTGCTGGCTTTGGCAATATAGATAATAATATTTTACACGTTGTCGGTTTAACATTAAAATGTATCAAAATTGATCACCTTTAGAGGCACGTCTTGTTTTTGACGGAATGCCCACTGTTGTCTTTAGTTCCATACAAGGATAGATTATCCTGTAGTCCTGAAATCATTGTTAAGATGATGTGCTCAGCTGCTTATGATGTACTGTGATGCTTCATAGGAAACAGAGCAATCATCAAATGGATTCAAGCTTACAGCGGTAGCTGATTTTTTTTTTGCACTAGCATTATAGTTATTGAGTCATTGATTTAAAAAAAATAATTTACAGGTTGTTAAACTGCTGCAAGTAAAACATCATTGTTCTCTTGTTGGTACATATAACAATGAAACACTTGTGAATTGATTCTGCTGGCAATGCACTAAGTCTCTTCATACTCGTGTTTAGACTTTAGCATGGGAACAGGCCTTTCGGCCCACCGAGTCCGTGCTGGCCAGCCCTCACCCCATACTTTAGCACTATCCTACACACCAGGGACAATTTACAATTTACAGAAGACAATTAACCTACAAACCTCTAGTTTGGAGTGTGGGAGGGAACTGGGGCACTTGGAGAAAACCAATGGAGTCACAGGATGCACAAGTGGGTGTAGAAACATAGAAGATAGGTGCAGGAGTAGGCCATTCGGCCCTTTGAGCCAGCACTGCCAGTCAATGTGATCATGGCGGATCATCCACAATCAGTACCCTGTTCCTACCTTCTCCCCATATCTCTTGATACCGCTGGCCCTAAGAGCTCTATCTAACTTTCTTTTGAATGCATCCAGTGAATCGGCCTCCACTGCCTTCTGAGGCAGACAATTCCACAAATTCACAACTCCCTGGGTGAAAAAGTTTTTCCTCATTTCAGTTCTAAATGGCCTACCCTTTATTCTTTTTCTTTGAAATTATTTTATTAGAAGCAATTGTACAAGAATAAAGCAATCCCTATGAAAGTTATACAATTTTCGTACAGCTTCATTTTTTAACATTAATACATAAATCAAAAAAAAAGGAAAGGAAGAAAAAGAGAAAAAATGTAAAAGAGAGAAAAGAAAAGACCCCTAAACTACCAAAGAGGTGCGAGAAGAAAAAAGAGAAATTAGAAAATAGAAGATGGAGATATGCCCCACTGTCCTTTCCCCCCTACCCCCCACACCCATCCCTAGCATCGGTTTTAAATTTGTGTCCAACCATTATGTTGAAGAAATTCAGTGAAAGGAGACCATGTTTTGAACAATTGATCTGCTTTTTCAGCCAAAACAAGCCTAATGTTTTCTAAATGTAGTGTCTCGGACATGTCAGTAATCCACATCTTCATTGTGGGAACTGTTGTCTTTTTCCAGAATTTAAGTAGAAACATAGAAACATAGAAAATAGGTGCAGGAGTAGGCCATTCGGCCCTTCGAGCCTGCATCGCCATTCAATATGATCATGGCTGATCATCCAACTCAGTATCCCGTACCTGCCTTCTCTCCGTACCCCCTGATCCCCTTAGCCACAAGGGCCACATCTACCTCCCTCTTAAATATAGCCAATGAACTGGCCTCAACTACCTTCTGTGGTAGAGAATTCCAGAGATTCACCACTCTCCGTGTGAAAAATGTTTTTCTCATCTCGGTCCTAAAAGACTTCCCCCTTATCCTTAAACTGTGACCTCTTGTTCTGGACTTCCCCAACATCGGGAACAATCTTCCTGCATCTAGCCTGTCCAACCCCTTAAGAATTTTGTAAGTTTCTATAAGATCCCCCCTCAATCGTCTAAATTCTAGCGAGTACAAACTGAGTCTATCCAGTCTTTCTTCATATGAAAGTCCTGACATCCCAGGAAACAGTCTGGTGAACCTTCTCTGGACTCCCTCTAAGGCAAGAATGTCCTTCCTCAGATTTGGAGACCAAAACTGCACGCAATACTCTAGGTGTGGTCTCACCAAGACCCTGTACAACTGCAGTAGAACCTCCCTGCTCCTATACTCAAATCCTCTTGCTATGAAAGCCAACATACCATTCGCTTTCTTTACTGCCTGCTGCACCTGCATGCCTACCTTCAATGACTGGTGTACCATGACACCCAGGTCTCGCTGCATCTCCCCTTTCCCAATCGGCCACCATTTAGATAATAATTTGCTTTCCCGTTTTTGCCACCAAAATGGATAACCTCACATTTATCCACATTATACTGCATCTGCCAAACATTTGCCCACTCACCCAGCCTATCCAAGTCACCTTGCAGTCTCCTAGCATCCTCCTCACACCTAACACTGCCCCCCAGCTTAGTGTCATCCGCAAACTTGGAGATATTGCCTTCAATTCCCTCATCCAGATCATTAATATATATTGTAAATAGCTGGGGTCCCAGTACTGAGCCTTGCGGTACCCCACTAGTCACTGCCTGCCATTGTGAAAAGGACCCGTTTACTCCTACTCTTTGCTTTTCTAGTGACCAACAGGTTGTTGGTCACTAGACTGCAGATAGGCGCAAAATGCTGGAGTAACTCAGCGGGACAGGCAGCATCTCTGGAGAGTAGGAATGGGTGACGTTTTGGTTCGAGACCCATCTTCAAACACTCTGAAGGGTCTCGACCGGAAACGCTGCCCACAACTGCAGTAGAACCTCCCTGCTCCTATACTCAAATCCTTTTGCTATGAATGCTAACATACCATTCACCATCTTAACTGCCTGCTGCACATGCATGCCTACTTTTAATGAATGGTGTACCATGACACCCAGGTCTCTTTGCATCTCCCCCTTTCCTAATCGGCCACCATTCAGATAATAGTCTACTTTCCTGTTTTTGCCACCAAAATGGATAACCTCACATTTATCCACATTCTACTGCATCTGCCATGCATTTGCCCACTCACCCAGCCTATCCAAGTCACCTTGCAGCTAACACTGCCCCCCAGCTTCGTGCCATCCGCAAATTTGGAGATGTTGCATTTAATTCCCTTGTCCAAATCATTAATATATATCGTAAATAGCTGGGGTCCCAGCACTGAGCCTTGTGGTACCCCACTAGTCACTGCCTGCCATTGTGAAAAGGACCCGTTTACTCCTACTCTTTGCTTCCTGTCTGCCAGCCAGTTCTCTATCCACATCAATACTGAACCCCCAATACCATGTGCTTTAAGTTTGTATACTAATCTCTTATGTGGAACCTTGTCGAAAGCCTTCTGAAAGTCCAGATATAACACATCCACTGGTTCTCCCTTATCCACTCTACTAGTTACATCCTCGAAAAACTCTATAAGATTCGTCAGACATGATTTACCTTTCATAAATCCATGCTGACTTTGTCCAATGATTTCACCACTTTCCAAATGTGCTGCTATCCCATCTTTAATAACTGATTCTAGCAGTTTCCCCACTACCGACGTTAGACTAACTGGTCTGTAATTCCCCGTTTTCTCTCTCCCTCCCTTTTTAAAAAGTGGGGTTACATTAGCTACCCTCCAATCCTCAGGAACTAGTCCAGAATCTAAAGAGTTTTGAAAAATTATCACTAATGCATCCGTGATTTCTGGGGCTACTTCCTTAAGTACTCTGGGATCCAGCCTATCTGGCCCTGGGGATTTATCGACCTTTAATCCATTCAATTTACCCAACACCACTTCCCGGCTAACCTGGATTTCATTCAGTTCCTCCATCTCATTTGACCCCCGGTCCCCTGCTATTTCCGGCAGATTATTTATGTCTTCCTTAGTGAAGACAGAACCAAAGTAGTTATTCAATTGGTCTGCCATGTCCTTGTTCCACATGATCAATTCACCTGTTTCTGACTGCAAGGGACCTACATTTGTTTTAACTAATCTTTTTCTCTTCACATATCTATAAAAGCTTTTGCAGTCAGTTTTTATGTTCCCTGCCAGTTTTCTTTCATAATCTATTTTCCCTTTCCTAATTAAGCCCTTTGTCCTCCTCTGCTGGACTGAATTTCTCCCAGTTCTCTGGTAGGCTCCTTTTTCTGGCTAATTTGAAATTAGGTTTTCTCCTAATTGGAAATTTTCCAACACTGTGAAAAGATAAGCCCATTCCACTTGGTCGAAAGCTTTTTCTGCGTCCAGGGAAATAATTGTTAAATCTTCGTTTATCGTTCTGTGCGAGTAAATTATATTAAACAAACGTCTCAAGTTATAAAATGAATGTCGCTTAGGTAGGCCTACCCCTTATTCTTAAACTGTGACCCCTGGTTCTGGACTCCCCAAGGGAGATACCTCTTTCATTCCACACGAGACCATACTTTTACAGAAGGATGTAAAAGTAATTTTGTTTTAACATTGGTGGTTTTTGTTTAGTTTAGAGATACAACATGGATCCGGTCCTTTGGCCCACAAATCTGTGCCAATTGCCCAACGAACTTAGAATTAGTTCTAATTAAACCCACTTTCTCATCCACTTCCTGCGGCATGGTGGCGCAGTGGTAGAGTTGCTTCCTTACAGTGCTTGAAGCGCCGGAGACCCGGTTTTGATCCCGACTACAGATGCTGTCTGTATGGAGTTTGTACGTTCTCCCCGTGACTGCGTGGGCTTTCTCCAAGATCTTTGATTTCCTCCCACACTCCAAAGACATACAGGTTTTTGTAGCTAAATTGGCTTGGTATAAGGGTAAAGTTGTCCACAGTGTGTGTCGGGCAGTGTTAATGTGCAGGGATTGCTGGTTGGTGTGAGCCAAAGGGCCTGTTTGTGCGCTGTATCTCTCAACTAAACTAATCAGGGGACATTCTCGACTGAGGAAACTGGTGGAAACCAACGTGGTCACAGGTAGAGCGTGCAAACTCCACAAAGACAGAGCCCTTGGTCAGCATCAAACCTGGGTCTCTGGCACTGTGAGGCAGCATTTCTAGCAATTCTGCCACTGTGTTATCCTTTGCTGACAGGCACGGAAATCGTTATCAAAATATAGAGGAGACCGAGGGACAGGGGGGACACAATTTCTTGGCGGCCGCGCGCACATGCGCACTCACACGCGTGAGGCTTCGGAGGCTCAATCCAGCGCTATATGCAGCTCAACTCTGCCTGTCTTGCCGGGTTAACCTACAGCACTTCCTGGACTGACGGGACACCAGCGCTGCTTCTCCACGCTGACTGTAAGCCTGGGCCATATTTCCCGCAAGTCCAGGCAGGGCTGTAGGTTAACCTGGCGGGACAGGCAGAGTTGAGCTGGGTTTTGCGCTGCTTGTCTGCGCTGGCTGTGTGCCTGGGGGTACAGTTCCCGGCTAACTCCCGACCTCTCTGGCCACCCCCGGGCGTGAGGGGGGAGGGGCACTCGGGTGGGGACGGGACAGCGCCGGAGTGCCGGGATCGATCCTGACTGTGGATGAGGTGCAGGTCTGTACCGAGAGTGTTTTGGCATGTCTCCCTCCTCCAATCATCGCGCTGAATTATCATGGCTCGCCCCCATTGCATGCTGACCGACGCCTCTCTCGTCCAATCAGCGCCCTCGATCAGCAGTCCCACCCCCACTGTCTCACGGAAAGCGGAGATTTCACCGATTTTTAAAATCCGGATCACAAAAAATGGGGGGGGGTCTGTCCCCACCTCTCAAAATAGGGGGGGACATGTCCCACCTGCCCCCCCCGGGATTTCCGCCCCTGCCTTTGCAACTGTTTCTCGGTGATATCTCACAAATCTATGTCTCATGCCTCTACATTATTTGTAACTGTGAGGCGTTTTTAATTATAGAGAAAATCCCCCCAGTTTTACAATAGTTGCCTGGTCTTGTTTGCAGATTGCTAACAGTGATGTACCAACGTGCAGAGATATTTTCCTTTTGGGTTGAATATTCAATAAAGCTTTGAAAGTTGAAGGGTTTTTCAATGAACAAAATAGTGAAGATGAGAATTCCCATCCTTCAATTCTGAAGTAGTTTACTGCAGAACGTGGACTAGTGTAGTCAATTACAGTTTGAAGACTTTTTTTTTCACATCATCCTCACGGTGCAGTATTTCGTCAAGTCTCATTTCCTTTCTTCTGCATTCCCATCCCTACTCTTCTTTGTCTGAAGTGCAGTTTATTTTGCTATGTGCATAGACAACCCCAAATACAGGAGATTAAGCTATTTATTTGCTTTTCTTGGTGCTGGTTTAGGGAACGAGCATTGATCCTGCTCTTTGAATTGTGGCTTCAGACCAATGCATTCACCTGCCAACTAACTGTAAAATGCAGAGAGCAACGTCAAACACTGTGTGTTACTGACTAATACCTTTGACTCCATGAATAGGACAGCACAGTGACACAGCTGGTAGGCATTTGCACGTTCTCCCTGTGACCCAGTGGATACCCTCTGGGTGCTCAGGTTTCCTCCCACATCCCAAAGATGTGCAGATTTGCAGGTTAATTCGTCTGAATAAATGACCCCGTGTTTGTAGGGAGTGGATGTGAAACTGAGATAACATAGAACTAGTGTGAACAGATGTTTGACGTTCGGCATGGACTCGGTGGCTGACACAAGTCGCGTGCTATCCAGACAGTGGAAAGACAATACATGATTACAATCGAGCCATCTACAGGGGCCTGTTTTCAAGCTGTATAAAAAAAATGCGTGAAGCCTTCTCCTCAAGTATGACTACCCTCACAACTTGTTTTCATTTTGTATTTGGTGCCTAACGTCTTGCAAGTTTCCACTCGAGTGGAACTGAGTACCGGACAAATGGAAATCTATTTACATCAACTCCACTCAAGAACCAAGATGGGCCAACCTCTGTAATCAGGCTACCGAATGCATCTGACATTTACATAAATGTACATTTAGAGGCTGAGTTCCATGTCATCATCGACTTGTTTTGAATGTAAATGAAGGAATGGACCATGCTGAGCGTCTGCAAAACCAAGGTCCTTCATTATCCTGGCTACACTGTACAATGCCACCCTCCATCAAAGAAAGTCTGCTCCTTGACCGGAGAGAACATAGAATAAGACCCATGTTTTGGGAGCTAATTCTCAAGGAAGCTGATACTTTCAATGTACAAGTGCAATGTACAGTTGGCACTCTGAGGAAAAGGGAGCTTGATGAACAAGACAAGTTCAGAAGTCATGAGCTAACTGGAACACTCATGATATGATAGCAATGCATTCATCTCCCAGCTAACTTCAAAATGTAGTTACCGCAAAAGACTGTCTCCACAGAATCTTCCATATCCACAGGCAGCATACAAATGCCAAGATCAACGTTCTCTCCCATTCCAGTATTCCCAGTGTCAAGGCCCTAATCGCAACCAGTCAGTTCATTATCAGGGCACAATGTTCACAGGCCACACACTTAACCTAACTTATATAGTCACTCGATTTCAAACTGTGTCAGAGTAAAAGATTGACAGTGGAACAATGGAAGTGATTCAAGCGAGTTAACAGAAAGTGCAGCAACCCCACCAGTGCCTGGGAAAATCTGGCCCATAACCGTGCAACACGGAGGAGCATTTGGAATGGCATTGAGTGCAACAATCCCTTACTTGGGAGTACACAGAAGCTCCATGTAAATGGACAAACAAAAGTACTACCTCCCAAACTATCCCCCTGATCAATCATCACCTGCCCATTGCAGCAGAGTTTCAGGTGCTTTATTGTCCTCGGCAGTTTCCTCAAAATCCACACAACTGGGATGGAAGCAGGTCATTCTCAACCCCAAGGGACTGCCCACAGAGAGGTACGGATGCAACTGCCAGATTGGGACCAACTTGGGACACACAGTGGTGCAGCGGTAGAGTTGCTGCCTTACAGCGCCAGGTTCGATCCTACGGATGCTGTCTGTGTGGAGTTTGTCCGTTCTCCATGTGACCTCGTGGGTTTTCTTCAGGTGTTTCCTCCCACATTCTAAATACGTGCTTAAATACGTCCTGTAAATTGTCCTTAGTGTGTAGGATAGAATTAGTGTATGGGTGATCGCTGGTCAACGTGCACTGGGTGGGCCGAAGGGCCTGTTTCCACGCTGTGTCTCTAAACTACTCAGCCATGGATTTGGTTTAGTTTCTCACCCAAGTAATCTGCAAGGATAAAAAATGTACTCTTGAGCAGGCAGTTTTAAATATTACATGCTCATATGTGTAATTTGTAGTGGGTGTTGAAATATCAGTAATCTTTGAGCAGCCCCATCATGATTTGAAAACTTAATATTCTTTGGAAATAATGTGCAATAAACATAGAAACATAGAAAATAGGTGCAGGAGGAGGCCATTCGGCCCTTCGAGCCAGCACCGCCATTCATTGTGATCATGGCTGATCATCCCCTATCAATAACCCATGCCTGCCTTCTCTCCATATCCCTTGACTCCACTAGCCCCTAGAGCTCTATCTAACTCCCTCTTAAATCCATCCAGTGACTTGGCCTCCACTGCCCTCTGTGGCAGGGAATTGCATAAATTCACAACTCTCTGGGTGAAAAAGTTTTTTCTCACCTCAGTCTTAAATGACCTCCCCTTTATTCTAAGACTGTGGCCCCTGGTTCTGGACTCGCCCAACATTGGGAACATTTTTCCTGCATCTAGCTTGTCCAGTCCTTTTATAATTTTATATGTTCCTATAAGATCTCCCCTCATCCTTCTAAACTCCAGGGATTACAAGCCTAGTCTTTTCAATCTTTCCTCATATGACAATCCCGCCATCCCAGGGATCAATCTCGTGAACCTACGCTGTACTGCCTCAATCACAAGGATGTCCTTCCTCAAATTAGGAGACTAAAACTGTACACAATACTCTAGATGTGGTCTCACCAGAGCCCTATACAACTGCAGAAGAAATAAATAACTATTTAAATATATTGTTAAAATGGAGGCAGCCACCACGTTAACCTAAACAGTCTTTTTGAAATCTTTATTTCTAAAATCAGTTCTAATTCTGCACGATACCAGCATGTTAACAGCTATCAGTGTGTTTAAAGGTGACTTTAAAGCAGATTGTTTCTGAAAGGGAGTGTGGCTACATGGTGGTCACTTCAACTGAATAATGTGCACCTTCAAAGGTCTTTTCAAATGGAATGAGCTCCCGGACGTAGCATTAATTTATTTTTTATAACTGCTATGTTACAACTGAATGGCTTGCTCAGCTATTATGGAGGGTGGAAATAAGTCAACAGCTAACTGTCTTCATGTTTGTCTATCCTTTGGCACAGAGATCAACAGTTTGCAAGATCCTAGCTCGTGACCAATTGTCTTTGCCATTTGTGTTTGACCATATGGGGCAAAAGTATCAAACTTCTCTCTTGGAGGCCAGTTATACTTAAAGCATGCTAATATTGAATCAATAAAATGCATCTCACAATTGGCATAATCTTCATGCACCATAAGCTGCTTCTAATTTAAAAGTATAACTCAGTCATTTATTTCAAGAAGATTGTAGATTATGTTCTATGTTCAAAGTTAACAGTTACAGGGAGAATCATACCACTGTGCCATTGAGCCATACATTTATCTTAACCCACTTATTTTTCCTTATAATACCAAAACTCCAATTCAAGTGTAACAAAGACGTGTCTTTACTCATGCTTTCATCTAATTCATCCTGTTTACTGCACAGCATTTTTGCTTTTGCCCAATGAAAATCAGAGCTTGCATAACCTGAAGAAGGGTCTCAACCCGAAACGTCACCCATTCCTTCTCTCCAGAGATGCTGCCTGACCTTCTGAGTTACTCCAGCATTTTGTGTCTACCTTGTACTATCCTAGTCAGGATATCTTGCACCTAAAAATAACTTTAAAATCCTTCACCTTTAACAGTACAGGTACTGTGTTACTGCATCTCTGCAGCTGCCATCCCCAGTTCTTAGACTTTGCTCTACTGATCAAATTCAACATGCATTCCCCATTCCATGTTGATTTTAGTTTTGGGTTTAGTTTAGAAATACAGCATGGAAACAGGCCGTTCAGCTCACCGAGTCGATGCAAACCATTGATCATCTGCACACTAGTTCTATGTTATCCCACTTTCGCATCCTACATACTAGGAGCAATTTACAGAAGCCAATTACCCTATACACCTGGTTACACAAAAAAGCTGGAGAAACTCAGCGGGTTCAGCAGCATCTATGGATACTTCCTTCGCTCCATAGATGCTGCTGCACCCGCTGAGTTTCTCCAGCTTTTTTGTGTAACCTTCGATTCTCCAGCATCTGCATTTCCTTCTTAAACCCTATACACCTGCATGCCTTTGGAATGTGGGAGGAAAACAATGACCCTGTCCACAATCTGTTTAATTTATTCCCCTCCCTTGGTGTTCATACTCAAGGTGGCACAGTGGTGGTGCAGTGGAGTTGCTGCCTTACTGCGCCAGAGACCTGGATTTGGTGCTATCTGATCGGAGTTTGTACGTTCTCTCCGTGTGCGCGTGGGGTTTCCTCCCACATTCAAAAGACGTATAGGTTTGCAGGTTAATTGGCTTTGGTAAAAATTGTACCTAGCGTGTAGGATAGTGCTAGTGTGTGGGGTGATCGCTGATCGACGCGGACTTGGTAGGACAAAGGGCTTGTTTCCGTGCTGTATCACTAAAATAAATTAAACTAAATTAAACTAAGCTAAATATTCTCGAATATTCAAAGTATTCAGAGGCAGAGTACAGCAGCCAATCATGAGGGAAAAACAAAATACAGAATAAAATGTGACTTTCCTGAATTGAGATGGGGCAAAACATTAATTTGCGTAAAACTGCATATTTGATGAGCCTGTTGACATTGTAATTGGGAATAAGCATTTGCTTTGAGGAACTTCCTTAATTTGAAGCCTTAATTTCAGGTTATCTGACAGTTCACACTTCATGATTTAGTTCAAGCACCGATGGGGTAAATTCAGGCCTGGCTACTAGTATGGAATATATAGTTGCTTCCAGATATTTAGCACTGTTGACATGGAGTTAAGGATTGGATCATTGCTAGAAACACATTTTATCACCTCAACTGCATTGATGAACAAATGGCTGGAGGACTAGCTTTGTTTCTCTGCAGCCACTGCGTTGAAGAAAACAAGGGCAGATCAGAACAAGCTCCTGAACTGAAGAAGGTGCAGCATCCAGAAGCAACTCCACGTATTGTCCTTTTGAGCAAGCAGCCACTTGGAAACATTTGACCATTCGTGTACAAAGCAGAACGCTGACAGGAAATCACGACAAACCCAAATATCAGATGTGATTGACCCGGGCCCAGGAGAATAGATACAAATGTCAGAGACATTCAGAAGCATTTCTAAAGCTTGACAGATTTGAAAGATGACAAAGCTAGTGAAATGGCTTTGCCATCTGTTGCAGCTTTTCTCAGCAGTCTTATTATGATCTGACGATGTTTCCTACTATAGTGTGCCACTCTATGCAAGACGTTAACAATCTGTTGAACAGCAAATTTGCAATATGGAGCATAGAACAGTACAGCAGAGGTGCAGGCCCTGTGGCTCACAATGTCTGGGCATCCTGGATTCAAAATAACCAAGTGTGCGCAATGAAGAACCTGAACAGCATGTGGAATCGATGGACCTGCACAGGCTGGACTAGTATTCTAAACTGTGCAGGTGAGTGCCATTTACAGTATTCCAACAGTGGCCTAAACAATAATTTATATATCTTCAGAAAAAATCCTTCCTTTTCTCTACAACTCAGCTTAATAAATCATGCTTTTGTTTCAAACTCTCTTTGGCCGACAGAACACCTTGCATTTGTAAAGTAATAAATCCAAAACGGCTTCATGTCAGCATTGTCAAACAGGGTTTCTTGTAGAGCCATATTAGAGTTTATTGGGTCAAAGGATGGGTTTTAAAGAGCTTCACAAATTGGGGGAGAGCGTTGCTGAGGCGATTTTTTTGTAGGGGGAGAGCGACGGGGAGATATTCGAGAGGTTAGGAAATTAATAACTGAAGCACAACTACACTTTGTGGAGCCATTTCCAGTGTCATGGCAGTAAATCAATGTATGTATATCCTCATCATTGATCCATTCAGGGGATATGTGACTTCATATGTTATAGGAGCAGGATTAGGCCTTTCGCCATTCAATCATGGCTGATCTATCTTTCCCTCTCAACCCCGTTCTCCTGCCTTCTCCCCATAACCTCTGACACCCGTACTAATCAAGAATCTATCAATCTCCGCCTTCAAAATATTAATTGACATGGCCTCCACAGTAATTAAATCCACAGATTCTAGAGTGCACAGTTATTTGAATCTTAGATTGATGAAGGATCATACAGTTAATTTCCAATGAATTTCCCTGTGCAGGCAAAGTATACTCCGGAGTACACCCAGAGAGCTGATAGGCATTCAGCTTCTCATTATTAATTATTTAATGTACCTTTTCCATCATAAGAACTCTGGTCGATGCACTTGCTCTCCTTTGCTGCTCATCCTTCATACTGCTTCATCGTTTCCTGTTTAACACCCTCCCTGTAATGCTCCCACCCTGCCTAGCATGCCCCACCCACCCTACTACCCTTATCAAAACTTCTCTGCCCACCACTGCCCCCTGCTCCCTCTGATCATTCTCTTTTCCCCTTGTATCTCCAATTTTAATCCCTCCGTACTGGCGGCAAAACTTGTAGCTGTGGAAGTCCACGTCTGGACTGTTATTTATCCCTTTGCTTTTCAGGGGTTCCATAAAATCCACCTATTAAACCAACATTTTGATTCATTTCATTGTCATGAATCCAGATGGAATTGTTCATATTTATGTCAAGTGCCCTGAAGTTCAGGACCCCCATGCAGATGTGCAGGTCCCAGTCCTCAGCATAAATGATCACCAGCCATTTCGCGACAGCAATCTTAACAATAACAGAAATGCCGGAACAACACAGCTAATCAAACAACATCCGAAAGAGAACCAGTGAAAATCAGCTTAGCAAACTTTCCTCCACATGCTTAACATCAGGCTCCTTGAATCCAGAGATAAATTGCAAACATCCATAGATATACCTGCACTTACCAGCAATATTTACTTGCTTTTCATCCACAGGATCCAATTGGCACACAAAATAGTGAGCAGATGATCTTAATAGAGAGGCATGGCACTAAGAGAGAACAAGCCTTTTAATTCAAGAAAAATATGAAGTGAATTGATTTCTAGGCATTCAATTATGTTTAAGCGTTTTATTATGTGTTTAATTTTTAATTAATTGCAGATATACATTCGCAGATAAAAAATGCCAAAGCAATTCAGTGGGGAGGTTTGCAATGTATAATTATTGTTGAATCATACACCAGATGATTCGGCACTTTGGCCCAGCTTGTCTGTGCCGACCAAGTTGCCCGAACTAAGCTAGGCCCATTGCTGTGGAGCTAACCCCATTACAAAGATGTTATGCTTCATTTGAAGCTGGTTTACATGGAGACGTATGACCCAGGAGACCTGCTCCCAGGTAAGAATGGATTTAATGGGGAGATGACCAACACTTGTCTCTGATGTCTTATTCATAATCACTCACGTGAATCAGTGTATTACAACTTGGATTTTTGACAAGGGTGTCCAACACATAGGGGAGAGTTGAATTACTGATCATACATGTGGAATCATTTGGTCAAGACTTTAAAATATTGATCAAAGAAAAGCCTAATTAACTTCTGATTATTTGACAGCTGCTACTTGAACATTTGGAGTGTCTTGTGTCAAGACATGAGCGGTCCCTGCGAATGACTGTGGTGAAGCGGCAATCTCAGTCTCCATCAGGAGTGTCCAGTGAAGTTGAAGTTTTGAAGGCATTGAAGTCATTATTTGAACATCACAAAGCTTTGGATGAAAAGGTGAGCACTTAATGGTGGACCAGGAACAAAGCTTAACTGTATCTTCCATGACCATGAACTCAATGTGTAATACATAGGAATATCAGATGAGCCTTCACTTCTTCAAAATCATTATAAGAGGTGCTAAAAAACATCTCTAAATGTAGAAACTGTTTTGATTTAAGTGTATTCAAAATACTATGGTCGATGGTTCCTTGAATCTACATTTCATATTACGGTTGTCTATTTACTATGGTCTTGAACCAAAAAAAGGCGATTGGAAAAAATACACAAAGTGCTGGAGTAACTCAGTGGGTCAAGCAGCATCCCCAGATAACATGGATAGGTGACATTTCGGGTCAGGATCCTCCTTTCGGGATCCTTCTTCTGTCTGAAGACATCACCAATCCATGTTCTCCAGGGATGCTGCCTCACCCGCTGAGTTACTCCAGCATTCCGTAGATTTTTTGTGCTATATCAGCATCTGCAGTTCCTTGTTTCTAAAGCTATTGACATTTGTTGCACATGAACTTGGGTTCTTAGTAAATCTGTCCAAATGCTTGCATGAAAACACTTGACTTTTTGTGAAAATGTCTTGCAGTTCTGAATGCACCGTTGTAATAATGAAGTTAGAGAAATTGATTCTTTGGTATTTGACAGATGCCAGCAAGCAATGCTTTTATTTCTTTGCTACGGTTTTCATTTAAGCGTGATCTACTGTTCATGCATTTTGTCTCTGACATACTGTTGCTCAGTAAATACTTTTTCCAAATAGGAACGAGAATAAACTGTGTTGTATTTAATTAAAATGGTTGCACAGAGTGTTTAATCTGAAGAGGATTTAATAACTAGTTCCTGAGATTGTCTCCATTTTAAGCAAGCACAATCATATTTTGTCAAAGTTTCTTAATAAAATAACTTGGCTGGAGTATCGTTAACTATTATTGAAATTCTTTGGCTGATTTCTTTTTTAAACACTTCATCCTCTTACAAATTGACAAGATTTTGGCCCCATTGGAATCTCTGAGGTTGACAACTGTGACACTGGTTTTACAACCAAACTGCTCTGTGGCTAATTCTTGTTAAAGCTGAATCCCTAAATCACAATAATAAGCCTAGTGAAGAAAGTCACAAATCTACTGGAAATTTATGTCAATCCAAAGTAATCTAATATCTTAAATGATATAATCTGTTCAGGTCCCTCTGAAATGAGGAATCATTTTCACATTTTAAAATATTCACCCTTAAATTACGTTGAAAATGGTAGATTTTTAATTTGCATTTGTGCAAAGCAGTGAGGAGAGTTCAGTGTAACCTAAAAGCATACATTTTCCCAAAATCTTGTTTGTAAATCAAAATATATTCATAATCAAATCACAAAATTAACTATTTGGGTTGGTTTATTATTAATTTTGTTGTCACTTGTACTGAGATATAGTGAAACACGTTGTCTTATGTGCTATCTAGGCAGATCATACCATAGATGAGTACATCAGGTAGTGCAACAGAGTACAGAATATAGTGTTACAGCTACAGAGAAAATGTAGTTAAAAAGAAAGTGCAGGGGCTGCAACAAGGTAGATTGGAAGATTGGAAAAACATCCTTAACATATGAGAGGTCCTTTCAGGAGTCTGATTACAGGAGGAAGAAGCTGTCCTTGAATCTGATGGTGCGTGTTTTCAAGCTTTTGTAACTTCTGCCCGATAGAAGTGAGAAAGATCAGGGCGTGAATGATCCTTGATCATGTTGGTTGCGTTCTCGGAGCAAGCTGAAGGATATCACCTCGGGTCCTCATGAGTGGCAACGGCACCATATGTAAGGGAAAAGGGAGGTCCTAACACTAATGGGTATACCACCAGAAATATTGAATGTATAGAAACTAGGTGTCCAGGAAGGAACTGCAGATGCTGGTTTACACCGAATGCTGGATTAACTCAGCGGGACAGGCAGCATCTCTGGAGAGAAGGAATGGATGATGTTTCGGGTCGAGACCCTTCTTCAGACTGAGAGTCAGGGGAGAGGGGAACTAGTGATATGGAAGGGTGGGGTGTGAAAACAACAGATCAAAGCAGCCATTAATCAAGGAAAAGTAGAATGGTTCATTGTTGGTTGAGGGGTAGGTGACAACGGGGCGTACAAAGTAAAATTAATCAGGAGGACAGTGGAACTAGTCGGAGAACTAAGGTGGGGGAGGTACAAAGAGAGAGGGAGAGAGAAACCAGGAATGTGTTAAGAATTTTGCATGGTTTTTACTTTGTATATTTTTAAAACAAAAATAAAGTTATTTTGACAATAAATAAAAGCTATAAAAGAAGTAAACTAAATCTGCAGGTTTGGCCTTAGAATCAGACACTAGTAAATCAGAAAGGCCGTAAATGGAATATTACATGCAGTTTTACACCCAATTTATTTGAGGGATGTAAAAGCAGTGCCATATGTAGGAAGGAACTGCAGATGATGGTTTAATCTGAAGATAGACATAAAATGCTGGAGTAACTCAGCGGGACAGGCAGCATCTCTGGAGATAAGGAATGGGTGATGTTTCGGGTCGAGACTTCTACTGACTCAGTTCAGAAGCAGGCACGGAAATCGCTATCAAAACTTGCGGGGGATGCAATTTCTTGGCGGCCGCGTGCGCGCATGCGCACACACACACACACACACACGTGCATGCACAGGTCAGCTCCCGATGTGGAAATAAATATTTCAACAAAGGTTAACATATTTCTTCCGATGGGAACATCCCCATGTCTGTTTCCAAATTATGATCTGGTGAGCTGAAGTGAAGCGCTCTGATATTGTCCAAAAATGTCAGATTGCTGACTGCACTCCCACAAGAGCTGACTTCCCAACTTCTATATCTTTGGAGTAACTCCTGTGGTGGCATGACTCACGACTCACACCCAGATCATTAGCATTGTGTTTGAATGTCTTCTTTATCTACCCACGTAAAGATAGGCCAGAGCGAGTTCCTAGTCAATGAACATTCAGCCTGACTGAACATCAGAAACTCCAAAGGTGGTGGTGATATAAGAAGTTGAAATGTGCCACAGAAGAGGTAATATAAAATGTGACTTTGTCACGTACAGAGCTGTGTTCGGCCATTTGTAGCAGGATGTGTTCTTAACACGAACTGCTATGATCTCCGACTGTTAACATCACATTGAGCTTCCTGAAGCATTCCCATAGGCACAGCATGAATTGAAAACAAGCCTGTTTGCTGCTTGCCACAGTATTTTGTATTAAAGCGATTGGTTATATTATTGCCCATTTTATTTAACAGAACTTATTGATGAAAAGCACAAACAACGATTCACAAAATCCAATTTGCTTTGTTCTGAATTTGTGATCCTAACTGACATTTCTTGACTTTATTGCCGGTGTTCCAATTCTTTCTTTATTTGCTTCATGATGATCCTTTTATCTCCAGAGAAGTAGTCAGAGTTCATACCCTTATTGATATTTATGGTGTTGGAATTATCCCCTGTCACAAGCCCTTATTGACGGCTTCCTTTGAAGTATATAGAGCTGTCACACTGACTTTTCAATAAGCAGAACATTCACGATGGTGCTTTAAAGAGCAGCACAGTTTTGCTCAACTTTAAATGCGGGCTGAATTTTATTCATGCAGAGTGCTGGAAGTGAGTGTTGTCAGGAATATGCAGGATATCTGGAACATGTTTCAACATGCCTGTTGAAGGTACTCAGTTGAGTCATGCCATTGAGATGTTATTTTTAGGTTTGCTGTCTAGTTAGATTGAGCGGGTGTGATGATAGCTGGAGAGATTCCATTGCAAATCCAATATAAAAGAGGACTTTGTAGACATGGCAGTTGATGGTATTGTGAAAGGAAAGGGAGCAAGTGAAAGAATAAATCAAGAACACACTGCGGGACAGGCAGCTCCAGTGTAGAGTTACAGAGTTAACATTTCAGATTGAAGACTCTTTCTCAATCGTGAAAGAATGGGGTTTAGTTTAGTCAAGTCGTCAAGTCAAGTCAAGTCTAGTTCAAGAAGGCCTGGCTGGAGGGAGCATTTAATCAATTAATGGTCAATGAATCAGTGGTGCTTTTATTGTCACTTGTGCGAAGTGCAAACTTACCATGAAATTATTTTCTCACAGTCCAGTAGCGTACTGCCATACCTAAGCATGCTGCTGGTGTCACTGGTGAAAGCAATTCAGTGACCTCAGCAGTGAGGATTCTGAATAAGGTGTCATATTTTGTGAAGATTCTAATGCGTACATTGACCCGAACCTATCAATTTGCTTTGTAAAGTCTGCTCCAGAACATCACTTTTCACGCCAACTCACCTCGCTAGTGTACTTAACTTTGCCCAAATACACTTCCACATATTAGGGCGGTCACAGTGGCGCAGCAGTAGAGTTGCTGACTTACAGCAAATGCAGCGCCAGAGACCCGGGTGCAATCCCTGACGACGGGTGCTGTCTGTACGGAGTTAATTGGCTTGGTAAATGTAAAAATTGTCCCTTGTGGGTGTAGGATAGTGTCAATATCCAGGAATCGCTGGTCGGCGCAGACCCGGTGGGCCGAAGGGCCTGTTTCCGCGCTGTATCTCTAAGCTAAACTAATATGTCCTGCTCCATTGATATGAGGACTCTTCTTGATGTGTAGTTTTGATTCACCCTCATTGTTATCAGCAACTACAATGTCCACGTCCACATACCTACACATTGTTTGTCATTATCCTCACTTGCATTTGCAAGAAAAAGTGATCTCCTTCCAGCCATCTTAACTCAAAATGTCGGAGGAAGTGGTGCAACGGTAGAGTTGCTGCCTTACAGCACCAGAGACCCGGGTTAGATTCTGACTTTGGGTGCTGTCTGTACGGAGCTTGTACGTATGCCTGTGGCTGCGTGAGGTTTCTCCGGGTGCTCCAGTTTCTTCCCACACTCCAAAGATGAGCAGGTTTGTTGGTTAATTGGCTTTGGTAAAACTGTAAGTTGTCCCTAGTGTAAGATAATGTTAGTGTATGGGGTGATTGCTGGTCGGCCTAGACTCAGCAGGCCGAAAGGCCTTTTTTCTGCATTGTATCACTAAAGTCTAAAAATCTAAAGTCTAAAGAGGCACTGGAATGGTGCAAAATTGAAGTGGTTATCTGAAGACAGGATCCTCCTGCAAACTGGTGACAGAATTCAAAGTAATCCATTGTAGCGTTCACCATTCAACACGTGAATCTGATCAGCATCCAGTAAAATATCACACCTGCATAATATTGCCAGATTTTAATCTTAGCAACTGTAATTGGTGTTCTTAATCTCCCGCTGGCAATTTGCGCATTACAATGCAAGAATATGACAACTACAGAGCAGGCCACTCACTCTATTGAGGATGAAATGTCAAAACCACCCATTAGCACAGACAGCCAGGAGTTGATGGGGATAGTAAAGTGGGTTTTAATCTGGTGAATCACATGTCACGAGTAAGAGCTGGCCGTGGAGTCAGGGACATCTGTGCGTTAGAGAGTGTAGGCTCTTCTAAGCTCTGCTCAGCTGGGCACAGATGCTACATTGTGGACTGCTGGCAAACAGCTCACTTTCTGACTGGAGCAGCAGGGAATAAGCTCATAAATTCATGTCATAGGAGCAGAATTAGGCCATTCGGCCCACCGAGTTTGCTCAGCCATTCAATCATAGCTGGTCTATCTTTCCCTCTCAACCACATTCTCAAGCCTTCTCCCCATAACCCCTGGCACCCTTACTAATCAAGAATCCATCATAAAAATATGCATTGACTTGGGCTCCACAGCCGTCTGTGGCAATGAATATTCACAGATTCACCACCCTCTGAAGAAATACCTCCTCACCTCCTTTCTAAATGTACATCTGTTTATTCTGAATGTGTAGTGGATTGGCAGACATACCAGCTGCTCTGTGCATAACTTCACAAGTTTGAAATAATTTCATTGCAGTATGTGGGCATTTGTAATGATGGACCACTTCAGCTGAGAAAATAGACACCAAAAACTGGGGTAATTCAGCTGGTCAGGCAGCATCCCTTCAGAAAGATAATAGGTGACATTTTCAGCTGAGACCCTTCTTAAGGCTGACAGTCAGGGAAAAGGGAAGTGAAAGGTATAGACGGTGATATAGAGAGATATAGAACAAATGAATGAAAGATATACAAGAAGTAATGTTGATCAAGGAAAGGTGGAGTCCACAATGGTTCATTGTTGGCTGAGGGCTAGGTGATACCAAGTTATACACACAGTGAAACTCAACACAACGGCCGTGAAACTAGTATGACGACCAGGGTAGGGGAGGAACCCGAAACATCATCTATTCCTATTCTCCAGAGATGCTGCCTGACCTACTGAGTTTCCCCAGCTTTTTGTGTCTCCCACCACCAGTCAATTCTTCCCACCCCTTTCCACACTCTGCAGAGACCTTTCCCCTTCATCTCCCTGGCTAACTCAACCCTTCCTACCCAAACCACCCCCTCCCCAGGTACATTCCTCCGCAAACACAGGAGATGCAACCCTCTCTCTTGGTCTCTCACCTACACTAGTTGTCATGCAAATTTCAACTTAAATACAAGAGTCAACAATTGGGGAGCAGTGTCCTAAATTCTGTAATCTGCAGTGGATTTAATTACCTAACTCCCAAATTCAATGCTATGACTCTGGATTGAGATTTACTTTGTTACACTACATGATACAGGAATAAAATTCCAAGCAGGTTTAGTTCTCAGAGTTATGTTCAAGTTTGTGGCAGTGTTGACAATAGAGTTTCTCCTGCTTTGATTCATGGTCAGACTTACATCAAGCTGATGATATTTGTTCTCTGTTGTGGTGAAATATCTGTATCAGGTGCACTATTCAGAATCTGCAAGCCTTCTGAGGAATCACCAACTAAGTCTGGGCGTGAAAGTAGGTACTCTAATCTATGTTGTGGACTTAATAGGACAATGCCACTTATTGTAGTTGCCCAGAGGGCCATATTTTTACACATTGCGGTTCTCACCTTTGTGCATGTTAATGACTGCATGCTAAGAATGTGCTGTTAACCAAGAACGCAAATTGTTGCTCACAATGATCAGGTGAGTTTGGTAAAGTGTGCTATTGTTTGGCATTTCAATTATGAAGTAGGGTCCTGATATTTCTGAGCAATGTTGGTGCTCCTGCACTCTTGGTTTAATCCCAACCCTTTCCACAAGTCCAATTTACTTACTTTTACCTGACGTAATGAACTACAGAGTGCTTCAATGCATTTCCTATTCTTAATTCCTCAAGGTTCGTGAGCGACTCCGTGTTTCTCTTGAGAGGGTATCAACGCTGGAAGAACAGTTGTCTTCAGCCAACCAGGAGGTAAGTCCAAATCTCTGCCAAATTCTTTGTTACCCGTCATTACAAACTGACCTGAAATTAACTCTACATTGGAGCATTCGTGAAGAATATATGGGTTGACTGTCTAATTTACCTGCTCAATGCTGCTTCTTTCTATCAAATTGAGCCATCAGTCATAATATTAGCTTTGAGCATCATTCCGTGCATTTGTTTTATTTTCAAATAATGCAGCTATTCAGTAATGGATTACATCCCCCCCCTTGTTAAATAGCAACTGAAGCTTAGTGTGCTGCAACTGGGGAATCATGGTGGCACAGAGGTAAAGTTGTTGCATTTTATAGGGCCTTGATAATAATAATAATAATAATAATAATAACTTTATTTATAAAGCGCTTTTAGACAACATCAGTTACCACAAAGTGCTGTACATGGGAAGTCAACAAAAAGTTATTACAAACTACTAAAACCATTAAGACGACAGGACTATAAAAACAGTAAAAATTAAAAGACATTAAAAGCACTAAAAACAGGAACAATGTCTCAGCCAGTGTCGAAAGCCAGTGAATAAAAGTGAGTTTTTAGGGAGGATTTAAAGATGGACAGTGAAGGGGCCTGTCTGATCTGCAGCGGCAAGGTGTTCCAGAGTGCCGGGGCAGCAACAGAAAAGGCTCTATCCCCTCTGAGCTTCCGCTTAGAGCTTGGTACCTCAAGGAGCAGCTGATCCGCTGACCTGAGGCACCGGGCAGGAGCATATAGGTGGAGCAGCTCAGAGAGGTAAGGCGGGGCGAGGCCATTCAATGATTTAAAAACAAATAAAAGAATTTTAAAATGAACTCGAAAGTGCACTGGGAGCCAGTGAAGGGAGGCCAAAATTGGCGTAATGTGCTCCCTCTTTCGAGTTCCGGTTAAAAGGCGAGCGGCAGCATTTTGGACCAACTGGAGATCAGCCAATGAAGCTCGTGAGACTCCAGAGTAGAGTGCATTACAGTAATCCAGCCGATGCTTTACTCTATCTAACCTCTCTGGACATTCAGCTACGGGAGGCATCTTCCTTGCACAGATCCACTCTCATTCTTGTAAACTCTCATGATATAAACCCAGTTGACCGTGTGCTTCATATATACAGCAGGTGTTTCTTTCCCTGCTTGGCTGAATTGAATCAAACTGTCCCTGTTGGCTCCAAAGGAGACCTCATCTTACTTATAAATAAGCATGAGCTTCAAACAAAAATTATCCATCCAGCAAACGATATACATGGCAGGATTATACATCATTCCTAATACTACTTATTTTCCAATTTATAACAACATTTAATCAGTCTGGAATTAATTTTAACTGGCATTAAGCTGTTACACCGTATAAACTGCTGCACAGGGTCCACATGTTTTGAGACACGGCTATTTTTATTTTTCTGCTGAAATTAGAGCTTTACGGGTTTTCATTACGTATATTTGCCTTTAATTTTTCTGCATTTTGGATACTTTTGCAGTGGTCTCCATAATTACAACCTTTCTTACTGTAGTAATGCATTTGGTCTTTCCCTTGAAGTAAATGATAACTATCTCTGATATATGAGGAGCATGAAGTGTGATAAATGCTTTTTGATAGCTTGTCTTTGTCACTGAACAGTTACTGTGGACATTCTGACATTAATCTCACTGCATGGTTCAGGATTGAATAATGATGATAGTTTGTTGGTCTCTGATGAAGCAAGATTAGGGATTCTTTCTCAGTTTCAGATGACATAACCTCAGCTTGTTGATCAGCGTATCATTGCATTGTCAGTTTATATTTTTATCTGATTGTGATGGATGAAATTGGCATCCTGATTCGGGAATTTGATACCAAAATTGGAAGATAACTTAATGCATTTCAGCTGTCAAGAATTAATTTAGTTTACTTTAGTTTAGAGATACAGCATGGGAACAGGCCCTTCGCTCCACTATGTTCATGCCGACCATCAATCACCCTGTCACTTTAGATCTCTGTTAACCTAAGTGATATTTCATTTGAGGGCATACAGTGTGGAAACAGGCATTTTATCCACCAATTCCACACTGACCAACGGTCACCTGTGCACTAGTTCTATGTTATTCCAGTTTCGCATCCTACATGCTAGGGGCCATTTTACAAAAGATAATTAACCTGCAATTCTGCACGTCTTTGTAGTGTGGGATGAAACCAGAGCACCTGGAGAAAGCCCACACGGTCACGGGGAGAATGTACAAACTCCGAACAGCCAGCATCCGTAGTCAGGATGTAGCCCGGGTCTCTGTGCCGCACAATTAATTTTTGTCAAAGTATAACAGATACTTCTAACCAGCGCAGGTTAGGAATTGGTCTTAGCTGGTTTAGCGTGAGATGAATGTATTGAGTACATCCTTTAAGCATGTGGCTTTATGCAGTCCATTGCATATCATGAAATTATTATTTTAATCATTGTGTAATGTTCATTGTGAGCTATTGTTCGGGCAGAAGTTAGTAGTTTGCAAGGAATGAGTGTTGGGGAATGATCCCACAACTTGGTTGGGATTAGCATCATCAAAGAGGTTGAAAATGTGATTTCCAAAAGCAGCATGACATGACTGGAATTGCGTGGATCTGACCGAATAATGTTATATTCAATCTGAATAGAGAAAGTAGTTTAACTGTTGCAAGGCAACATGGCTTTTTTCACTTGGTGGTCAGATTTTCGTCTTCTCATAGAAATTGGTTCATTTTATGTTAACTGGTTCTTTGGCTTGAAAACGGGTTTTACATTTCTAAACCATAATCAAAGATGTAGGACATCGCCGTGCAGCGTGAAATCTCACAAGCGGTTAGCTAGACTCATTTAATTGGTCCAGTCCCAAGTGTCAGATATTTAAAAAAAGCAACAGCAACATAATGATCCCTATGCAAATATTCTTAATTAGCATGATATCGAGAACCAAAACAGTTCAAAACTATGCTTTCAAACAAAATCATAGATGCCACACATTGCAAAAAGTAACAGCGTGAGGCTGTTTTATTTTGTCTCGACAAAAGTCAACCAGAAGATAGATACGAAATGCTGGAGTAACTCAGCGGGACTGGCAGCATCTCTGGAGACAAGGAATGGGTGATGTTTCGTGTCGATACCATTCTCTGGAGAGAAGGAATTGGTGACCTTTTGGGTCGAGACCCTTCTTCAGTCTGACTGTCCCGCTGAGTTACTCCAGCATTTTGTGTCTATCTTCGGTTCAAGCCAGCATCTGCAGTTCCTTCATATACAAAAGTAAGCGCGAATTGTATTTGTATTTTAAGCCAGTTTTCTCAATTGAAGTAGTTTCAAAATTGCATTGATTAAAATCCTTTGGTCGTTTTGCTTTCCTGCCATGTTTGGCTTGTAGTCATTAGGAAGAGGAAATGCATCAACAACTGTGCTCAGTATTTGCATGTTGTTGACAGCGTGATGAATGGACTCGTTGTACTTTGTTTGGATAGATTGAAAAATATTTTTCAATATTGGTTGCGCAAACTACTTGCTGCAAGTTAGCTCATCTCAAACTTGTGTTCTTCAGCACTGGAAGCATTCCAGTCAAAAGTTCATATGTGTAGGAAGGAATTGGCTAGGATATTGGTTTATACCAAAGTTAGACACACAATGCTGGAGTAACTCAGCTGGTCAGGCAGCATCTCTAGAGAAAAGATATAGGTGATGTTTCAGGTAGGAACCCTTCTTAAGCCAAAACAGGGGGTGTTGTAGAACTCCCGTTGGAGAGAAGAGGAAAACATCTTCAAAATAGACCAGCCCTGAGGAGCTTTTGCAGTGGAGCAAATAAAATGTGCAGGAAGGAACTGCAGATGCTGGCTATACCGAAGATAGATACAAAATGCTGGACTAACTCAGCGGGTCAGACAGCATCTATGAAGAAAAGAAGTAGGTAACATTTCGGGTCAGAACTCAAAATTCATATGGTTGATTTCTGAGGTGAACGAGTTGTCTTCCAAGGAAATGTTAAGTCAGTTGGGCCAAATGTCAATTGAAGTTTAGAAAAATGAGAGATGGCCAAATTAAAATACAAGATTCTGAGAGGGTTCCACAGGTTATATGCAGAGATGATGTTAGTCCTCAATGGAGAACCCAAATTGCTGAGGTATTGTTCCAGTGCAAAGGATTGTCCATAAGATGGACCCGATAGGAATTTCTTTGCTGAGGTTTTTGAATCTTTGGAATTGTGACAGATATTTGACTGAGTTATTGAATATATTAATGATTAATGATTGAGATCGATTCTTGGGCTGCAGGGAGGTTGACTGTCAGGGAATAGGGAAAGTGGAGTTGTAGACAGGATTAGATCAGATCATATAGTAAAGTGGAGCAAGTTTGAGGAGGCTCAGATCAGCTGTTATTGACAGGCTTATTGAAAGTTGAATAGCTATAAGATATTTTCCTGTTTATTTCTCTTGTTAAATGTCAACATTTTATTGTCCTATGTCACAAACAGAACAAGGAAATTCTTACTTGCAGCAGCAGAATATGTATATATAGTAATCAGTAAACAATATCATAAAGGAAAAGAAGTCCAGTATATATGTTATGTGTGTTTGTGTGTGTGTGTGTGTGTGTGTGTGTGTGTGTGTGTGTGTGTGTGTGTGTGTGTGTGTGTGTGTGTGTGTGTGTGTGTGTGTGTGTGTGTGTGTGTGTGTGTGTGTGTGTGTGTGTGTGTGTGTGTGTGTGTGTGTGTGTGTGTGTGTGTGTGTGTGTGTGTGTGTGTGTGTGTGTGTGTGTGTGTGTGTGTGTGTGTGTGTGTATATATATATACTAGACTAAGTGGGACCCATTGGGTCCCAGCATCACACGGGAGGGCTGGTCACCAACGCAATATTCCACCTCCACCAATTCCAATACTGCTCGCCAGGGGGGGGGGCTGTTTGTTGCACTAGTATGGGTGTTGCGGGCCGAAGGTACTGGTTTCCAGAGGGCTAGTATAGACATTGTGGGTCGTATGGATGCTTGGGCAGGCATCCAACTGTTGCAACGATTTTAAAAGCCAAGGCAAACAATTGGGCTGCAGACAACCGACAACCAAAATTCATTTTGTGAATACAAACTTTTAAAAAAGGGCTGCAGCCACTTTACAGCCACATCGAGGGGACTAACCGTGGAGTAGACGTGCCTTCAGTGTTATTCGCAGCTCAGAGAGCCGTGAGCCGTGACCCTCTCGCTTCCTGGTTCTGGCAGAGACTGAGTGAGGCACGACACTTCCTGGTTTAATAGTCCCTCCCCCTGCCGCCAGCGGGGGCAGCAGAGAGAATGGGGAATTTTGTAAAAACATTAATATCTCTCTCATTTTTCATCGACAGAAAAAATCCTCCGCACTCATACGGCGGAGGGGGGCTCTGAGCAAGGTGGCCAAAAATGACGGCCGTAGGTGGCGGCGGTCTCTCGGAAATCGCAGCACAGTCAGCCAAAAGCGGTCAAGATCAGAGATTTAGTAATATAGATACAACACACGTACGGAAACACACACACACACACACACACACACACACACACACACACACACACACACACACACACACACACACACACACACACACACACACACACACACACACACACACACACACACACACACACACACACACACACACACACATACACACATATATATATATTTTAGAGGTTGTAGTGTTCTAGGATGGACTTTCGATTTACCTTATCCAGGAGTGATGGCTTTGGTCAAAAATAAATGCAAATGATTAATATTGTGTGGGTATAGTCATGGTAACTGCATCAGGCTGCAGTTATTCTGTGGATGCTGCTTTGAGACTGGTATTTTAAATGGCAGCTAAGAACTCAATGTGAAGGTCCACGCTGCTTTATGCCTAAGGAAAACAAAATTGCTTGCTTATGCATGTCTTCGTTCATCAGCCGCAAGATACTGGTGGAGGTTTTATTTCAGTGAAGAGTTAAGGAATTACTTGGAAAAATACTGCAGTGCTTCATGCTGAAGCTTTATAGTCTTGCAGCAGTTGCAGTGTGAAACTACATGGGGATTTTACCATCTCTCAAATCCGAGTTCTGAGCACTTGTTTAAACTTGCGGCTGATGAATGGTGGGATCTCGCATGGAGGTGTGCGTATTCACACGTGTACCTCACACGAGAACCTCTCTTCACTCATAACTTGTGCAATGACGCAGCCCAAACCATCACACAAGCCAACCTCTCTTCCATCGACTCATTTGCACTTCATGCTGCCTCGGCAAGGCCACAAGCATAATTAAGGATGAGTCTCACCCCAGTCACTCCCTCTTCTCTACCCTCCCATCAGACAAGAGGTACATGTGTGAAAACGCACACCTCCATGCGAGATCCCACCACTGGCCACATCTTCCCATCTCCTCCCCTTTTGACTTTCCGCAGAGACCGCTCCCTCCGTAACTCCCTGGTTAATTCGTCCCTTCCCACCCAAACTACCCCCTCTCCTGGCACTTTCCCTTGCAACCGCAGGAAATGCTTTCCAGGTGCGGCAGAGGGTTCACCTGCACCTCCTCCAACATCATCGATTGTATGTTTTGTATAAGTGCAGAGCCAGAGATATTCCACAGCAATTTAGTGAAAATTGAGCAGCATTCATCACACTGTGTGATATGAAAACTACTAATGCTGATATCTAAATATTACATTATAACTCAAAGTAAAGTATGCCCATTTGTACTCTAAGAAACTTTTATCTTTTCCAAATACAGAAAATAAACTGTTCCACTTGTGAATTAACATTCAGTGGTGATGTGCATATGGAGTGTTGGGTGTTTAGATCCTTTCTTTATGTATATTCGGAGACAATCCTTCAATTTAATTTATCGCATGCATAAATTCCTATGGCCAATCTAACGTTGAAAAAAAGCCTATTTCCCAATGTATGACTAATTGGAGAATGATCTGCCAAGAGCAAAGCTCGCTCACGCATCTTCACAGAGGGCTTAAAATTCTTAAATCCCAATGTATTTCTGAAGATGTAAATGAGGTTTAAAACATTTTCCAGCCTGTATCGTCAGCTGGTCATTCATGCCAAGTATATGCTCGTGAAATGCCTGTACTGGATATTTATGCATTCACACTTGTTAATAACTACTACTTTGAGACTATTATTAATGGAGACATCAGGTTAAGCAGTCTTACAAAACATGACAGGCAATCCAGGCAGTGTTTGTTTCCCACATAAGCCTCCGCTTACCTTATATCTTCTCAGAATGACTATTATTTTTTCTCTCACATCTACTCCCAGCCATTCATCCTAGATAAATTCAACAACTTCATGCCAGACCTGCCATGCCAGTTGAATAGTGTGTATTTTTGCTGAATATAATATTGATAGTAATTTTTACAAGAATGGATTGTAAAAGGAAAACTAGCGTGGAATTTTTCATGGCAACTTAATGCCTAACAAACTTCTCTTTCCTTTCACCTAGAAGTCTATGCTCGTTCGCAGACCAATCCTATCTCTGCAACCTGTTGCCTCACATATGCGCATGAACATCCTTTCAATTCTCCCACCTGTCAGCCACTATGGGGGCAATATGTAGTTGCCAATTTATATAACAATTAGCACAGAGGAATAGATCGGGTAGATGCACAGAATCTCTGGTTCAATCTGAAGAAGGTCAGTCTGAAGAAGGGTTTCTGCCCGAAACGTTTCCTATTTCCTTCGCTCCATAGATGCTGCTGCACCTGCTGAGTTTGTCTACGCACAGAATCTCTTGACCAGAGTGGGGGGAAAATATTTAATAGGAATCTGAGGGGTAACTTTTTCATATAAAGTGCGATGGGTGTATGGAACAAGCTGCCAGAGGAGGTAGTTGAGGCTGGGACTATCCTAATATTTAAGAAACAATTAGACAGGTACATGGATAGACAGGTTTGGAGGGATATGGACCAAGCGGGTGAGACTAGTGTAGCTGGGACACGTTGGCCGGTGTGGACAGGTTGGGCTGAATGGCCTGTTTCCTCACTGTATCACTCTATGACTATGACTCTATATAGGAGAAAAACGGAGCACTTGGGAGAAACCCACGCTTTCACAAGAATATGTAAACTCCATACAGATTCAGATTCAGATTCAGATTCAGATTCAATTTTAATTGTCATTGTCAGTGTACAGTACAGAGACAACGAAATGCATTTAGCATCTCCCTTGAAGAGCGACATAGCAAACGATTTGAATAAAAAAAAATAATAATAAGTGTCCGGGGGGGGGGGGGGGGGGGGTGGTGGTGATTGGCAGTCACCGAGGTACGTTGTGTAGTAGAGTGACAGCCGCCGGAAAGAAGCTGTTCCTCGACCTGCTGGTTCGGCAACGGAGAGACCTGTAGCGCCTCCCGGATGGTAGGAGGGTAAACAGTCCATGGTTGGGGTGAGAGCAGTCCTTGGCGATGCTGAGCGCCCTCCGCAGACAGCGCTTGCTTTGGACAGACTCAATGGAGGGGAGCGTGGAACCGGTGATGCGTTGGGCAATTTTCACCACTCTCTGCAATGCCTTCCGGTCGGAAACAGAGCAGTTGCCATACCATACTGTGATGCAGTTGGTAAGGATGCTCTCGATGGTGCAGCGGTAGAAGTTCACCAGGATCTGAGGTGACAGATGGACCTTCTTCAGTCTCCTCAGGAAGAAGAGACGCTGATGAGCCTTCTTGATCAGAGTAGAGGTATTGTGGGTCCAAGAGAGGTCATCGGAGATGTTGACTCCCAGGAACCTGAAGCTAGAAACACGTTCCACCTCCGTCCCGTTAATGTGGATGGGGGTGTGCGTGCCGCCTCTGGACTTCCTGAAGTCTACAATGAGCTCCTTGGTCTTCTTGGAGTTAAGGGCCAGGTTGTTGTCAGCGCACCATGCTGCTAAGTGCTGGACCTCCTCCCTGTAGGCCAGCTCATCGTTGTTGCTGATGAGGCCAATCACCGTTGCATCATCTGCATACTTGATGATGGTGTTAGTATCATGTACAGGTGTGCAGTCATAGGTGAAGAGGGAGTAGAGGAGGGGGCTCAGCACACAGCCCTGAGGAACGCCGGTGTTCAGGGTGAGGGTTGAAGAGGTGTGCTTGTCTAACCTCACAGACTGGGGTCTGTTGGTTAGAAAGTCCAGTGTCCAGTTGCAGAGGGAGGGGTCGATGCCCAGGTTACCGAGTTTGGTGATCAGTTTTGATGGAATAATGGTGTTGAATGCTGAGCTGTAATCGATGAACAGCATTCTTACATAAGTGTCTCTGTTGTCAAGGTGGGAGAGGGCGGAGTGAAGTGCCGTTGAGATGGCATCCTCCGTACTCCTGTTCTTGCGGTAGGCAAACTGATAGGGATCCAGTGTGGGGGGTAGGCAGCTTTTGAGGTGTGCCAGGACCAGCCTCTCGAAGCACTTGGTGATGATGGGGGTAAGTGCAACTGGGCGGAAGTCGTTGAGGCTTGCCGCAGTGGAGTGTTTTGGCACTGGCACGATGGAGGTGGCTTTAAGGCAAGTGGGGACAACTGCTTGGGCAAGTGACAGGTTGAAGATGTCAGTCCAGACGTCTGTCAGCTGCGCAGCACAGGCACTGAGCACGCGCCCGGGGATGCCGTCAGGGCCAGCAGCCTTACGTGCATTAGTCCCCGGTCGGAGTTGATGTTGAAGTGCTCCTCAATCCTGAGCTTATGGCAGTGCTTGGCCTTCCTGATGCCCCTCTTCAGGTTAGCCCTGGATGAACTGTAGGCTCGAGCATCGCCTGACCTGAAAGCGGTGTCCCGTGCTTTCAGCAGTAGCCTGACCTCGCTGTTCATCCATGGCTTCTGATTCGGGTATATGGTCACCTGTTTGAGGGAGGTGACACTATTGATGGTGGAGTTTATAAAGTCCAGAACAGAGGATGTATAGGAATCAATGTCCGTGTGAGAGTCAAGGGTGGCCTGGGCTGCAAACGCCTTCCAGTCAGTGTTTCCAAAACACTGCTGAAGTGTGAAGTCCGCTTCCTCTGACCAGACTTTAACTGTCCTTACAGTTGGTTTAACCCGTCTGATGAGTGGGGAGTACTTAGGGAGCAGGAACAATGAGACGTGATCAGACTGACCAAGGTGGGGAAGGGGGATGGCTTTGTAAGCTTCAGCCATGTTGGTGTAGACTTTGTCCAGTGTCTTGTCTACTCTAGTGGGGAAGGATACATGTTGGTGGAATTTGGGGAGTACAGTCTTCAGGTTGGAGTGATTGAATTCACCCGCAACAATGAAGGCTGCCTCGGAGTTGTGCGTCTGTTGTTTGCTAATGGCAGTATGCAGCTCTTTCATTGCAAGCTTGGCATTAGCATCAGGAGGGATATAGGCTGCAGTCACAACAGTGGAGGTGAACTCTCTGGGCAGATAGAACGGTCTGCATCTAACCAAGAGGAATTCAAGGTTAGCTGAGCAGTGACTCTTGATGATGGTGGAGTCCGTGCACCATGCTTTGTTTACATAAATGCACAGACCCCCCCCCTCTGGTCTTACCAGAGTCTGATGTCCTGTCCGCTCGGAGTAAATGACGCCCCGATAGCTGGATGGCGCTGTCAGGAACGTCAGTGTTGAGCCAAGTTTCAGTGAAGATCAAGATGTTGCAGTCCTTGATCCGGTTGTGGGAGGTGATCCTTAGCCGGAGTTCATCCATTTTGTTTGCCAGTGAGCGCACGTTGGCGAGGAAAAGACTAGGAATCGCTGCCCTGTGTGGGGCTAGCTCTAACCTGGCCTTTAACCCACCTCTGCGTCCCCGGCGGTGTTTTCGTCGCGCGCTGTCTGATTGATTATTTTTGCGGGGTTTGATAAAGGTTTGATAAAGGCAATGCCTTTATCAAACAGATGGTGCTTATTTGAACTTCCAAAAGGCTTTAGTTGAAGTACCAAGTAATAAGACAGTGGCAGCATTGGTATGAAATGGAATGAAACGAAAGAGCTGTGGCTTAATCTATTCTTTGATTTTGTTGGAGAAAGGTATGGAGTGATGCTGCTCAAGGTGCCCAGCTCCAATATTGTTCCTTGAAGTGCAAGGATTTTGTCACCATTTGAATCTTTTTTTATGACACTAACTGTAGTGGTAAGACTCGCAGGTGGATGAACTCAATGGAGATGAATTAAAGCTCATGGAATCTTACTCAGCGAGTTGTCATGATCTAGAATACATGTGTAGGATAGAACTGCAGATGCTGGTTTACACCGAAGATCTGGATGGAAGGAATGGGTGATGTTTCAAGTCGAGACCCTTCTTCAGTCTGAAGAAGGGTCTCAATCCGAAACATCACCCATTCCTTCTATCCAGAAATGCTGCCTGTTCCCCTGTTACTCCAGCATTTTGGGTCTATCTGATCAAGAACTTATCTCTTTAAAGTGTGAGGGATACAGCATTAACAGCCACTTTCATACGAGAATATTCATAGAGAAAAGAGTTGTAATTCTACAGAAATAATGTAGGGAATAGACTGACTGAATTGGTTTTGCATAGAGGTCGCCAACTGCCCTGCTTTTGTACTGAAAATTTGCTATGATTTAGATGCTCCTTAATTTAATCTATCCTAATGACATTTGGACAGGTACATGGACAGGAAAGGCTTAGAATGATATAGGCTAAATGCGGGCAGGTGGGACTGAATGGCTTTATTTTTTCAATGACCCTATAATGTTGTCAAATCATACAGTTTCTTCATTCTCATGGGATTAACTGATTTATTTAATGGATTTATTATTGATTTATTATTCGTTATTTTACTTTTTAATCGTAAGTTACTTAATTTTGAAATCCTAACAGGGGAAAAGATCTTGATCTGAATTTCATTGGCCACAGTGAGCTGCCATTTTCTTAACTGCCTTTAGTGATCCTCCCAGCGTGATCTTGCAGTCAAATTCCCCGTGGCAAATCATTATTGTGATTATATCCTGAGAGCAGAATAGAGGCATCCTACAGCAGGCCAATGTTAGTCCCATCCATGGCTCCAGACTCAGTTAGAATTGCTAACGGAAGAATACTCTAGTTCAGGGAATGACCAACAAAGCCACAGCCTGTAGTGGGAGTGGAGAACGGAGGGGAGGATGTGGTGATGATAGTTGGGATATGTACCATTGGACGTGAAAAAAAATCAACCTAAGAGTTGCCGCCTCACAGCACTTGCAGCGCCAGAGACCTGGGTTCGATCCCGACTACGGGTGCTGTCTGTACGCAATTTGTACATTCTCCCCGTGACCGCGTGGGTTTTCTCCAAAATCTTTGGTTTCCTCCCACACTCAGGTTTGTAGGTTTATTGGCTTGGTATAAGTGTAAATTGACCCTAGTGTCTGAAGGGTAGTGCTACTATGAGAATCGCTGGTCGGTGCAGACTTGGTGGGCAGAAGGGCCAGTTGCCACGATGTATCTCTAAACTAAACTAAATATATTTTCAGTTACATATATGTCTGCTTTCAAGTTGTCCCAAGGAGCTTTACATCAGTTAAGTATGTTTTGAATAGCAGATGTGGCAGCTGTTTTGCCCAATGTAGGCTTCGCCATTCAGCTATGTAAAAGTGATTGGAGAATTCTAAGCCTACACTCTTCCACAGCATGACTGTGAAGGTTCTTTTACATCCATCTGAGAGAGGGAGACGGAGAGTTAGTCTAATGGCACTAGCAAAATATGTGATCTCTCATTATGCAGCATCCCCTTAAATATGCACTTGATCGATCGATCCTGATATTTAGTTTCTAGTAGTTTAGAGATACAGCATGGAAACAGGCCCTTCGGCCTACCAAGTCCACACCGACCAGCAATTAACACTATCCTACACACACTAGAGACAATTTACACATACACCAAGCCAATTAACCTACCAACATACCTGTACGTCTTTGGTGTGTGGGAGGAAACCAAAGATCTCGGAGAAAATCCACGCAGGTCACGGGGAGAACGTACAAACTCCATACAGACAGCACCCATAGTCGGGATCGAACCCGGGTCTCCGGCGCTCCGTCGCTGCAAACACTGTAAGGCAGCAACTCTACCGCTGCACCACCGTCCCGCCCTTTTGTATTCAAGTTTCTGGAATGGGTTTAAACCCGCAGCCTCCCTCAGGTCAGAGCTTTACCAGTTGAGCCACTGCTGCAAGCAGATCAGGTGAGTAAAGGGGTATTGGATGAAAAGACCTGGTATGTGAGAGCAACAGACTGCGAAAGGCTTCATTTCCTGAGGGTTGAATCGGAGTCATCGATTAAAGAATAGAATAGGTTTGATCCCGATGCATTGTTGCATGGTTAGGAAGCAGCTCCATCCAAGACCACAAGAAATTACAGAGAATTGTGGACACAGACACAGCCCAGACCATCACACACACCAACCTTCCTTCCTTCCATTGACTCCATTTACACTTCTCGCTGCCCTGGCAAGGCCACTAGGACCTAATCAACGATGAGTCTCACCCAGATCACTTCCTCTTCTTCTCTCTCCCATCAGGCAAGATTTACAGTGATGTAAAAACGCACACCTGTCCAGGTTCAGGGACAGTTTCTTCCCAGCTGTTATCAGGCAACTGAACCATCCCATCAATAACTAGAGAGTGGAACTGGGCTACTATCTCCCTCACTGGAGACTGTTGGACTATAATCACGTTTTACTGGATTTTATCTTGCACTAAACGTTATTCTATTTTATCATGCATCTGTAACATCGAATTCTCCCAATTTTGTTAGTCCTTGCTGTCTCCTCCCCTTCCTCAGTCCCCCTGCTGTCTCCTCCCATCCCCCAGCCTTCGGGCTCCTCCTCCTTTTTCCTTTCTTGTCGCCGCCCCCCCGCCCCGATCAGTGTGAAGAAGGGTTTGGCCCGAAACGTTGTCTATTTCCTTCGCTCCATAGATGCTGCTGCACCCGCTGAGTTTCTCGAGCTTTTTAACATATGGATGGCTTGGTTGCATTAATGTATAGGGTTTCCGCTGACTGGTTAACAGCAACAAAGCTTTTTACTACACTTCTCCACATCGGCGAGACCAAGCGCAGGCTCGGCGATCGTTTCACTGAACACCTCCACTCAGTCCACCTTAACCTACCTGATCTCCCGGTTGCTCAGCACTTTAACATGCCCTCCCATTCCCAATCTGACCTGTCGGTAAATTGGAGGAACAGCACCTCATATTTCACTTGAGTAGGTTAGACCCCGGCGGTATGAACATTGACTTCTCTAACTTCAGATAGCCCTTGTTTTCTCTCTCCATCCCCTTCCCCTTCCCAGTTCTCCCACCAGTCTTACTGTCTCCGCCTACATTCTATCTTTGTCCTGCCCCCTCCACTGACATCAGTCTGAAGAAGGGTCTCGACCCGAAACGTCGCCCATTCCTTCTCTCCAGAGATGCTGCCTCACCCGCTGAGTTACTCCAGCATTTTGTGTCTACCTTTTTACTAGACCTCAGTACAGGTGACAATAAACTAAAGTCTTGGCACCAATGAACCAGAGATTTTACATTAATCATTCACAAAGATTAATATTGAAGCAATTGGTAATATGTCATAATTATAGAGCTGCCACAAGTGCAGGTGGTCTTTGTTCTGTTGCCAATGCTTCTAATGTTTACGAATGCTTTTAGTGCAGTCTCAAGGTCCATTTCACAGTAATGCAAGTGACATGGCTGTCGTCAGCAAACAACCTGACAGACTGCCTTCTGTGGGGGCATTATTTGCAGGCCAGGGCTTCACTGTTAGATTGATGATGTTAGTTTAGTATAGTTTAGTTTAGAGATACAGCATGGAAACAGGCCCTTCGGCCCACCGAGTCCGCACCGACTAGTGAACACCGCACATTAATAGTATCCTACACAAACTAGGGACAATTTATAATTCTACCAAGCCAATTAACCTACAAACCTGTACGTCTTTGGAGTGTGGGAGAAAACCGACGATCTCGGAGAAAACCCACGCAGGCCAGGGGGAGAACGTACAAGCTCCATACAGACAGCACCCATAGTCGGGATCAAACCCAGGTCTCCGGCGCTGCATTCGCTGTAAGGCAGCAACTCGACTGCTGCACCACCCTTAAATCCCTGCATGTGTTAAGCAGGGCCTGTGACCATAATTGTAGATGCTGCTGCTGCAAATGCATTTCAGTTCCACAACAGTTTAGTTTGTATCGCCGAATGAAATCATGAACACATTCAGGTTGAGTTTAAAGCTAATGAGTCAACAATAGGATTATTCATCACTTATTTTTATTACCTTTGTGTCATTTGGCAGACAATGCATTTAATTGATTATATTGGTTCAGAGAATTGTTCTCGTTTCAATGCAATTTTTGTTTTCTAAATTTAAGTAACTGATTAGGAACAAGGAATCATCGGTGTATTTATAATTTTGGATTGGTGCCAATGATTTCTGTGGAACAATTGCAACATGTTGACAAGGAAAGATTTTGTGTACGATTTGTAAGAGAATTGGAAGTGCACGTATAAGGTGAGGATTTATGATGCTTTGAAAGTGCAGCTCTCCCTTGAATATTGAGTTCAGATTGAGATATTCCGATGAATCTTGCTAACATTTAAATTAATGAGCTCGACTTCCTAATATTCTAATTAATTCCCTATGGCATTGTTCATGGATCACTTCAGTCGCAAAGTTAAATTCAGATTTAGATAATTACAATCTAGCATCATAATGGAATTTGAGATCTGTTTGTAGCCTGAATTTATTTTCCTGCAAACATCCTGGGATTTTGTACTTTAACCTAATTTGGGAACTTTTCACTGAGTGATGTGTATAATAGTGATGCCATTATAATGTTGGACTAATAGCACATTAATTGAAATCTTCATGAGCTGTCAAGCAATCTGGGTTTAGCTTTTTCAGAAACCATGGAAATAAAAATGTGATGCCAGTATCAACTATAAAAAAAGAAAGATGAATAAGAGCAATAGAAAAATAAAGTTGCATCTTTGAGAGGCAGAGCACAATAATTGTTAGAAATTAAAACAAAAGGGAATGCTGGTGTCATCAAATTATAAACTCAGGTAAAATCAGTGGGGAGGGCAGTTAATATTGCAGGTGAGTAACCTTGCATCAGAAATGGCTACCTTTGGTACAGGAAGGAAAGGCTGGTTTTCTGAACTCTTTAAGGACCTGTCCCACTTGGACGATTTTTCAGCGGACTGCCGGCGTCTGTCAAGTTTGCGGCACTCGCTGAAAAACCGGGAACTGGAATGGCGAGTGTCAGAGTGGAACACACACACACACACACACACACACACACACACACACAAACACATCGCAAAGGCAGGGGCCAGGGAAAGCGGGGGAGCGCTGTCTGAAATTCACACGGTGCAAAGCCAAAGTGATACAGACACACACCGGGATGAAAGGGGAGATTAAGACGGCTAGCACAGTGTATGGTAAATCCTTTAAAAGAGGGGGGGGGGGGGGGGAAGGGGGAAGGGGGGGGAGGAGTGGAGACACTTTTAAGAAGCCAGACAACTTTTAATAAGCCAGAGATACACAGCTGTGAAGTTTGGCGGGCATTTAACATTACCGGTTATCCTTGGTTACGAAAACTCGTGCTTACGTTTTTTTTCCCCAATGAGCCAATGAAAATGCCCAGTCAACAAAGGCGATTAACTAAAACTACCTACAACTACCTCGACTACCCATAACTACATAGCGACTAACATGTTGAAAAATTTGCGGCGACCATACTGAGGTTACGACTAGTTCCCAGAAAATGAGAACTCCTCGCGACCATGAAGGAGACTCACCAGAGACCACCAGCGAACATGTGGCGACCATGTGGTGATCATGAGGCGAGCACAGAATCTCCTGCACTCGTTTAAAAAGCTGCCTAAGTGGGACAGGCCCTTTAAACTTTAGAGATACAGCACAGAAACAGGCCCTTCGGCCCACTGTGACCACGCCGAACACCGATTGCCGCATACACTAGGTCTATCCCACACACTAGAAACTATTTATAATTTACAGAAGCCAATTAGCCTACAAACCTGTGCGGCTTTGGAGTGTGGGAGGAAACTGAAGCGCCGGAGAAAACACTCACGGTCACAAGGAGAATGTACAAACTCTGTACAGGCAGCACCCGTAGTCAGGATCAAACCCGGGTCTCTAGTGCTGTATGGCAGCAACTCTACTGCTGCGTCACTGTGCCACCCAAGGTTTTTGAGTTTAATTTTGACTCCCAGGACTGTAACTAGTCTTGATGAAAGATAAGATGCCATTCCTGAAGTGTTCTGACAGCCAGGAATAGATTCTCCTCATAGCTATGGCCACATTGGAGCAGGATTCAAACGTGGGAAAGAAAGCACTCAGAAGCTAAAAGAGAAAACTGACCTTTGAGATGGCTATTCAGCATTCTCATTGCTGTGGACATTTAATGATGATTGCACCTACTGCAGGCATGAAGTCCTTGTAGTCCCATGTACCAAATACACACTTGCCTACATTGGTTGAGTATAAATGTCTAATGCTCTTCATATGTCAACCTACTCATTCCTGGGATCATTCTTGTAAGCCTCCTCTGGACCCCCTCCAGAGCCAGCACATCCTTCCTCAGATACGGTGCCCAAAACTGCTCACAGTATTGGTAGGCTGACGGTAGCAAGGACTTGGTGTGACAACAGGCCTGTTTCCCATGCTTTATTTCTCCACATCTACACCGTTGATTTTGGTTTATCTACTATTGTCTTTTCTCAGTGGCCCCTCAAGCTGACAGACCTTTCCGTGTGTTGATTGTCCTCTCTGGATGTCAGACTTAACTTTATGGCCCCGAACCTTGTTTAACTTTCAAATGAACTCATATCAATATTCTAGACTAATGTTTTATTTCATGCTTCAGTTACTAATAAATTCCACCTATTAATGTCCCCTTTCCAAGATGAAGAAACCAAGAAGTCACGATTAGTTTTCATTCACTTGTGCAATATAGCATCAATTTACATTATACTACTGTACAAGGGTGATACAGTGGTGCTACTTCACATCACCTAAGGCCCGGGTTTGATCCTGACCTCTGGTGCTGTCCGTGAGGTTTTTGCCCATTCTCCCCATAACAGAGTGTGTTTCGTCCGAGTTCTCTGCTTTCTCCACATATCGCAAAGGACGTGCGGTTTTGTGGGTTAATTAGTCTTTGTGAAATTGATCCTAAATGCGATTTTGAAAGTGGGATAACACAGAACTAGAGTGAATGGTCAGCATGGACTCGGTGGGCCAATGGTCTTGTTTCCGTACTGTATCTCGAAAACTAAAAGGAAAAATAATTGCTTCTCATTGCTCCTGACATTTCTTTTCATTGGATGTTAGAGGAGAATGTGCATTTATATTGTACCTACAAGTTTCTACTCAAAGGGAACCCTCATTACATTTTACACATACTCGGTGAACACTTAGAGTTGTAAGCCAGAAACTACATTTATCTTGGTTCATTATAACTTATAACTGTATATGTGGCGATATAGTGGCACAGTGGCCCAGTTGCTGCCCTACAGTGGGCTAGAGACCCCGGTTCGATCCTGACCATAGGTGCTGTCTGTAGTTTGTATGTTCTCCCTGTGACCGAGTGGGTTTTCTCCAGGTGCGCCTGTTTCCCCCCCACACTCCATAGACGTGCAGGTCTGTAGGTTTACGTGTAGGATAGAGCTAGTACCGGTGATTGCTGGTCGGCGTGGATTCAGAGGGCCCAAAGGGCCTTTTGTGTTCACACTGTATCTCTAAACCACACTAAACAAAACTGTTATTTTTCCTCTGTTCCTAGCAGCCTCTGTGAAGACCATGGCCATATTTCTGTACTTAATATAAGGAGCAGTGACAGTATTTTTCATCATTATGATCTTTGCAGTTTGGTGATCATGATGCTGTGTGGTAAAAGGGCACTCTGATTCGAAGGGTTTGCTGTTAAACAAGGGTATGCAGTTAAAAAAACAACGATTTGGAACATCATAAGCTCGTGGAATTATCTCCACACTCTCCATTGGAATATCTGCAGTAACATTTTTTCTCTGGAGGGCCAAGTTTTTAGTAGATAGTTGAGTCAAGTTCTTCATCATTTCTTTGTTACTCCAACCTTTATTGAAGAGATTCAACCACGTAACATTCTGTAGTTTCCAAGAATATACTAATGTCCATTGTGGACAATAACTTCCTAGAATTTAATATCAAGCTGAATTCCAAGCACCTTCTGAGAATGGAGGTTGCATAACCTGGATATGTTTTAATAACAGGCTGTAAGACGTGATTGTTTATTAGCCGTATCACTCCCCAGTCATTTAAAAGAAAGGTCATGATAGCAGTAAAGCATGGCAGCGTTATTATTAGCTACTGACAGGCAAAGATAACTTTTTTACAAAACACTAAGTTCTGGAGAAACTTTTTAAGTAAGAACAATGAAATTGTACTTACCATGGATACTTTTATCCTGATAACTTTGAAGTGGAAGATGTTTTTAAGTTGCTGTGGGGAGTGATGGAGAATGAACCTGTGTAATTGGATGTAAATTAAGAAAGTCTAAATGATGTGAAGATGCCTTCTGAGAGAGGGTAGTGCAGGCTTAAAAAAGCTGTAAGTGATAATACTAGAAGGTAATGAATGAGAACAGTGGAGAGGGCGAGGGAGGGAGAGGTAGAAGGGGAAGGGAGGGGGGGGGGGGGGGGGGGGGGGGGGGGGAAGGAGGGAGGGAGGGAGAGGGAGTACTGGAACTGTGAGATCCAAAACACGCCACAGCTTCCCACAGCTACATTGAATCCTCCTGTCCTGATTCCTGTTTGAACCCATTCCATTCTCCCATTTTGTCTGACTCTAAATTAACTTGTTCTGATGATGATAGTCTCCGCATGTGTGTTTCTATAATGTCTTATTTTTTTCCTTAACAGTGGCTTCCCTTCCACCATAGTTGACAGGATCTCCAACTACTTCTGTTCTAATTCAAATACTTCTGTTCTCATACCTCCTTCTCCCTCCTGAACCAAGAGAATAGTTCCCCATGTCTCACCCACCATCCTATCCGCCATCACCTTCTTTGTCTCTAAAGAACAAATACACTGCCCTTTCTCAGCCAGTACCACCATCATTGCACCTTACCTTCTCCCCAGATCTCCACCCTATCACAGACATTCCTTGCCTTTAACCTTTTCCCTTCTCTGCAACTTAAAACATGGTTTTATTTATTTTTTTCACAGCTGTGATGGAAGATATTCTACCTGAAATGTTAACTCTGTTTTATCTCTCTCCAGATGCTGCCTGACCCATTGAGTATTTGCAGCATTTTCAGTTCATTAATCACAACTATCATTGTTTATAAATTTTCCAAACTTGTGTATACATCTCGGCCACACAAACAGCTAGTGGGGTGAATGATCAATGAATCTGTTTTCAGTGTTAATTAAGAGATACGTTTTCATCAGGTCATTAGGATAAATATGAGTTATAGTATCTGATAGTCTCTTTCTACCTAAACTTGGCTTATAATAAGTCTGATAATGCCTCTATAACTAACATGTATTAACAAGATTCTTGGCCTTGTGACCTTTAATGAGCAATTGAACCATAATCTTTAGACAACAATGAAAGAGATCCCACAGACCAAGCCGACCCTTCTGATTGATGTGAATGGGAATTACTCAGGGAAAGTCAAATCATCAAATTTGTTGTATCTTTGTGAATCAAATCATTTGTTTGAAAAGTCATCTTGTTGAGTCTCATTGACTGTAACTCGTTTTCACCTAGCCCCCAGCTAACAATGTCCTGTTCCCTTTATCATCGTTACTTTCATTCATTTACTCCATATCTCTCTATATCATTGTCTATATCTCTCCTTTCCCTTCCCCCTGACTCTCAGTCTGAAGAAGGGTATCAACCCGAAACGTCACCTATTCCTTTTCTCCAGAGATACTGTCTGACCCGCTAGGTTACTCCAGCTTTTTGTGCCTATCTTCAGTTTAAACCAGCATAGAAACATAGAAATTAGGTGCAGGAGTAGGCCATTCGGCCCTTCGAGCCTGCACCGCCATTCAATATGATCATGGCTGATCATCCAACTCAGTATCCCGTACCTGCCTTCTCAACATACCCTCTAATCCCCTTAGCCATAAGGGCCACATCTAACTCACTCTTAAATATAGCCAATGAACTGGCCTCAACTACCCTCTGTGGCAGAGAGTTCCAGAGATTCACCACTCTCTGTGTGAAAAAAGTTTTTCTCATCTCGGTTTTAAAGGATTTCCCCCTTATCCTTAAGCTGTGACCCCTTGTACTGGACTTCCCCAACATCGGGAACAATCTTCCTGCATCTAGCCTGTCCAACCCTTTAAGAATTTTGTAAGTTTCTATAAGATCCCCTCTCAATCTCCTAAATTCTAGAAAGTATAAACCAAGTCTATCCAGTCTTTCTTCATAAGACAGTCCTGACATCCCAGGAATCAGTCTGGTGAACCTTCTCTTCACTCCCTCTATGGCAATAATGTCGTTCCTCAGATTTGGAGACCAAAACTGTACGCAATACTCCAGGTGTGGTCTCACCAAGACCCTGTACAACTGCAGTAGAACCTCCCTACTCCTATACTCAAATCCTTTTGCTATGAAAGCTAACATACCATTCGCTTTCTTCACTGCCTGCTGCACCTGCATGCCTACTTTCAATGACTGGTGTACCATGACACCCAGGTCTCGCTGCATCTCTCCTTTTCCTAATCGGCCACCATTTAGATAATAGTCTGCTTTCCTGTTTTTGCCAACAAAATTGCATCTGCAGTTCCTTTCTACACTGTTTGAAAAATTACCCATATAACAAAGAATGCACACTCAAGGACCTCCCACTAGCATTAACTGGTAGAGCAGAATAATACTCCATTATAATTGTCAATGCTTGGAATTTCAGAAATAGCGTCATCTTTCTCAGAAAAGAAACAGTGCTATTTTTCAAAAGCAACAAAGCAATAAAAAAGCTGAGGCAGAGATATGTAAGAAAGAATGGAATTGTGCCATCTCAGCAGATATTAGACATTCGTAGAGATATTTATCATAATGAAAAATAACAGCCTGAGCAGTTTCAAACTGCTGTAAGTGATCCCAGGTCTGAACCTAATAGTGATAAGAGTAATGCTGCATGCTGAATTCACACCATATTTATTCGTGTTTATGCAGATTATTTCAATTACAAACAAAGGAATAATTTGGCAGAACTACATTTTTAGCTGTAATTATATATAGAGACACGCAATTTAAAATACAGTTATAATGGACCAAATAAGTGGGAATGGTGTCCGTTCTTGTCTGCTATATCCAAGTGTAATAGATGGCATTTCATGTGTAGAGTCCCAACAATAACATTTAGTCTGAACACAAACTGTACTGACCGAGGTGCTTATTTTCAGTTGAAACATTAAACCAAAGCCTTACCTGCCCTAAGCTACAAAGCTTCAAGCTCCCAATACAGAATACAGGTGGTGTCAGGCGCGACCGAGGAAGTGCTGTGGAGTGGTGCCGGCAGAGTCCTGGCCAGCCAGGTCTGGCCCAATATCTTCACGATGGCGCAGAAACAAAGCAATGGAATGCAGACTAATATGGAAAGACACCATACCATAAAACAGCACAAATTTAGAGACGTGGAAGTGAGCTAAGCAAACAAGTCATGCTCAATTCACTTGTTAGGCGCATTTGGGGTTTTCTGGAAATTTTTAGCAACAGAAGACCATAACACCATAAGGTATAGGAGCAGAATTAGGCCATTCAGCCCATTGGTTCCATTCTGCCATTCTATCACGATTGATCTAATTTTCCCTCTCTACCCCATTCTTCTGCATTCTCCCTGTAATCTTTAATGCCCTTACCAATCAAGAACCCAAAAAATGTCCACTTTAAAAATACCCAGTGACTTGGCCTCCACAGCTGTCTGTAGCAATGAATTCCACAGATTCACCACCTTCTGTCTTAAGAAATTCCACCCCATCTCCATTCTATAGGTATTATTCTGAGACTGTACCCTCTGGTCCTAGACTCTCCCACTACTGGAGACATCCCCTTTACATCCACTCTATCTATGCCTTCTGGAATAAAGTGAAGGGTTTTAAAAGGATAGACAAGCGCCGAGATATTACCTGGGGCTTCAGTTACAAGGAGTGTTTCCACTGTTGTTCTTGGAATGGAGAAGGCAGACAGGCAACCTGTTAGAAATGTATAGCATGATGCTAGATACAAAATAATATCCTCTCTGCAGTGTGGGGCATTAACTAGAGATTCAAAATTGCTCAGGAATGATGAGAGGCAAAGTAAACAGAAAATCACAGAGCAGAAACCAACTACCTGAACTGATGATGGAAGCTGATTTCATGAATATGAGTCCAGCTTCTTTACAAAATTATTTGGGGTAAAGAACTTAGGAAAGCAGCCAGAAAATTGATGGATACATAAACACCGACCTTTTAAACACCCGGCAAAATCACAAGTTGTGGAATGGCCCCTTTCCCTGCTTTACATTTCTACCGTCATGGATGCATCCAAGAAATAAATCATTGTTTTAATTTTTTTTTTAATGTTTCTGAACATTGGAGACTTTAAGCAAAAGTTCTATGCCAACAGTGGACATAAAACAGTTTCCATGTATCCTCCCGCAGTAATCAGATAGCATTGTCTTGTAAAAACTCAGCTGCTGCTTTCACTGCAGATGACCATTGAAATGAACAAGAATTCACTTACTTGGATACTTTTGCAATGATACTCTTGTCAAACAATGAAACATACAACTTTTAGTATGTTTAATAGTTTTAAAAAAATGTTTTGCTTTTGAAAATCTTGCGGCAAAAAATAACTTTGCTACTGTGAGTCTGAAACCCTCTCGCCCGTACCCACCCCCTTTCCCCATTGACACCATTGTCTTTTGAAGATGATTTTCTGGGACAAAAGGTTTCTTTGTAATACAACCACACTTCAAATTTCACTGTACCTTAATTGGTACATGTGATAATAAAATGACCTTGAAACATTGAAACATTGTTCATGTGACTGCAGAACTACCTACAGCAAATAATCTGTTGACCATAGCTTTTACTTACCTACCTGGTCATCGATAATTAAAATGTTTTTGTCGTATTCTCTAGTGAATCAAAAGCATTTTTGATACATTACCACACGAAACAATAAGAGCAAATAAGTATGTACAATGTGTTAAGTGGTTAAAAGATAATATGCCAAAGTAATTAAACAATTGTATTCTTGTTGTTTCTGGTCAAGCTCATTCAATATACAATTGATGTACTGTAACATTAGTTCCTTGCATAACTGGACCTGAGTCTGTTGTTAATATTGAATCGTTCCAAGCCAGTCACAAAATAAATATGAATTCATTCAAATCACACCCAAAAAGAACGATTGGATATTATTTTGCTTCATAACACTTGACAAATTTAGTAGAGGGACAAATGCTTTATTTTATTTTTGGCACAACACCCCACTTTATGTCTGCAAGTAAAATAATGAAATCATGAAATGCATGAGATTTCAGGAGATAAAAATAATTTCACTTTTTATATTGTTTTTTGAATCATAACTTCAAACAAAAATATCTGATTTCTAGTGTATGATACTACATAAAAGATAGTCTTGCTCATTTTTCTAAAGTATAACTACTTAATATTCGTTAATATTTCCAAATGATTTGATGATTTGTTAATTTTTCCATCAGTATGATATGAGGACTAATTCGGATTACATTTATGTGTTGGATTTAGGATGTGTTCAAGGTGTTAATGCCCAGGAATTTCATATGTTCATAAGTTCACGGAGCAGGATTAGGCCATTCGACCCATCAAGTCTACTCCACCATTCAATCGTGGCTGATCTATCTTTCACTAACCCCATTCTCCTGCCTTCGCCCCATAATCCCGACACCCGTACTAATCAAGAATCTGTCAATCTCCGCCCTAAAAATATCCATTGACTTGGCCTCCACAGCCGTGTGTGGTAATGAATTCCACAGATTCACCACCTTCTGACTAAATAAATTCCTTGTCATCTCCTTTCTCAAGGTACGTCCTTATATTCTGAAGCTATAGCCTCTGGTCCTATACTCTACCACTAGTGGAAACATCCTCTTCACATCCACTCTATCCAGGCCTTTCACTATTCAGTGGGTTCAATGAGGTCCCCCCTCATCCAACTCCAGTGATTAGAGGCCCAGTGCCTTCAAATTCTCATCATATATTAACCCAATCATTCCTGGGATCATTCATCGTAAACCTCCTCTGGACCATCTCAGATATGGGCCCAAAACTGCTCACAATGCTCCAAATGTGGTCTGACCAGTGCCTTATAAAGCTTCAGCATTGCATCCCTATTTTTGTATTGTAGCCCTCTTAAACTAAATGCTATCCGCTAACTCTACCGACCAATGAAAACTGGCGTGTGGTATCTCAACTTCCCCTTTCTGAAGTCAACAAATAATTATTTGGTCGTGTTGACATTGAGTTTGAACAAACTTTGGCACCACTCTACTAGATGTTCTATCTCTCTCCTGTATGCTGGCTCATCGCCACCGGTGATTCGACCAACTACAGTGGTGTCATCAGCAAATTTATAGCTAGCATTGGAGCTGTACTTATCTATATTGTCAGGGTGTAAAGAGAGTAGAGAAGGGGTCCAAGCACGCAGTTTTGAGGTGTATTTGTGTTGATGGTCAATGAGGAGAAGATGTTGTTCCTGATTCGCACTTTCAATAAACTTCAGACATTAATTCGGCTAAATGTGTTCTTACTGTGGAAAACCCACTTCAAAGTAATGGGCAGGATGTTCCCTTAGTTTTAAGATACGTAGGTAATTGTTAATCCTGCTAAAAATGGTTTTGTAAACGGAAATTAAAATAATGTGGCACGATTGATTTTACTGATCACAGTTTCCATGTTCAACCAGAACCATGTTCAGATAGAATCTTCGTCAAAATAGTTAAATAGAAGATTTTGACCATAAAATGACTCACAGTGTTGGAATAACTCAGCATCTCTGAAGGACAGAGGTAGGTGAAGTTTCAGGTCAGGCAGTCTGAAGAAGGGTGCCGACCTGAAACATCACCTATCCATATTCTCCAGAGATGTTACTTGTCCCAGAGATTCCCTCCAGCACTATGTGTCTTTTTTTGTACACCAGCATCTGCAGTTCCTTGTATTAATACTTTGACCACATTCACTTTGGTTAATAAAAAGCAATTACAGTTGCAAACATATTATTAATGCAAGATAGTGTTGTAATGGTTTATAAATATGTAGAATTGCGCTGACAATGTAATATTCTTGCCGATGTTGTCAAACAATGCAAATTAAGCTGTTCTATCTGACTACTGATTACTCATAATCAACTTTAAAAAAAACTATTCAAGGAAACAAAAATATAGAAGTAGGGCTTACAGTCCTTCAAGCCTAAATAATATTTAAAATAGTCAAGGTGATCCCGTGCCCAATTCACATATTCCTATAATATTCTCTGATTGTCTTAGTTTAACAAGAAAATATGTTTGTAAGCCTTGAATATACCCTGTAATTGAGAATCCTCAGTCCTCTAATGGATATATCTGATTCAGACCACCACAAAGTTGAGTCAATTGACCTGTTTTGCTTTGATATTTGGTTCTGCGAGTTTGGTATTAGTTTGTTACTGACATGTGTATTGTGATACAGTAAAACATTTTCTTTGTATGCTATCCAGTCAAATCATATTATACATGATTTCATAGAAACATAGAAACCAAATAGGTGCAGGAGTAGGCCATTCGGCCCTTCGACCAGGCCATTCATATGATCATGGCTGATCATCCAACTCAGTATCCCGTACCTGTTCACTCCATACCCCCTGATCCCCTTAGCCACAAGGGCCACATCTAACTCCCTCTTAAATATAGCCACTGAACTGGCCTCGTCTACCCTCTGCGGCAGAGAGTTCCAGAGATTCACCACTCTCTGTGTGAAAAAAGTTATTCTCATCTCGGTTTTAAAGGATTTCCCCCTTATCCTTAAGCTGTGACCCCCTGTCCTGGACTTCCCTAACATCGGGAACAATCTTCCTGCATCTAGCCTGTCCAACCCCTTAAGAATTTTGTAAGTTTCTATAAGATCCCCTCTCAATATTCTAAATTCAAGAGAGTATAAGCCATACATAAAACACCAGGTAATATAAAGATGAAAAAAAATCAAAGTACAGGGAATAGTGTTACAGTGTTCCAGTTATAGAGAAAGCACAGTGTAAGGGCCGCAACAAGGTAGGGTGGGAGATGGGGTTGGGACTGGACTTATGGTTTATGAGATAACTGTTCATTAGGCTGATAAAAGTAGGGAATAAGCTGCTCCTGAATCTGGTTGATGTACCTTCAAGCTTCTGTGTCTTCAGCATGAGGGAGGATAAGACAGCGATGTAAATAGTCCCTGATTATATTGGCTGCTTTCCTTAGGCATTGTGGGTGTAGATGTAGTCGATGGGAGGGAGGCTGGTTTCTGTTATGGACCAGGCTATATCTACAACTCTCTGCAATTTCTTCCTGTCTTGGGCAGAGCTGTTGCCAAGCTGGCCTGCATCCAATAGGATGTTTTCTACAGTAAATCTGTGAAATTTGCTAAGAATCGTTGGAGACATGTCAAACTTCCTCAATCTTCTGAGGAAGTCGAGGCATCGGTGTGCTTTCTTGGCGATAACCTCAATGTAGTGGAAGTAGAGGTTGTTGTCTTAACTGTGTATTACTAAGCTCCCCTATTTCTATCCTGTTCTCTGTATCATTATTATTCGAGGGTTGTGGATGTAGTTCAGTCCATCAAGCAAACCAGCCTCTATTTCCAATGCCTGCCTTAAACAAACATCCTTCACTCAAGATCTAAGAGGCTGTTTAAATGCAGAAGGCATCACAGTTGAGCTCCTGAAACTGCTCCCTCAATATTCAAATTCGCTCTGAGATCCGCATGAATCACAAGCATAGAGCAATTTTCTATCATTGCCGATAATGTTATAGCTTTCTGGCATTCAATAATTCACTGACAGATATTTTATGTCCGCTGTAATGTGTTTGAAAATATGCCGCACTGCAACTGTGGCCGAGATTGGGGTACTAATTCCTTGCCTAACATGATTCTGAACAGCAGTTTGTTACCCTTACGTCACTGTGGGGAGAAAAGTCTCGCAGACTGACAGATGGATGGCTGAAAACTAAATTGGTTTTCTTAAGTGGTGAAGTTGATGCAACACTAGAACTCTTATTGTGTTTATTTTTTATCATCATATATCACCTGATATTGCTTAGTACCAATATCACATAGTGCACGCGATGTTTTGCCTTCATTACTTCAGTGATTACACTTTGAAAATGGTTGATGGGCTAAATTGGAACAACCCGTGGCCTTAACATAAATGCAAGCATTTCTTATCTCTGGTAAGAAGTTATTTTTCCACAGTATATAACAAGTTCACCCATTAATTGAAATGTCATCTGTCAGTGTAATGGTTAGTGTTGCTTGCATATTTGGGAGGAACCATCCCTGCAGTGATCATTGTAGGAACTCTGCAGGAGTATTTGGCTTTTATCAATAAAAGTTTAATTGATTTTAGAACAAAAAGAGGAAAGTACAAAAGTTGTAGGAAAATTAAGAAGAATGTAAAAGCTTTTGTACTTTCCTCTTTTTGTTTTAAAATCAATTAAATTTTTATTGATAAGAGCCAAAGGGTCTGCGGAGTTGCTACATCTTGTAGACTTTTAGACTGTAGAGAAACAACGTGAAACAGGCCCTTAGGCCCACCGAGTCCTCGCCAACCGGCGATCATCCGGTACACTAGCACTATCCTACACACTAGGGACAATTTACAATTTTTTCCGAAACCAATTAATCTACACACTTGCACATCATTGGAGTGTGGGAGGAAACAAGGTGAATGTACAAACTCTCTACAGACAGCATTCATAGTCAGGATCGAACCCGGGTCTCTGACGCTGTAAGGCAGCAACTCTACCACTGTGCCACTGTGCCGTCCCAAAGCCTTTGTAACATGTAACTTAACTTTTGTAACTTTAGTGTCGTTCAGTTTATTATTTTCACATGTACCAAAGTACAGTGAATACAACCAAGCCGTCCACAGTGCGCAGTAAAAGGATAAAGGATCTGCTGAAATTTAAAGATTGCAATAGATGATGGCAGATCCCCTTCTGGGACCGGCACGCAAAGAATCACCATGCTCCAGCGCCATCTTGGATCTTGAAGTGGTAATAAAGTGATATGTGAACTCATGGCCACAGAGGGCTGTGGAGCCCAAGTCAGTGGATATTTTTATGGCAGATGTAGACAAATTCTTGATTAGAATGGGTGTCAATGGGGTATGGGAAGAAGGCAGGAAAATGGGATTAGGAGGCAGAGATCAGCCATGATTGAATGGCGGAGTAGACTCGATGGGCCGAATGGCCTAATTCTACTCCTATAACTTGTGAATTGAGATGGTGATGGAAGTAGCACCATAGGAACGCCAGGAAGTGGGAATCTTACAATCTTTCAACAGCTAACACTGGATCCCTAGCACTTTCCCTGGGTCAGGCAGATAATTTGAACCCAATTTAACGTTTTGCTAATCTTGAAATAACAATAGTAAAAGTACTCCCTCCCTCAGTATCTGCTCATTCTCACTGTCCAGGTGATCATTCTGATCTGATGATATCGTGTTACCAAAGCCCTTTTACCAAATCTGAGTCGTTGGTTTCTCACGTTGTAGTTTTGTGCCTGTAAATGGTGCAATATGAGATTTGCATTGTATATTTACTGCTGCTTGTGTTCTGTTGCAAGGCTGTCATTGCATGTTATTTTTAATAGATGACCGTACTGAGGCAACAGACCGCACACACACACAGGAAAACAGCAGCTGGTGAGGGTCCAGAAGATTTGCAAATCACCGAGAGCACAGAAGCTGCACTGAAGACAACGTGGAAGGTAGTTTACTTCAGCCGTAGTAACCTGGGCGCGTTATATGATTCTCGCCTTTTCAGCAAGTTTACAAGTACTTACATTTTGCAGCATCTGTGGAGGGAATGGGCAGATGACGCTTTGGTTCAGGACCCTTCCACAAACTGATGGAGTAGTGGGGTGAGATGTGGAAACGAGAGGTGGGGGTGGGGGAAAGCTTCCACTTTGATGGAAGTAGTACTCAATTAAATGACAAAGGAAAAGTGATAAACACAAAATGCAGGAGTAACACAGCGGGATAATCAGCATCTCTGGATAGAAGGAAAAGGTGATGTTTTGGGTCGAAGCCCTTCAGACTGGCTTCAGTTCAAAGGGATATTAGGTAATTCCTTTTGCAGCAAAGTATTCTTAATTTCCCTTCTCCACTGGAAGCACTTGGACATTTGTGTGGTTGTTCCTATCTAAACTAAATTGGTAGGTCAAACAACACCAGAAATAAAAACAGATGGCTCATTAAAATTACCTTATGTGTTCATGGAGTTATTTTTGAATGGTACATAATGCAATAATGTACCAAATCAGCCACAATAGAACAGAACTGAACCATCTGTCTCCTCAGTCAATGTAGGTGGGAAATTAAGTTTAATACTGTCAGTTACATCTTATTATGACAAGAAAAATGGACTGCAGCAGTCTACCTCTTAATTTCCCAAGGCATTAACAATTTCAATATTGGAATGTTGCTGGTATGTGAGATTCATGGAGCTTTTCTTATGCAATAGGTCACGAAGAGCAAAGTAAAGTGCTGAATATCAATATTTTAAAAAAGGAACACTTTGAAGTCTGAATAACAAAATACTTCAAAATTACATAGGTTATTAGATGTAAAGGAGAGGAAAGGTTCAGATAAGACAAAGTTTGTTACAAATAAGTTTATAGACCACTTAATTCCTGCAGAAATATTGCACTAATGTTTGATACTGATAAATAGGTAGTATATTTGTTAAGTTTCTATTGTAATTCAATATAATATATTTTCACATAATCTTGTTTGCATCGTTAATTTTGCACTGCAATGCTAAAGATGGTCAATTGCTCATAAATGTTAGAACATCATAAGGATGGCATTTCACTCTATGAAGCTTCCGTGTGGTTATAATTCACTAACAGTCGATGGGTTTAATTCACTCCAGAACACACACTTAAAGTGAAATTATTAATCAATGACTGGAAATTTAAGTACTATTCTTCCATGGGTGAATATGTGTTGCTATTGTGCTCATGACCACATTATTAGTGTCTCCAGAGTCGAGAAGGCCTATTAATTTGCAGTGAAATGCAGAAGTGATATTCATTAAATATTTTAAAATCTTTAGTGCTTCAATTGCTGAAGAGTTTAAGGAGTTAGTTTGTTTTAAATAATTTTATACTGTTTTGCACTGATATTAAAAATAATATTTGATCCTCAGAAGAATTTGCACTACATTCATCAGATTAAAAGTAACCTATGAAGGTGCTCAATGCAAAATGTTACATTTGAAGCAAACTATAATATACTAGACTAAGTGGGACCCGTTGGGTTCCAGCATCACACGGGAGGGCTGGTCCCCCAACGCAATATTCCACCTCTCCACCAATTCCAATATTGGTGGCCAGTGGGTGGGGGGGGGGGGGGGGGGGGGAGCGCTAGTATGGGTGTTGTGGGCTGAAGGGACTGGTTTTCAGAGGGCTAGTATGGACATTGTGGACCGAATGGATTATTGGGCTGGTGGCTCAGTCACTCAAGCCTGTTGTGCTGGCAGCTCACTCACTCACAGCTAGTGGCCCAAAATGCTCCTCCTGGGCTAATATGTGCATCTTGGGCAAAAGGGACTGGTTTCTCAGCTAATAGGGGCCTCGTGGGCCGAAATCAGTGGTTTCAGGCAGGTCAAACAACTCATTTCATTTTATTTCCATTTCATTTCAAGCGCAGGGCACGTCGAACAGCTGATTGCATTTTCATTTCACTTCCCTTGCCATTGCAGTTTCAAGCGCAGGGCAGGCCGAACAGCTCATTGCATTTTCATTGCCATTGCCATTGCAGTTTCAAGCGCAGGGCAGGCAAAACAGCTGATCACATTTTCATTTCACTTCCATAACCATTACAGTTTCAAGCACAGGGCAGGCCAAATAGCTGATTGCATTTTCATTTTATTTCCATTACCATTGCAGTTTCAAGCACAGGGCAGGCCAAGCCAAACAGCTCATTGCATTTTCATTTCATTTCCATTGCCATTGCAGTTTCAAGCGCAGGGCAGGTCAAAGCCAAACAGCTCCTTACATTTTCATTTCATTTCCATGCCATTACAGTTTCAAGCACAGGGCAGGCCATGCCAAACAGTTAATTGCATTTTCATTTCATTTCTATTGACATTGCAGTTTCAAGCACAGGGCAGGCCAAGCCAAACAGCTCATTGCAATTTCATTTCATTTCCATTGCCTTTGCAGTTTCAAGCACAGGGCAGGCCAAACAACTAATTTCATGGGCTAACAAATCATTTATTGCAAGTACATTGCAGATTCACAGTTCAATTGACGCACAGTTAGAACGAGAGTCATGACCTCTCCCTCGCAATCTTGCAGAGTGACTGTCATGTTCAGGCTTCCAGGGTTTTATAGTCCTGTCCCCCCCCCTCCCCCCCCCCCAGACGGGACGTTACCTTCATCGCGGTGATTGATAGGAGAGAGGATCTCAATGTTTTTTAAACACTCATAACTTTTTTATTTTTCATCGATGGGAAAAATCCTCGGGGCCTGCTCAGTGGAGGAGGACTGTGACTAAGATGGCCAAATATCATAGCGATATATGGTAGCGTTTTTTCTAAAATCAATATACAGCACAGACAGGAAGTGGTCAAGATGAGACTTTTAATTATTTTGATTTACCTGTTAGATTTGCTTTAGTTTTCTCCACTATTTTTTGTCTGTATTCATTCTTGGTTAGTTATTAATATTACATTTCTACACTATTCACATTTTTTTTTTGCTATATTTTGTGTTTTATATTCTCATATTTATGAGCATTTTTTTCATATGTTGGTGGGGTGGATAGTATATTGATATAATTGTATGGATATTCAAATATTTATGCGTAGATTTTAACCATATTTCCACCTGCAACTAGGCTGATTTACTATTCACTAACACCCATGGCTTCTGAAACCCTATGTACTGACTTCACAGGCATAATGAGGTTAATCTTTGATATGTTCAAGTGTTTTTTAACACAGAAGAGCAGAATGTCATTTCTCTGACAGCCAGCATTGCCTGAGTGGGTAAATCCTCCCACAGTGCTTGGAGCACTTCTGGCCAGTTGTACTGTGGAGGCAGTCAGGGAATTACAATCTTCCTTATCATATATGCAATGATGTTTGCAATAAAGCAAAGCGGACGTGTGTTCAGGTGTAGGAACAGCTGGAGCATTGAAAATCCTTCCAGTTCTAACTACAGATCTAGCCGTGCTACCACAAAGCTTCACACCCAGATATTCCCATTTCATTTCCTATATTATGCTTTCATATGATTGGGGTTTTTTTTTTTCTCTTTTGTTTCTTCTCTACTATGGGGTGAATTTATTTTGTTTTTAATTTAATTCAGAGCGCCTCATGCATTGTCAAATTATGATTAAAGGACAAAATAAGATTGCTTCTCAGCTTGTCTCACAAGCCATCACGGAACAATAATGGATAGATTAGCATTTGATTCGTACTCCATGCAGTTCGAACAGTCTGTTATTAAAAAATAGACCTGTTCAATATATAAACATTGGATAGACAAATATCATTCTGAAGAGGTGATAGCCCCCCTTGAACAAGAGGAAAATTAAATTCCAGACTGATAACCACACAAAAGGAGGTCATATTCCACATCAGCTTCTTGCAAGACTACTATAGCTAGCCTCACTTCTTAAACATACAATGAGACAGAACGAGGCCATTTGCAAATTGTATGGGTTCTCATAGAAACTACCTTATTAGTTGCCTCCCCTCTTTCCCTACTTATCTGTCCTCATGTGACTGATTCACTCATACATGCCTGTCATCTCCCCTTTGATTCTGTTTTGTTGTTAACTTAAACTAAAGCCAATTTATGATTACCAATCAACACATGTTTAGGGAGACCTGAGCATCCAGAGGAAGTCCACATGACCATGGAGAGGATAGTTGTGGGCATGAGGAATCCACGGGTTTCGAGTCTGGATTTGGGACCAGACATAAAGATCTTGCCCAATGGAATCGAGTTTGGAATTCAAGTGCACCAAGTCAGCCATCATAGAAAATTAGGATTGGGAACAGCAGCAGGCCATTTGACCTGCAAGCCTGCTCCACTATACATTATGACAATCCAAATGCATGATCTCGATACAAAATGTTGACTATCTCTCTGACTCCACAGATGCTTCTTGACGCACTTACTGCTGCCATTTATGCTTAATGTGCCAAACTCAACCCAGATTGGTGCTAAATCTTTGCCTAGTTTTCACATTGGTATTTTGTCAAAGTTCTGATGCAGATATGTTAATGAGAAAATCTTACATTGCCATTCATTTTGTGGTGCTAGAATTGAGAGCATTCATTGATATAATTTATTGAAGAGTATTTGTTCTGAGCATTAATAGTTTTGGCATTGAACAAACTATCAAACTCCCCTTAAAAATGTACAGCCACAGAATCATTTATTAGTATTAGCTAAATTTACATAACTGTTGACAATATCATTGATGCATGAATGTAGTTAATAACATTTTTGGGGAACACTGACAATATTCCCTGGCTAGATAAAAAAACGCTGGAATAACTAAGCGGGACGGGAAAGAAGGAATGAGTGACGTTTCAGGTCTGAAGGGGGGTACCGGTCAGAGACAGTGCCTGGCTCGCTGAGTTACTCCAACATTTTGTGTCTATCTTCGGTGTAAACCAGCATTGGCAATTCCTTCCGACACAATATTCCCTGGCTTCCGGTTTCATTCACAGTTTTGAACTCCGGAATGCACTGGAGGTGACAGTAAATCAGTCTTTGTGTTCATTAGCTTCAGTTGCTGCACATAATACCATGACACAATTGAAAGGAGAACAGGACATGGTCAAAATTCCTAGCTCGCCCAAACTGCCAAAAACTACACACAAAATGTCTGCCACCCTTCCCATTGTTTAGTGACCACACATTAAAAATACATAATTCAATAAAAAATCCTAAGCACATCTGGTGAAATGAAGTAATGCACTGTATAAATATATATTATTACATTTCTATCTTTTCGGTTCCTGACAGAATTTGCAACTTTAGCTATTGTTCATTTTGATTCTGTTTATTTTTCTTTCAACCAAAGTAACAGTTGGAAAAAGGCACATAACAGCTTGGGAAACCGGTGCTGATTCTATTTTTGTGTACTTGTTGTTGATTTCACTATAAATGGAAAATTCATGCAAATTAGTTAGCAAAAATAGATTTTTAAGGAATGTGAAAAGAAACTTACAAAAACGTCTTTGCGGTAACCTGCCAACACGATGTTCGAGTTGTGATTTTTTTAATCTTAACATCAACTCTTTACATGCATCATGTTCACCTTTTGTCATTCATAGATCTATTTATGTATTTAAGCAAAAGAATGCGGATGCTGGAAATCTGAAATCATCTATTTATATACTAATTGTAAAGCCTTGGGAGTCAGAATTAACCTGTTGTTGGGACTGTCAATGGTTGCAAACTGTCATATTTTGAATTTCTTTCTTCAAAGTTATCCGATTAGCAGCTCATCCTAACTTCATAATCATTTTTTATTAGACTGTTAGTGATCTACATCTGCCTCTCTCGGAAGATCAAATTATGTTTGAAAAGGGCAAATTACTCATGGTATAATTTTGTCATTAAGTACAAAATAACTTCATCAATTCTTTCTTGTCTATCTCTACATGAGAACTGTGTAGGTGGTAAATTGGTTATTATTTCATTTTGAACTTGTACGTCATTGGTTCTTGAAATTAGATACTGATTTTCATAAATGCTTGGAGATTAGTAGCAATCCTGGTGAAAGTGTATGATTACTCATGTTATTAAGTATACATATTGGTTTTCATCTAAAATTGTGGTTATAGTATTATATTAATTTCTTGTTCGCTTTAAGTTACTATGTTCACTGTTCCATCAGTGAATTTAGATCTTTGAACATTTTAAGTTTCATGGATAATTATTCAGACATTTCAAACCTAGTCTGGTCTCGCCTCTTCAGAACACTTGATTCGTAGAACATAGAACAGTACAGCACAGGCATGGGCCCTTTGGCCCACAATGTTTGTGCCGAACATGATGCCAAGTTAAACTGATCGTACCTATCTGTACATGATCTATATCCTTCTATTCCATGCACTTCCATGAAGGATGTGCTGGCTCTGGAGAGGGTGCAGAGGAGGTTTACAAGAATGATCCCTGGAATGACTAGGTTAACATATGATGAGAGTTTGACGGCACTGGGCCTATATTCTCTGAAGTTTAGAAGAATGAGGGGGGACCTCATTGAAACATACAGAAAAGTGAAAGGCTTGGATAGAGTGGATGTGGAGGGGATCTTTTCACTTGTGGGAGTCTAGGACTAAAGGTTATATCCTCCCAATTAAAGGACATTCTTTTAGGAAGGAGATGAGGAGGAATTGCTTTAGTCAGAGGTTGGTGAATCTGGAATTCTTTACTCATTTTACACCTACATCCTCTAGTTTTGGACATTTCCACCCTGGGAAAAAGGTTCTGACTCAACCTACCTCTGCCTCTCATGATTGTATATACTTCTATCAAGTCTCTCACACTCTCACACTCTCACACTCCGATGCTCCAGAGAAAACAGTTTGCCCTGAACAGTTTTCTTTTTCACAACTATTCTGCACTGAATAACTTGGTTCTTCTTTAGAGTCTCCCATCCGCTTAGCATCTTTTTATAACTACTTATGGACGGCTCATTTTGAATATGGAGACACAAGAGACTGCAAATGTTGTAATGCTGACTAATTCCTCAACTGCAACCACATTGAGAAGTTGCTCAGAAACATAATTGTGAAATTTCTAGTTAGAAGACACTCAAGAGACACTCAAGAGGTGTGGAGAATTTCAGCAGAACCACCCCATCCAGAACAGTGCCCAGAGTAATGAAGCCATTGACCTGAAAAGGTTTAATGATGATGTGTCACTCTTCTGAATCTGTTCTAATTCCAACACTGGAATTGTGATTAGTTTGGTTAGGTTGTTTAGACCAAATCATTGTTATGTACAACTACTTTTGGTCTTTGCCAGCAAGGTGAGAAGTCTTATATGTCAATGACAATGCAACTTTCATTTGCACTGTGTGAAAAAAATCCCTATGGAGCAGAAGGAGCAACATTGCTTTGATGTTTAAGAAAGCTGCAGATACTGGAATAATCGAAGGTAGGCATAAATGCTGGAGAAACTCAGCGGATGAGGCAGCATCTATGGAGAGAAGGAATAGGCGATCTTTCGGGTCAAGACACTTCTTCAGACTGATGTCTGGGGGGGGGGGGGGGGGGGCGGTTAAAGAAAGGAAGAGGCGGAGACGGAGAGCTGGGAAAGGGAGAGGGAGCGAGAAAGCAAGGACTATGGCTGACAGGGACAAATGCTTCAGTAATGTTGCCTTTCTTTCTTTCTTTTTTTTCTTTCTTTCTTTCTTTCTTTCTTTCTTTCTTTCTTTCTTTCTTTCTTTCTTTCTTTCTTTCTTTCTTTCTTTCTTTCTTTCTTTCTTTCTTTCTTTCTTTCTTTCTTTCTTTCTTTCTTTCTTTCTTTCTTTCTTTCTTTTTCTTTCTTTCTTTCTTTCTTCTTTATTGTTTTTTTTTCATCATCTTAAAATATTGCAGTCTCACAGTACTCAAAAGCTTTTACCACGAGGGGCCCGTTGAGATATTTGACATCTACATTTATCAAAAAAATAATTTCACAAATAATTCCTGTGTTACTTCATATTAATTTCTTACAAAATGATTAATTGAATTCTATTACAAAAGAGGACGGGCCATTAGTTGCAAATTATGTTTGTACATTTTGCTTTTGAATAAAATAATACCGAGTTCTGATTGCACTCGATTTGCTCAGTGGCATTAACATCTAATATTTGCACCATCAGCTCTTGGCAGTGTAGTGCCCGATTAGTACAGAATTATGTGGAACATTTGTATGTCATCAATGTCACAAGTTCTTTACCGTTTCATTACACAATTTGTTCACCGGGTTAATTCTCGGGATGGCGGGACTGACATATGATGAATGGATGGGTCAACTGGGCTTGTATTCACTAGAATTTACAATGATGAGAGGGGATCTTATAGAAACATATAAAATTCATAAAGGATTGGACAGGAAAAATGTTTCCAATGTTAGGGGAGTCCAGAACCAGGGGTCACAGTTTAAGAATAAGGGGTAGGCCATTTAGGACTGAGATGAGGAAAAATGTCTTCACCCAGAGAGTTGTGAATCTGTGGAATTCTCTGCCACAGAAGGCAGTGGAGGCCAATTCACTGGCTGTTTTCAAGAGAGTTAGATTTAGCTCTTAGGGCTACAGGAATTAAGGGATATGGGGAAAAAGCAGTAATGGGGTACTGATTTTAGATGATCAACTTTGATCATATTGAATGGCGTTGCTGACTCGAAGGGCAGAATGTCCTACTCCTGCACCAATTTTTCTGTTTCTATGTTTCTATCCAGTAGTATGGATCAATTTGAATCTGCCCTTTGATTGGAACCAATCTCAATAAAACCTACTTACTGTAAATATGCCTGCAAAGATTATTGTAAGAGCATAGAGCCATAGAGTGATACAGTGTGGAAACAGGCCCTTCTGCCCAACTTGCACACACTGGCCAACATGTCCCCCAGCTACACTAGTCCCACCTGCCTGCGTTTGGTCCATATCCCTTCCAACCTGTCCTTTCCATGTACCTGTCTAACTGTTTCTTAAATGTTAGGATAGTCCCTGCCTCAACTACCTTCTCTGGCAGCTCGTTCCATACACCCACCACCCTGTGTGTGAAAAGTTTACCCCTTGGATTCCTATTAAATCTTTTCCCCTTCACCTTAAACCTATGTCCTCTAGTCCTCGATTCACCGACTCTGGGCAAGAGACACTTTGCGTCTACCCGATCTATTTCTCTCATGATTTTATACACCTCTATCAGGTCACCCCTCATCCTCCCGCGCTCCAAGGAATAGAGTCCCAGCTGACTCAACCTCTCCCTATACTTACTAAAATGAAACTGGTTTAACAGTTCATATCTCACTTTAAAATGTCAAAGTGATAACTTCTAATTATGACAGATCTCGACTGTGAATCCAAGGAGAACATTGTGTCTATAATCTCTGTTGTTTTGCCATTAACTCTGCAGAGACTTTCAAATGGTTCCATTGATCCCAATGATGAGATTAGTCGGGTTGTGGAGATGCAGGACTTGCTGGAGAAACAGAACTTTGAAGTGACGCAGATGAAAGACCGTCTGTCTACAATATCAGCGCGGGTGGCTGAACTGGAAGAAGACCTGAATACAGCCAGGAAGGATCTGATCAGATCTGAAGAAATGAACAACAAGTACCAAAGAGACATCAGGGAGGTGAGATGTGACCAACTTCCAATTATTTAAAATCATATCCTCTTAAAACTTCTCGTGTCTACAATGTAAATATTTTCATCTGAGATTTTTACTAATTGGACAATGGTTTGCAATTTTGACTTTGTCTATTCCTGTTGATATTTTCTAAAACTCCTGCTATCACATTCTTTACCATTCACTCAAGCATTTTCCCCTATTACCGATATTAGCTTAACTGACTCGTAATTCTTTGTTTTTTCTCCCTGTTTTTGTTTAAATAATAGGATAGGATTTGACACCCTCCATCTACAACAACTATTTTATAATCTAAAGAATTGTTTGAAGATGTCAACCAATGCATCCACTATTTCCATGGCTATCTCCTTTTCTGATTAAGGGTTAAACATTTGCTCAGGAGGAACTCCCAAGCTCATCTTTAAACGGTGCCTGAGGAATCCTTACCTCTACAAAAGAGAAACTCAGACCATTCTCATTGCACTGAAGTTCTCCCTTTGAATGTCATGGGGTTTGAAATGACATCTTTCTCATCCAGGAGTGTCAGCAACCAAGCAAAGGCTGACATCTGGTTGAATTCAACATTTAACTCTCTGCTTTGTTGGCTTTAGGCAATGGCACAGAAGGAAGATATGGAGGAGAGGATTACAACGCTTGAAAAGCGTTATTTAGCTGCACAAAGAGAGTCCACATCAGTGCACGATCTTAACGATAAACTTGAAAATGAGCTTGTAAATAAGGATTCGCTGCACCGTCAGGTAACCTTTGTGTGGTCGATAAACATATTTATGCTGATGAGTAAACTGGTTATTTTATCCACCCCTAGTAAATCATATAAAGACATCTTTAATCTTTAGGATTGTCAAGTGCTGTTATTCTCACCATGCATTTGATGAGTAGTCATTTATTTGGAGCTCGTTGAATGGCAAGATTAGTCTTTTATATTTGTTTACTTCCGTCTAGTTTTCCTGTTCACTGTGGTAGTCATGCACCAGCTCCGATTCCAAAAGTCTGACGGCTCAACCTTAATATTCAGTTCCAATATCATTGCCAACTCTCCCACGAGGGTCACATGAAACTCAGCTAGGCCAGCCATGTAAATACAGTAGCTACAAGACTTAGGTTAGATGCTCAATATCCTGCAGCAACCAACTCGCCTCTTGTTACCTAAAGCCTCTGCACCATTTGCAAGGCACAAGTCCATGAGTATTATGAGTGTAATGAGTGCAGCCACAATATCACTCAAGATGCCCAACATCATCCAAGAAAAAACAGCTTGCCTGGTTTTAATCCCACGTATTTTTCTTAATATTCATTTCTTCCACCATAATAAAATGCACTGCTATTATTCGCATAAATTAGTTGGACATCACCTCCCAAACCTGTGACTGCATCACCAAAAGGCAAAAGGACAACAGGAGGGTGGCATTGTGGGGTTGCAGTAGAGTTGCTGCCTTACAGCACCAGAGACCCAGGTTCGATCCTGACTACGGGTGCTGTCTGAACAGAGTTGGTACGTTCTTCCTATGACCGTGTGTGTTTTTCTCCAGGTGTTCCAGTTTCCTCCCACACTCCAAAGATGTACAGGATTTTAGGTTAATTGGTTCTGTAAATTGTAAATTGTCCATAGTGTGTTGGATATCGCTAGTGAGTTGGTTGGCGTGGACTTGGTGGGCCCCGAAGGCCTTGTTACCACAGTGTATCTCCATACACTAAAGACTGAAAAAGGATCAATCATGGGTTCATCTCCAAGTTGCACACAATGTTAACCTGGAAATATAGCATAATTCCTTCATCACACGACCATCTTCACAGATTCAAGACATTTCAGCACCAATCTTTTTAAAGGCAGTTAAGAACGGGAAATAAACACTGGCTTTGCTTGTCCAAATCCTGATTTAATACTGAGCGAGTGGTTAATTGACAAACCTCAACAATAACTATTCAAAGTGTGTAAGATTAACGCTGCCCCCTCTGAGAGAAAATGCATGTTAGTTCACTCACAACTGCCAAATGCATGCGTACAGCCTACCACAGCGAATTAGTGGCCTCAATTTCTGTGACACCAGGCTGACTAGTCAGCAGCGCTTTTAATTTAAAATATAATCCTGCACATCAGGACTGCTCTACTTAAATCTGTGTGATGAATGGAGCAGCTTCCTTGGATGTGTTGAGTCAGTTGCACAGAATTCAACCTACGATGTGCCTTTAATTCATCCAGAGTCACTCAGTTGCTGCATCATGCAGCTGATTTTTGTTTTCACATTGACAAAAATATTTTCTGAACCAGAAGTGTATGTATGATATATGATTGTATTTGCTTGGAGTTCTAGAGCTCAGGGCTCTGTCAGCGTCATTTATTGCAGCTTGATGTTTGAGTCCCAGTGGTTGTCTTCAGCATTTAGCAGAGGATGAGGAAGTCCCCTCATTTTATTTATTTGGGTCACCGCCTGAGATTGAAGCACTGATGCAGTATCTTTTTTTTGGTTAATACTCTCACTATCTGCAACCTACAGGAAAGACGGCAACCTTCTGTTTCCAGACAGCTTTCAATTTCCAAAACTCCAGAAAAGAATCAAAAGCTGTTTGATCCATAGAAGGTTTAAACACTGATGAATCTTTAATTATAGTGCACGCAGGCAACGATTAGTAGCTATTGTACCTGAAGGTCAAACATTAAAGGCTGGAACAATACATGATGAACATACGACAGTAGAAGCCTGCACTGTTAAAATCACTGGACGTACTTTTCACTGAATCCTAATGTTAGTTGAAAAAGTATAAAGATGATGTGTGTTGCTTTGCTTTGGATCGCACTCATCTATTCCTGGTTTGAGACCAGAACTGCTAGCTCCAGCCCTACTTGAGTTATACGCAGGATTTAATGCTTGTTTCTCCTGGATTTTGTGTGACAGGTTACGATGCAAGACTTAATTAGTGTATACCTAATTTCTATGTGACTCTCGTATAATGTCCGCCCCCCCCCATGATAGCGGTCTGGTACTAATCTTAAATGTTCATTTGTAAGTGGTATTATCATGTTCTTCATGTGTGTCTAACCCATAGTGCTTGGTATGACAACTGTGTGTAACGAGGGAGGTTTCCTTGTCACGCGCCGCTAGCTCCCCAACTGCTGAGTAAACCTAGCGGGTGAACAGGCAGCATTATGTGGTATATGCGACGGCAAAGGTTGCATGTTTGGCCTCCCACGAGGACCCTTCTTCAGCCCTCTCTAGCTAAACACTATCATACTGTACTACCTGTCCTGACTGACTGCATCCCGTACGTGAGTTCATATAGTTTTTTGGTCTTGGACCCGCAACCCCACATACACCATTTCCCTCTCTTCCAGATGTGCTTGCCTGTCCGCTGAGTTACCCAAACATTTTCGCACCCCTGTTTTTTCGCATCCCTGTGTTATTTCTAGATGTGCCTGGGTGCCCCGGTGGACTCATCCCCCCCAGCCCAATGGTAACTTGCCTGGTGTGTAGTGTGTTGATTAGCAGAGAGTCCATGCTATGGGTATGTGGGGCAGTCCCATAACCTTTTACGGTTAGTCTCAATGACGATGTGGACCTTAGAGAGTTCAGCGCTAGTTACCCAACGAGAGCAGTTTCACTTTCGTACGTTGGCCACACCACATCTGTTCCCTTTCCGTTAACGAGCGCTCCTAGTTTACAACTAAATATTTGTATTTTCCAAACCTAGGTGGGGCCAATTTATCACAATGTGTATACCTAACCGCCTTATCTGACTCTACCACAACTTGGAAGCGTACGGCGAGCAGTACAGGTTGGCGAGCGCGATTTTACTCGCTTTGCGGATTTTTTTGTCCCGCCTTCTACTGAGAGACTAAGGTCCCCACGGTGTGTCTGGGGAATGTCCCAACTCGTCCGGCCAGCACCCCGGGCGTCAGGCTTGAACTTTGGGTTTCTGGAGCGTGTGGCAGAGATCTAGGCTATGCCACTGTGCAGCACGCCCCTAACATGGGTTTGTCTGACGTTTGTGCGAGAGGTTTTTTTCTGTGCTGTCTGACTCGTGTGTACTTCCCAATACATATTTAGTTCCCCTTTCCCCTATACAACACTTCACACTTCCAACTCAAATTTTTGATCATAGGCCCTCGTCTAAAGACGTCGCATTTACAAAAAAATCATATAGTGCAGAGTGGACGATGCCCATGATTTACCACTGTCTCCCATCCTATTTTGAGTAGATGGTGCGGGGGAGAATGGGACCGTTGTGTGTCCGGGGCCTGTAGACAAGAGATATTGACCTGTGTGACCCCCCCCACCCCCTCGCCCCCCACGCCACCCGACCCCCTCCCCCCCCCCCCCGTCCACCCACTCCACCCCAGACCCCCCCCCCCCCCCCCCGGAGCACGCTCGGCTCACTTTTCACCCTCAGGCAGACGCTGTTGCGCTGTCATGCAGCACTCCCCAGCACTTTTTCTTGTCAGATGTGAAGACCGAGAATCGCGCCACATCAGGCATGCCTGGAGTTGTTTTTTGCGTATTCCCCCCCCCACTGCAACACAATTGGCTACACAGTTCCCGACTCTGCCACCCGCCGGCACGGCTGTTCGATTTCTCGTTTTCGATCTGAGGTGGAGGCTGTCCGCTGTGTGTCACGCATGCGTGTGTCGTTGACTATATATTTGTGTGTCCCCCGCATGTCCTTGCCATGCGACCTTGCATTTAATTTTTTTTTTTTGGGGAGGCCGAATAGCCACCACCCCCCTCATTACACTCACGCCTCCAATATGGTATTTTGATCACTACACCCAGAGCATCACCACACGACTCTCTGATCCACTCTCCCAAAGAATTTTTGATTTTTTTGTTTTTTCTTTTGGCACCCTAGCTGCCGAAAATCTTGTGCTGCTGCAGCGGTATATCTGATTAGGAGCTGGCACATATAATGGATGAGGAGTCTCTGCGCCCATGCCACTCTGGTATTTGATGGACTTTTGCATCTGCGTATGGGGTGCGCTGCCACCTTCGCTACCAGCCGCAAGGCAAGTCCTGTTGTCCCGGGCATCACCCAAAATGTCACCGTTTTCCCTTCAGTGCCCCTGCTTCCCACCCCCTTTTCCCGCTGCGTGACTGCGTGGTTCCATGTATATTGTGTTACCAGTGTTGTGTGATAGTTTGCACTCCTCCATAGAGTTGTGTTTCTTTGCTCACCTTTTCAGGAGGTATCGTCCCTTTTCTCCTCGCTCCTTTCCCCCCACGCACAGCTAAGGGAGCTTCTTATTTCCTAGTTTAGAATTCCTCGCCTCTCCCGGTCCGCGTTTTTATCCCCTCCCTATTTTTCGCAGCTGCTCCACACCCCCAACTACTCCACTCCTTAGTTACGCGTTCCTCTCGTCCCGCATCTTGTTTGGGTCACGGGCCTCCCTCCCCACCACCTTGCGTCTGGACCCGACGGGTATACCATAGATTCTTTGCCCCCGTCGTGCTGCACTGTCGTGCTGGTGCTACGTCTCTGGACAAGACAGTACATATGACCGCACAGCCGCCCCCAGCTTGTCTGTACATCTCTGTTTGCCCCGCCTGCTGATCACATCATTGCATTCCAGCCCCTTTTTCTGAGATATATCGATTACAGTTGTTTGTTCCACACACTATCATCCTTTTTGCTTTCACGAGACCTAAGGGTACTACCTTTATTCCGGGTCAATTATTCCACTCCGGAGCCGATGCATTATAGTGTATCATCAATTCCCCAAAATCGGATCTGTTCTGCAGACTGAACGCCGATTACGAACATGCTGTATCATTGATGTTACATACTACCAAGACTGAAGATCTTGACGCGCACAGCTTACGTCCCGCGTATGCTGTTGTGGTTAATCTGGTTGGAGACCGGAGTTAGTATCGCCAGGTGTAATAAATAAGGCTGAACATTCTGTTTTCCCTAAGCACAGTTGATACGCTATTGGCTTCGGTTCGTTTTTCGCGCATCTTGCCCCGTCCAGTGCTGCATTGTTTCAGATCTTTTCACCCCGAATACTCTCGAAAAACTCTGTGACCTAGTTCCTGACCATTGGACTTTATCTATAAAGGGGGTGAGCGATAACATGGATGTTCCAAGGGTCATTTGACCAGGTGTGTCTACATTGGATCTAGTACATTATTTCATCAGCCGCGTCCCCGACTGTGCAGTGTGTGTTGATCAGATTGAAATGTCGCACGATGAGCCGGGCGTGCACCGCAGTTTAACAGATCTAAAGGTGGCATGCTCACAATGCGATCCTACAAATCTGCATTCGTAACCACCTATTTTGCAGTCACAATTACAGCTTTTTGAAATCGACCCGCTGTTGATATGGTCGGTAGCACGGATTTTTTTTCTCGCTGGCCGAGGCCGGACGGAGCGTCGCTACTGGCCCGAGCGCACTATTCAGGTGCCCTTTCCTCTTACAATTCGCACATCCTTGGGACAATCCTAGTCGTGCCTTTTGCGGCACTTATGGTGCGTTGACAAGGAGGCGCTCTACCTACTCTCGCCGGATTTACTTCTATTACTGATAGTTCAACCCATGTGTCAGTGAAGCCTACACGACGTTTTTTATGCTTTTGAATGTAGTCGTTATTTTTGTCAAGAATAGTATTTCTGTGACACGATGGTGTAGCACTGTACCCGGAATATACATCATCCCGGTTTTGTTTGTTTCACTTTTTGTTCCACCAACCCCCCAACTTGTGATTCATGTGTTCTTCCCCGCCTCTGGTTGTACACCCTCATTACCCCATTGGGTGAGAGTACGCTTTTGGTTATCCGCCGCTCTAGTGGTGCTCCCAGGCCTGACGTGTGCCCCCCCCCTTCTTCTCGTTCTTACGCTTCCCTGCACCTTTGTTTCAGATCTCTTTCCATTTGTAGAGGTCGGGGTATCAAAACAAATTGGTTGTTGCTGATTGACCATTTGGGTTCGTGGTAAAAATCATTAAGTAATGTTGTGTGCTTTACCTCCTAACTGATAGTGTCTCTTTAAAAAAACTGGCCGCTGAGTATGAATACGAAAGACAACCTGTACTCTGTGCCCCTACACTCTGGCACTTTTTTCCGTTTACCAGAATGTTTAATTCTCTAATAATAAAATCCCTAGCCGCGATAACCCCTTCCTATCTTTATTCCTCCTATTATTAACTTACACCAGAGAATACTTGTACTAGTATTGAAGTGTGCGTGCATGTAGGTACTTACACAGTATACAGATTGTTTGGCATTAATGACCGCTTAGTCGTAAGACTTAATTTGACTCTACTGGAGTAATAACTCGGCATATTAGGGTGGACTAGTCAAGTTCGAAACCACATATTGTTTCTGTATAATGCCTTGCATTATTTTTATTTATGCTATGAACTTTATTCCTCCGCATTCAGTCGGGATCTAGAGGGGTGGTTATGTGGAGCGGGGTGAAAGAGAATTAAAGGATTATTTGTAGAACACCGACCCATCCACGCCACACATGAGTCCGACTGGATTTTTACTTCACTTCACTCTTCAGGAGAGCAGAAGACCAACTGAATTCGTGCAGTTCCAGTTCTTCTCCTCCCACCCTACTCCCCCTCTATGACAAAATCATCAGTGGCGGATAAGGCCGACAGTTTATATTTCCTAGCTAGTCCACCCGCTTTATGTTGCAGATACTTTGTGTCAATATATCATTCGTTTATATGGGTTTGCACACTTAATTATAGATAGCTCCAGATTGTATTTGAATGTACCGCAAAATCCATCTCCACGTGTATGATTAACCGTTGCATACTTTCTTTTGTGGAAAGAGGGTTTAGGTAGATTTAACCCCAAGACTATGTACAAACCCCGGAAATCTGATTACTAGCGAGGTAGTGTTGTAAGTAGTCAAGCGTACAGTTATAATTCATCACAAATCACTTTCTTTCAACCAAACATAACAGAGGGAACGTTGATTCAGAGGCCACTCTGCTGCATAAGAACTGCACGGCCTGTGTGGATTCTATATAATTTGTATGGCTGATGGAAGGAGGTGATATTGATGACACGAAGACTCCAAAAGTTGATTTTTATTGTGATTGAGGAGCGTGAACCCCGGACCAGGGAAAAGAGGGAGTTCTCATGGATGAGGGAACGGTTAGTCGAAAATAATTACTTTCTAATAATAACAGTGGAGAACAGAAATCAACCCACATGCATGATTGTGCAGATTGTACAACCATGTACTGTAAGAGCAGGGACTGCTGATAATCATTGGTCTGAGTGTATACGTTAATAACCCAGTTCTCTCTAATTATCGAGTCTCTCTCTCTTAGTATGCTGTATCTTTCTGTCTTCCTCTCTCTCTAATTTCTCTATCACGAACTCAATTCAATTTTTCAATCAAATTGTGTAGAATTTCAAATCAGATTTAACAAACTTTGTGACATTGCATGATGTAAAAAAAAAGCTGATGGGTTATATGCCAAACGCATATATCTCTATCTCGGTCTCCTCGTGTTCTTTCTCTATATCCTCGTGCTTCTATTGGCATCTATCCAATTCTGATCTCTCTATCTATCATCTCTCAAGGCTAATCGGTATCTCTATATCTCTGATCTCTCTACTGTTATCTATCTCTTAGTCTTATTCTCTCTATGCTCAAGATCTCTCTCCTAGCTCTCTATTTATTATATCTCAATCTATTATCTATCTCCCTATCTCTCTCTCTATCTCTCTCTCTATGAATCTATCTATCTATCTATCTATCTATCTATCTATCTATCTATCTATCTATATCTATCTATCTATCTATCTATCTATCTATCTATCTATCTATCTATCTATCTATCTATCTATCTATCTATCTATCTATCTATCTTTCCATATCACTATCTCCCTATCTCTCTCTCTCTCTCTCTATCCCTCTCACTCTCTCTCTCTCTCTCTATCTCTCTCTCTCTCTCTCTCTCTCTCTCTGTCTCTCTCTATCTCTCTCTCTCTCTCTGTCTCTCTCTCTATGTCTCTCTCTCCCCCTGTCTCTCTCTCTCTGTCTGTCTGTCTCCATCCCTCTCTCTGTCTCTGTCTCTCTCTCTGTCTCTCTCTCTCTCTCTCTCTCTCTCTCTCTCTTTCTGTCTGTCTCTCTCTCTCCCTCTCTCTCTCTCTCTCTCTCTCTCTCTCTCTCTCTCTCTCTCTCTCTCTCTCTCTCTCTCTCTCTCTCTCTCTCTCTCTCTCTCTCTCTCTCTCTCTCTCTCTCTCTCTCTCTCTCTCCCTCTCTCTCCCTCTCTCTAGAGCGGTCTCTCTCCCTCTCTCTCTCTCTGTGTCTCTGCCCACCACCACCCACAACCATCCCACCCCACATCCCGCAGCACTCTTGAGTTCAGTATTCACGTGCATTACATTTGGCACTATTTGTATTTGAAGGAATTGTAAGAGTGGATGGACTCCAAACTGTGAAGAAGTACCACGAAGCCTGATGCCTCCTTGATGTCACATCTGATGTTGTGATTTAAGTTCAGCTTTAGGTGGTTAGATGTTAAATTAAAAATGAATTGTTTCCATTTGTTCCTGGGGACATGGGATTATTATTTGAAGTTATTCCATTCTTGATAAATCTCCTTTAGTGTATAAATCATGAAGTGTCACGCAATGATCTAAATCTTGCTTTGCCCACAGTTTGATTTGTAAAGGTTATAAAGTTCTGTAGTATTAAATAATCATAATTTGCTAACTTCTCCTTACTAACAAAAGTGAGAATTTAATAACACAAAAAGAATGACAGCACACAATATATTATGATGATTGATATTATTAAATAAGTATAAAGCATATGTTTCAGTAATGTTGAGATGTGGTGCATTAATAATTTGAGACAAGAACATAATGATGGGAAAAGATCAGTGACCAAACAGTTCCGAAAGATGTCAACACCCAGATTGCCTTACAGCGCTTGCAACGCTGGAGACCCAGGTTTGATCCTGACTACGGGTGCTGTCTGTATGGAGTTTGTTCGTTCCCACTGTGACCTGCCTGGGTTTTCTCCGAGATCGTCGGTTTCCTCCCACATTTCAAAGACGTACGTATGTAGGTAAATTGGCTTGGTAAATGTAAAAATTGTCTCTAGTGTGTGTAGGATAGTGTTAATGTGCGGGGTTTTGTTGGTCAGCCTGGACCTGATGGGCTAAAGGGCCTGTTTCCGCGCTGTATCTGTTAACTAAAATAAAATCAAGGGAGCCAACTTTACTCCAGAACACATTGAGGATGACCATGGAGTAAGGTTCGGCATAGATGGTTTATATGGAGTAAGGTTCGGCATAGATGGTTTCTTTTATTGCATTGGCTTCAGTGTTCTTTTTTTTTGGTAGATTCCCACAGCAATTTGCACAACACCCACTTCCAATTAGGAATCCCCTGTTCCATGTTCTTTAATGCTATAAATCAGACCCCGCACTGATGTACAGCCACAGCTTGGAGCAACTCCACAGCAAGTGGGAAATGTGAAGCAATCGAACATGGCTGGAGGAGAACTGACACATGCATAACTTTTATGAAATTGTGCAGAAATAGGATGTGATGTTGGAGCCAGTTATTTATCTTCCAGCCGGCAATTTTGACTCACTTTTCACTTACACAAATATTCAATTGAGAAAATTGTGTTGAAAGAGTGCAGAGTTATTCAGGTTTCTTCTCCATAGATGCTGCCTCACCAGCTGAGTTTCTCCAGCATTTTTGTCTACCTTCGATTTTCCAGCATCCAGTTCCTTCCTAAACATTCAGGTTTCTTCTGGTTCCTTTATATTTCAGCTTGAAGTGACGAAATGTGTGTCAATGAAGTTATGTACATATTATGAAATGATGTGGAAAGTTTGATAGTGTATTGTGATATTTGAAAGTCAACCTTAATATTATTAGGAATCTTCCTACTCGCTGCATGCTACTTGGTTTTGATTCATGAAGCCAGGCTAAGCCAAGGTCCTGAAGTGCCTGTTGCCTCTGCAAACTCTCCCTCCAACATCGCTGATCAGATAACAGCTTTTATGAATACAGAATAACCTTTTGCCTCTCCTTGTGTTAGGCAGAGGAAAGACATGGGAACATCGAAGAACGTTTAAGACAACTGGAAAGCCAGCTCGAAGAGAAAAATCAAGAGCTTTCACGGGTAGGTTGTATATTGTTACTGGATGAAATTTGAGTCTATTGTTGAAGTGAAAATGGTTTACATAAATTTGTATTTAAATTATCATGCTTTCTTAGTTTAGTTTAGATCATTGTCATGTGTACTGATGTACAGTGAAAAGCTTTTTTGTTGCGTGCTATCCAGTCAGCAGAAAGACTACACATGATTACAATCAAACCACCCACAGTGTACAGATACAAGATAAAGGGATTCATGTTTGGTACAAGATAAAGTCCAGTAGAGTCTGATTAAAGATAGACCAAGGGTCTCGGATGAGGTAGTTGTAATTCAGGACCACTCTCTAGTTGGTGATAGGCTGGTTCAGTTGACTGATAACAGCTGGGAAGAAACTGTCCGTGGACTTCAGTGGTAATGACTTGGCCACCTGCTTAGGATTGTGAAAAATTAAATGCAATATCCTTATGTCGCAAAGGGAAAAAGGGAATGGAGATAACATTGGTAGGCACACCGCGGCAAGGAATTGTAAAGTGTTAGCTCTTGAAGAATCATATTGATGATGGCTTACAAAAATTAAAAGGCAGAATGAATAACATGAATTGTAATTTCACTATTTCATACACAGGAAACCTGAGCAGCTTCTGTAAGAAATCAGCAACCACTTTTGCTGTAATGAGCTGAGGTGGAAACCATTTTAAGCCTTACGTCTCCATCCACCCCAATTTATAATTTAAACAGTTCATGATTCCTTTTATCTGAAGGAAATCGATAAAAGGAATTATTGGGGGAAAACAAAATAGAAAATGAAAGAATTTGGGAGGACACCAAACATAAATAAAGTTTTCCACTGGTATGTTCCAAAACGTAATGTCCTGCGTTCCCAGGATGAAATTTCATAAGCCACAGATATATGAGCGCATTTCAACAACTAAGTTACAGAGAAAGGTTGAATAAGTTAGGTCTTTATTCTCTGGAGCGCAGAAGGTTAAGGGGGGACTTGATAGAGGTCTTTAAAATGATGAGAGGGATAGACAGAGTTGATGTGGACAAGCTTTTCCCTTTGAGAATAGGGAAGATTCAAACAAGAGGACATGACTTCAGAATTAAGGGACAGAAGTTTAGGGGTAACATCAGGGGGAACTTCTTTACTCAGGCAGTGGTAGCGGTGTGGAATGAGCTTCCAGTGGAAGTGGTGGAGGCAGGTTCGTTGGTAACATTTAAAAATAAATTGGATAGGCATATGGATGAGAAGGGAATGGAGGGTTATGGTATGAGTGCAGGCAGGTGGTGGGACTAAGGGAAAAAAAGTTGTGTCGGCACGGGCTTGTAGGGCCGAGATGGCCTGTTTCCGTGCAGTAATTGTTATATGGTTATATGGTTATTAAATGTACAGATTAATTAGAAAGAGTGTGAGGAGTTATGGGGAGAAGACAGGAGAATGGACTTGAGATGGAAAGTTAATTCAGCCATGATTGAATGGCAGAGTAGACTTGATGGGCCAAATGGCATAATTCTACTCCTAGAATTTATGAATTTATGAGCAATAATGTGGGAGAGATTAGATGAACAAAATTTGTAGGATTGAAGGATATAGAAAAGCGAAATAGAATAAATATGGATGGAATGGTGAGAATTCATTTTTAATTGTCATAATGTAGCAATTATCTGGAATTATAACTGCAGCTCTAACTTTATTATTTAAATGGTATTTATTATGAATATAGCTACACGGTGGTTAAGTTATTGGACCAACAACACAAACATGGTGTTTGGATTCATGCAGTGTGCAAATGATTCCGCAAGGAAATAGGTCAGATTGTTCTGAGGCACAGTCTGAGCAATTGGTTTAAAGCAAGGTGTTTATTAGCGATAACCTCGTTTATAACTTTGTCGGCACTTGTGCTTTGGTGACACTTGCGTCCTGCCTCAGTGAGGTCTCCTACTTGATTTTACCGGGTTGTGTGCAAAGCAAAGCGTTTCACTGTATCTAGGTACATGTGACTATAAAGTATCATTGAATCATTGAATCATTGATTGCAGGCTCGTCAACGAGAAAAGATGAATGAAGAGCATAACAAGCGTTTGTCGGATACCGTTGATCGATTGTTGTCAGAATCAAATGAACGACTCCAGCTTCACCTGAAGGAACGAATGGCTGCGCTGGAAGAGAAAGTACGTGGGGAAATGCATGCTCTATATGCTCACTGTTAGGTGTTTGTTGAACACAACATTGTTCTCAAATGATAAGTGTGATCATCAAGGAGGCCTGCATTTTAAAATTGCTCCCTGACTAATTTGAACACAATCTCAGCATTAATCTGGAAGTAAGGAAAGGTAAACCACTTCATACTCTTTTAAGATAGACACAAAATGCTGCAGTAACTCAGTGGGACAGGCAGCACCTCTGGATAGAAGGAATGGGTGACTTTTCGGGTCGAGACCCTTCTTCAGAATGAGCGTCAGCGGAGAGGGATGCATAGAGATATGGAAGGGTAAGGTGTGAAAATGAGAGATCTCAGGGCATAGATCAAGGATTTAATCCTTGCATTGATCTCATTGCATGGAATGAATCGTGGAAGCACACTGAGTTGAAGGTGTGGTACTTGCAAAGTTAATGAAGCAATACTATTTTAGCTCTGGAAACAAATACAGTCAAAATAATTGAATTAATTCATGACTTATTTGAAACATAGTCCTTCCGTTCCCCACAGCAGTAATGATCCAAGGTATCCAATAGTGTATCATGCTTGTAGTTTGCAGATATTATTCCTATACTCAAGAAGGGTTATAGGGATAAGCAGGAAACTATAGTGTGGGGAATTTTATGTCAGTAGTAGTGGCGGCACAGTGGTGCAGCGTAGGTTTGCCACCTTACAGCGCCAGAGACCTGGGTTTGATCCTGACTCCGAGTACTGTCTCTACGGAGTTTGTACAGTATGTTCTCCCCGTGACCGCATGGGCTTTCTCCGGGTGCTACGGTTTCCTTCCACACTCCAAAGGTGCGTAGTTTTGTAGGCTAATTGGCTTCTGTAAATTGTCCCTAGTGTGGACTAGAAAGCCTTAGAAATTTGATGAACATAAGGTGGTTGACATGATGTGGTTGTAAGCATGGCTTGTGACAAGGCCCTGCATGGCCTTGTGACTTTGGTGGATTGGGCAGTGAAGTAGGTATTTAGCTTGTTCACCCTCATCGGCAGGGCTATTGGGATAACATTCTCATCAAATGATTTGGATGAGAATGTTTGTGATCTGATGAAAAAGTAAGAGGTCGACACAGAGGTTGGTCGAGTTCTGGAGAGCGATGATGGTTTCCTCAGGATACAGATGGACATAGATCAGCTGGAAGGTTGGGTGGAGTGATGGCAGATGGAATTTAATCAAAGCATGTGTGAAGTCATGCATTTTGGCTCATTTCTCCAGGCCAGATGAGCGTTGATGTACAGAGGAAACTTGGAGTATAAGTTTATGGTTCCCCGAAAGTGGCAACTGCACTAACAGGGGAGGATAGTGAAGAAGACATTTAGATTGCATGCCTTCATAAGCAGAGGTATTGAGTATTGGATTGGGGCAACATGTTGTAGCTACACAGACCCATTGTTTCTGCTTGTTCATGTCCCATCAAATTAATTTACACATACCTCAACTCCATCCTATCCCCCCTGGTCCAATCCATCCCTACCTATGCCCAAGACACCTCACACGCTCTTCGGCTCTTCAATGACTTCCGTTTTCCAGCCCCACACTCCCTCATCTTTACCACAGATTTCTAGTCACTCTACACATCTATCCCCCACCAGAAAGGTCTTAAAGCCCTCCGTTTCTTCCTCGACTGCAGAGTCAGCCAATTTCCGTCTACCAATACACTCCTATGCCGAGCAGAGCTGGTCCTTACCCTCAACAACTTATACAATTGTGAGGGGGACAGATGGTGAATATGTTTTCCTTGGATAGTCTTTAACTCGAGGATATGGAATGGAGAAATATTTTCAGGAGATCGGTGCGGCACAATTTTCACATAAAGGGTGTGGGCATATCGAAGAAATTGCCAGAGGCGGCAGTACAGGCTGGTACAATCATAGCATTTACAAAGTCTGGTATGTAGATAGGAAAGGAAGAGAAGAGTTTGGGCGAAATGGTGAAAATGGGGATGGTGTATCTAGACATCTCATTCGTCATGGAAGAGTATTTCTCTGTGCTGCACATCTCATAACTATAACTCTGCCAATATATACATTTTTACATTAGAATTGCAGTTTCACAACAAAGTTTTCCAACAAAAATCAGAACTGTCTAACTAGTAATTATTTACATTGGACAGCATCTGTTTTACTTAATTAGGCACCATCTGCTTCATGCCTTCTTCCTATCACTTGAACTCTCATTGATGTGTATAATCTATTCCCAATTTAATTACAGAATCAAAAATGGGTTATTAATTCAGCATCAGATCTGGGTAAGATAGATTTTAGGCAGTTTGGTCAGCATATCTCTGAGAAATGAAATGCATGGAATTCAGAGGAGATGTAAAAGAAGACATGCATCAGGCTTTCAAATTCAGAAAAAAAGCATAGTCAGTTTAAAGTGACTGAGGTATATTAGCAATAAGAATTGGCCAGATGAAGGAACATAAGGAAAAACGTGTTAGCCTTGAGGAGAGAAGGGTAGACATTTGGGGGAAAAAAAAATCTAATGACAGCAGATAAATGCAACAGGCTCCGTGATGAAAGTTTTAAACGAAGGATTGAATCAGTAGCTATCAAATGGGATTTTGAAAGCATTCCTTGTCTATTCCCTCAAAATAACACAGGAAGGATTTTGATTTTTCCTTAACAATAGGCCTTATATAACAATAATAGCCTTATCATTGGTGATTGTCTCGCATTTGGGGTTTTTACCAGCTTGTTTTTAAAGTTAAAAGCCATCTCATGTTCTGTGCCCCTATGCTTCATTGCTGCAGGTTATTTGAAATTTGTTCAGCATTCCTATCATTTGGCCACAGGGCAACCCTGAATAGCAAAATATGTTGAAAAATATGCTTTCATCCAATTAATGTCTGAATTTGTGAAATAAAATGTGAAGCTCTAATAGTGCAATTATTGCATCCTCTGCTTGGCTGTTTATTGTCCCTACAAACTGCTTCATTTTCTTTCCTTTTATTTTTTAAATCCTGTTGTCTAATCAAAATATTCATTTCCATATTCATATAGTCAAAGTTTAAAAAATCCTGATGTCTAATGTTCCTTGCATTATCAGTATGGTCCAGATAAAAAAACTATGTGCTTCTGCACAATTTTGCATTTTGTTCCCAATGATTTAAGACACCATTGGTCATTCCATATCTATATCTTTTCCTCTTTCATATAGACACATAACCATCTCCTTCTGTCTTCTCAATTGTGGCATTTAAAAAATAGCTCCCTGTTATCTCTTGCAACTTTGTCCTGTCCTTGCATTATAAGTATGGTCCAGATAAAACTCATGAGCAAACCCATGTAGTAGACAAAATTATAATTAGCAAGGATACAAGACATACAACTTACGCGTGATAACAATAATGGTAGAATTGTAATCTAACAACAATGGAACAATTTCAAGAGATTAAGAGTACAGGCACTCGTAAGGGTTATGTAAGGGTTATGTTCTGTGGACCCTTACATGTCAGAAGTTACAGCTTGGAATCACCATCCCCATCTCCATCCCCTGCCCGAAATAACTCACTGAGTGAAGAAGGGTCTCGACCTGAAACATCGCCTGTCCATGTCATCCAGAGATGCTGCCTGGCCAGCTAAACACTTTGTGTTCATCACTGAGAGTATGAACTGTCTCAGCGGCGTCCGCTGTATCCAGGGCACTTTCTGTGGCGCGTGGCCTTCTGGGTAAGCACCGCCGCCATTGCCGGCTTGTTTCCGTAATAATTTAAGTGATCTACAGTGTTGTGGAATTTACAAACTGCCTTGATTGCAGTAGGGACTGAGTACAGAATTGTTTAAGTAAGTGCGGTTAATTAGGTATTGCATAAGTCGGGGAATGTCTGTAGTTATAGGTACTGTGTCCGCAAAAGTAAACCAGACAAAAGGTTTCATATATCACGATGGATGCCATCACATCAATCTCACTCAGGAGGAGTATAATTGCTGCATGCTTTCTGCAGACATTATCCCATATCCTGCACACGACCTCCAAGCTCGGGTAAGATTTTGTTCCTAATCTTTCCACTCCAACCTTCAAGCCTTGACTCCATCCAGACAATGACAGATCATTGAGCCACTGGAGTTAAAATATATCTCTGATCCTGTTTATTCCCTCTCCTCAAGGAAGATCTTGGCCATCACCACCTTGACAAAAGCCTTATTTAAATTCGTGATATTGAACTGTTAATATATCCATAAAACAATACCCATCCAAACCTGTACTCTCCCTACCCCATCTACTGAGCAGGGTTTGACTCATCGCTTCCCCGCTTCCTCTCACTGATCAGCAACACTAAAGTCCTGCACCATTCCCACCCTCACAATGTCCAGGATTTCAAGTCCTTTTCCTCTGGCCAGATTCTGTATTTCATCATTTAGTATTCACTCGCCTACTTTAGTTTAGTTTAGTTTGGAGATACAGTGTGGAAACAGGCCCTTTGGCCCACCGAGTCCGTACCGACCAGCGATCACCGCACATTAACATTATCCAGTCTGAAGAAGGGTTTCAGCCCAAAATGTTGCCTATTTCCTTCGCTCCATAGATGCTGCTTCACCCGCTGAGTTTCTCCAGCATTTTGTCTACCTTAACATTATCCTGCACACACTAGGGACAATTTATATTTATATCGTCAATTAACCAACAAACCTGTATGTCCTTGGAGTGTGGGGGGAAATCTGAAGATCTTGGAGAAAACCCCCGCAGGTCACAGGGAGAACGTACAAACTCCGTACAGACAGCACCCCCAGTCAGGATCGAACCCGGGTCTCTGGCGCTGTAAAACAGCAATTCGACTGATTCGCCAGTACTGCAATGCAAAATGTGCATGAATTAGGTTTTAGAAGCAATTGGAATCAGAAAGAGTGTGTAAGAAGGCAATCATTATGATGGTGAGCATCCCATCATAAGACCCCGAAGTTGTGAAGGTCTGGTTCAACTTGACACATTGACAGCGGGTGGTATGTAAATAGTGCAGAGAGTAGGGACTTTCTAGCAGGGGCTACCCAAGACAGCTGTGGCAATCTGATATTTAACTTGAAAAGCTGGAGCACATCCAGGATGTTAGGTAAGTGCTTTCTTAAGCTGTTGCCAAGTTGAGTTCAGAGGAAAGTGAGAGAGAAAATCAGAAAACAGAGTTGCCTTTGGTTTGTGGAAGGATGCATTTTGAGGGATGTTTGATACAAAGAAATGGGAGGGATAGTGGTTGAAGAAGTTGGTTAGATGGTTGACCTTTATGAGCAAGTTCTTGTTGGACCTCTCACATTCATCATTGGAGGGCACAGCTGATGGATTAACCTCGAGTATTAACCTGTAGTATTTACTATAGTTTTTACATGTTAGTAATTGCGATTAATTTCAGTGAACTAATGATGTTGCAATATTCTAGGATTCAGTTCTGCATTCTAGATACTTTAGATATCACTGTCCCAGAATTTAATACCCGCCATCGGGAAGAAGATATAGGAGCTTGAAAACGATGACATCCAGGTTCAAGAGCTGCTTGTTCCCCACAACTATCAGGCTATTAAACACTACAACCTCCAAATAAGCTCCAGACTACATATACTTGGGTATTGTTTTTGTCTTTGCATTATTACACACACACGCACGCACGCACACACACACACACACGCACGCACGCACGCACACACACACACACACACACACACCTTTATTTTGTTGTTTATTACGGTGTTTACAGAGTACCTATTTTACATATCTGTTGTGCTGCTGCAAGTAAGAATTTCATTGCTCCGTTTCTGGACATATGACAATAAACCCGCTTGACTCTTGTTAACACCCAAGTTTAAACAATATACCAAAAAGAGGACAAAACATTCACATTGGTAGCAAACAGCCATCACATAAAAACATGTTTTCCCTTCACAGAATACACTAATCCAAGAAGTGGAAAATACAAGAAAACAGCTTGAAGAATATCACATGGACAAGGTATGACTGGTGCTTCAGGCATCAGTGTTTTTACATCTATGTTTGTTTCTAGTTCTCAATGTGCCTTATCCTGCATTTGCCCTGTAGAACCAGAGATCTAATAACAAACACCGACTGCCAGTGTAATGACAAATGGCAGTGTGGCTGAGAAAACGTCAGGGTAGGTGGTGGAGGCAGGTACGATCACAATATTAAAAAATACATTTGGACATGTATATGGAAAAGAAAGGTTTAGAGGTATATATAATGATGAGAGGCATAGATGGAATAGACATTCAGGTCCTTTTCCTGGTGTGGAAATGTCCAAGACTAGAGGACATAGCTTTAAGATAAGAGGAGCAAAGTTTAACGAAGATGTATGAGGTAAGTTTTCATTGCACAATGAGGTAAGGTTGGTGGGTGCCTAGAACATGCTGCCAGAAGTGGAGATGGTGGAGGCAGGTACAGTACTGGCATTTAAGCTATTAGGTAGGCATATGGATTGGTATGGTTCATGTACAGACTGATGGCATTAATTTACTGTTTAATGTTTTATGTGTCATTCCTAATTGTCACTGTATGTTGTTGTCACTTGCGGGTGGAGCACCAAGGCAAATTCCTTGTATGTAAATACTTGGCCAATAAACTTATTAATTCATTCAATACCTTGATATTATGCTTGGCGCATACACTGTGGGCTGATTGGCCTGTCCCTGTGTTGTACTTTTCTGTGTTCTATGTTCCATATAGGCCAAATTCAGCCAAATAGGATTAGTTCAAGTAACATCTTGGTCACTTGGATGAGTTGGGCCAAAGGGCCTGTTTCTCTGCTGCATTGAATGCTATGTTATGAGCTCTTTGGAAACCTATTGAGCCATATTGCTTTAGTTTTCAAAGTAAAATAATGCTTCTTACATTCATTTGGAAGAATGAAATATTCTGGTGTTTTAGATGTACTACTTCTTTTGTTACACTAGATGATAAAAAGTCTGTTTTAAATGTTTACATTAATTGAATACTAAATCAATATAGTAATGCATGGCCCACTTTGAATGCCAATAAATGTTTTGTGCTGACAGAGCTACTGCAGTCTAACAGCCAGGAATTGCTTTAGATTCTTAATTATAGATTGGTTTGTAATTACATATTGACTGCATTGAGAACCAGCATTCCCCTTGCATATCCCTTTTACTTGGGCCTGATAACACAATTCGGAAAAACTTGGACATAGAGATCTTACTAGAATTCAATCTGGATGCCTGACCATGTTATGGAATCAATGCAAGGGAAATATCCCATGTTTCATACAGTTTATTACTGTGTTGACTTATTCTCGCATTAACGTAACAGCACCTGTGAATGTCCATTGAACTGCATAAATAATTTTCCCTTGGTGATTCTGGTAATTGAAGTTTCGAGAAAGAAACATCAAGTAAAGTGTTTCTATATTTTTATACATATCCATGTTCACTGACTTAATATGAATTAAAAACCTTCTGATGTGTGAACCTCAGAAACAAATATCACGTGATTACCTTTTGGTGTGCTGTTTTAATATCCCCATTTTCATTATCGAAATATGGCCACCCCTATCAATCTCTGTTGTCTTTCTCAACATTTGCTGACATTGAGACTGCACATTTAGCTTTATCTTTGTTTTCCAGCACTAAAATAAAAACAAAAATGTTGTAAATACTCTGCAGGGGCTGCATCAGTGGAGATGGAAACTGAGTTAATTGAATTGATCAATACATCAACTATTTCTTTTTAGTTCTCTAATTAATAAAAATGATGAACGGCTGGACTGATGTAGATTGGCAGAGCCAAGCTGTTTATTATCTCTCATGCCATTAATTTCTTCATAACCATTGTTTTTCTTTTACTCTTATCCTTTAATTCCTCATGTTAGTTGAACTGTTGGTTCCCTAGCATTTCCAGAAAGCTCCTTGTACCGATAAATAACATAGACACATAGAAACATAGAAAATAGGTGCAGGAGGACCCTGCACCGCCATTCAATATGATCATGGCTGATCAACCAACTCAGTATCCTGTACCTGCTTTCTCTCCAAACCCCCTGATCCCTTTAGCCACAAGGGCCAACTCTAACTCCCTCTTAAATATAGCCAATGAACTGGCTCAACTACATTCTGTGGCAGAGAATTCCAGAGATTCGCCACTCTCTGTGTAAAAAATGTTTTTTTCATCTCAGTCCTAAAAGATTTCCCCTTTATCCTTAAACTGTGATACCCTTGTTCTGGACTTCCCCAACACGGGAACAATCTTCCTGCATCTAGCCTGTCCAACCCCTTAAGAATTTTGTAAGTTTCTATAAGATCCCCCCTCAATCTTTTAAATTCTAGCGAGTACAAGCCGAGTCTATCCAGTCTTTCTTCATATGAAAGTCCTGACATCCCAGGAATCAGTCTGGTGAACCTTCTCTGTACTCCCTCTATGGCAACTTGTACGAGTGCAAGGGACTTTATTGAAAGTTTATTCATGAACGCAAAGATGAAGACAGACCAAAGTTTTTGTTCAATTAGTCTGCTAATTCTTTCTTCTCCATTTTAAATATTCCTGTTAATGATGGGATGTCCTGTCTCACACAGGAGAGGCTGGCGAACGAAATAGGGAAGTTAAGGACGGAAGTGGAGCAGCTGAAATTGAAGACGGGGGCGTTTGCAGATAGTGTCCATCCACGGTAATGCCATCAACATTTAGACCTTGGTCGCAAGTCATTTTCTTGTCAGTTGATTTGTCTTTCTGATGAGCTTACACAAGCTGGCGTACTCAACACCAGGTATTCCCGTGTCCATTGTTAGCATTCACGCTACATTGTACTTAACACAGAACATTAATGAGTTCCTCTGGTAACCAGAAGGAGCGGAAGATAGAAACAAACACAAAGCCCTCAGATTCATTACAACCCATTAACAGTTGCCAGTGGTACAGTTTGCGAGTGCTGAAAGAAGAGAATTTAGGGCAGCACGGTGGTGCAGCGGTAGATTTGCTGCTTTATAGCGCCAGAGACCCAGGTTCGAACCTGACTACGAGTTTGTACATTCTCCCGGTGATCGTGTGGGCTTTCTCCGGGTGCTCCAGTTTCCTCCCTCATCCCAGAGAAAGATGCAGGTTAATTGGCATCTGTAAATTGTCCCTAATATGTAAGATAGAACTAGTGTGCAGGGGATTGCTGGTTGGCGTGGGCTTGATGGGCTGAAGGGATTGTTTCCATGCTGTATTTCTAAACTAAGCTGAACTAAACATAGAACGTAGAAAAGTACAGGCCCCTCAGCACACAATGTCTGTGCAATCATAATGCCAAGAAAAACGAATCTAATCTGCCTGCACACATTCCATATCCCTCCACATCCTCACACGTGTAGCTTAAATGTCCTTATCCGCCCCAGCAGAAGATTCCAGGTTGAACCACTCTGTGTAAAAATAAAACTCCTACCCTACACATCTCCTTTAAATGTTGCTCCTCTTACAGTTGAGTGTCTAGAATTCTGCTATCTCTTCAATGCAAGCTGGAAGCACAG